>NC_051077.1:7631123-7957790 GCF_004664715.2 Peromyscus leucopus | reverse complement strand
TAAGTGCATTTTCTTCTGTTTTTGTTAGGCTTGCCAAATTGCTCCTATTAACGTAATGTTCTCATACATTATGTAACAGCTGAGAGCAAAGTGTAAGCTCAGAGAGCCCCACATTGTAAGGAGCTGTATCACTCCCATAGAAGGTGGGAACACTGTGGACCAAATCCCCACAGGCTATAATGCAATGTACCTGTAATGTGGCCGCAAATAGCCTAGTCTCCAACTGCAGCTCATATCAAAATATTTCACCAAGTTAATTAAATTCCCCCAACATTTCTTTAGAGAAGAACAAGGTATTGTGATTTTAAAAATAGATCTGTAAACAGAAGTAATAAAGAGTTTGGAATACCAAACTTAATGAAACAAGAAAGGGAAAAATGCATTAAGAGAAACACCACAGTGAATCATAGGCTGTGGGATGTAAGCTGTCTTTAGAGACTGCCTTTGTTTTAGGGGAGAGGACTGAGTTTCACTGCTCTTATGTAAGGTTACAGAACATAATCTTGCTACAGACTCCTACTCCATGGACATAACTGTAGAACATGTTAGGCACTGGAGGTGCTCCATTCATTTCTAGCCAGCTAGGGCACTCCTGGGTGCTCTGAAACCGTAATATCCCTACTGTAATCTTCAGTTCAGAGGCTATCAGACCATGTAGAAATTAAGCTGGGCCTCCGGAATTAAACAAATGATATAGGACCTGGGATGCTCAAACTTAAGAGTTCTGGAAACTTCATTTTGACCATTTACCCAGAAGTGGTTAGGCTCTGACAAACAGACAGATTCTAAACTGATTTGATTATGTATTGAAAGTTGGAATCTGTGTGTGAATGGACTCCAAAAAACATGTGGAATCACAAGCATGGGAATCACACTGGGGGAAATGAAAATAACAGTAATTATAGGCAGCATCATTCCTCAGAGCTAGGTCCATGAAGAAATTCTAGTTTTGCCCAAGATATTTCTGCTAAAGCTACTGCCTAGAAAATGTCTGTGTCTTCCTCCACAGTACTCAAGTTCAAATAACACATTGGTGGAAACTGCTCACTTGGGAGTAGTGGATGAATTAACCAATTCTCGTTGGATAGAAAATGATACAGTGGAAAGCATTCTGGTCAAGACCTTTGGGATGTGGGTTCTAATCTCTGATGAAGTATTCTATGTTTATGTAACTCAGGGAAAGTAGAGAGATTGCTCTGGGATTCAATTTACTCATCTCTAAAGGGTAGAAGTTCGCCCTGGAACATTCTTTCCTGTACTGAATGTCTCAGACTTGAGGGGAATTTCTCAATCTTTAGTCCTTTCTCTTGTCCCCACATCTCTTGCAGGACCACTGTGTTTTATCACTACTCATTTTATCATACTCTTGGGATAATGGAGATGGAAGTTAACTACACTAGTCAGGATTTCTTCCAAGGTAGAGTTGAGTCACAGAGCAAAATATTGACAGTGTCCTTGGGGACCCAAAGCTGGAGACTTGAGAGTGGGATGAGCAATGGCATGGCAAGCAGGAGCAGCAGCTGATTCAGCACATCTGCTCAACATAGGGAGGCTACTTGGAAGATGAGCAAGGTGAACATATTCCTCAGAGTGCTCCCCACAGGGAATACGTCTGTACAGGCCTGATTCCCTTATATGCCTGGGGGGGCATTATCTAACAGCTTAAGTCACACCTCAATTTATATTAAAAGTCATACAGCCTCTATTATTAAACCTAGCCCCCAAATGACTCTTAGATGTCCCATTCCCTTTTTCTGACTTGAATGCTGTGACATAGGTCCTGGTTTTATTTTCTTCTGGGGATGAGAACACTTTCCTTCCTTCCTTCCTTTCTCTGTCTCTCCCTCTTTCTCTCTCTCTCCCTCTCTCTCTCTCTCTCTCTTTCTTTCTTCACCTGACTCCCCCGCACTTCCTATCTAACCTGGGGCTGATGGTGGTGTTTTATATCGTTAGCTGTGCCATCTCAATCCTTATTTGTCTGAGTCTTTTGAGAGGTCTGAGTGGAATGCACGCCCCCTGCAAGGAGACATCAGAGAAGAGTTGGTGTTCTTCAGAGAACTTTCAGAAGACTGCCTCCATATGTACATAGATAGAGTTAGCACAGTCTATTTTTCAAGGAACGGCTGTTCATGATGGTGGTTTCTATGGACGAGCTTGGTGTAATTATGAAGTTCTGTGTTTAGTCAGATGCTCATCTGTCTGATTCCTGGGAAAATATAATGTATGATTCATTGCCATAAGTAGGAACTGGCTGCCTGCTGCACATCAGTTCTGCTTGGATCATAGTGATGTGACAGCCCCTGGACTTTGCTTTTTGGAAACCCTGAGATCCTTAGGAACCCAAAGTCCCACATCTTCACAGTGGCTTTGCCAGTTTTGTCAGGCTGAGGCTGGCCAGTGTATTTCTTTCTTTCTTTCTTTTTTTTTTTTTTTTTTAAGATTTTGGATAACTCACTTACCAGTACCTGTCCACTTCTTAGTGTCTGTCCTGTGGGCTTTATCTACAAATCCACTCTGATCTTCCTATATCCAGGCTTTGGAACACTTCTTCACACTATACTGAAAAATCTGATAGGACAATTTCCTTTACTGTACCTTAGAGAGCGTCCTCAAACATTTAGTTCTTATTTCCGGAACTCCTGACAGGGCCTCAAATTCAAATCTCGGATGAGTTCCCTGTGCTGGGAATTCCCCACGTTCAGGTTTCCCTCTGCACACTTCTGCACATTTGCCGGCAGTTCGCACCAGATCATCTTACATAAGTCTATAGATCCTTCGGCACACCTGTGCTTCCCCACTCTGGTTTCCAAAAATGGAGACGGAGAACAAGAAGAGCCCTACTGCAGAGCAGCTGTTCCAAGTAGGACTACCTTGTCACCTTCAAGAAAAGGGAGTCAAAAAAGAAAGAAAGAAAGAAAAAGAAAGAAAAATAAAAAAAGAAAAGGGAGTCAGTGGAGGGTCGCAGAGAACATTCCTGGGAAAATATAATGTATGATTCATTGCCCTAAGTAGGAACCGGCTGCCTGCTGCACATCAGTTCTGCTTGGATCATAGTGATGTGACAGCCCCTGGAGTTTTCTCTTTGGAAATCCTGAGATCCTTAGGAACCCAGAGTCCCACATCTGCATAGCAGGGAATTACATACTTTAGAGTTGATTTGTCAAACAATTTCTCCACCCTAAACCCAATGGTATTTTTTCTTGTGGACCAATGAAATGTGCTGGAGGTGTGCAGACTTTCTTCCTGATTCTCTGCATAGCTAGTCTGGCACTAATAGGAACAAGGTCTGAATCAGCTGTCTTTCTCGTTGCTCTGTGAATATACCCAACAAGATACAACATGAGGAAGGAGGGGTTTATTTGCGTTTATATTGGAGGAGGTATATTTTCTGTTACGGCAAGGAGGGCATGGGCGCAGGTGTGTGAGTTGACTGATGTCATTGTGTCTGTAATTAATCAGAGTAGGAACAGAAAGTAAGCAGGGCAGGCCTTGAAGTGATGTATGTCTTTTACTGAAGTTCCACCCCCAAAAGGTTCCACAAACTTTCCAAAACATCTCCCACAGTGAACTTGAGCCTTTAGGGATATTTCACCGTCAAATGACAACAGAGTCTTTGCCCAAAGCCGTCCATAAGCTCCAGACTCCTTGGCCTCTTAGACTGGCATGAGCTCCTTGTTTTCAGTTTTTCTAGAGCAGGCTCCTTACTTTATATTGCCAGCACTTTCCCTGGTCTCATAATGATTGAAAATCAATGATTATGTGGCCACCAAGTCAGCCAAGCTTTGCTCATCCTTTTACTCTAATGGGAAGGATACTAACATCTCCGACCTCTTCCGCTACCAGCAATCTGCATACATGCAATCTGCACCCTGCAAGCACCTGGAAAAACTCACCCTGCATGCGACAGAGAGGGATATGAGACTGCTGTTTCTGAAGGCTGATAGACTGCTTGGCCCCTTAGCGCTCTAGCACACGAGTGACCTTAGACATAATTATCCTCACTCAGCAGATTCTGGTCTGTCAACCTGATTGTCAGATTCTCAGTTATTTCTCTAGGGAAAATTGTTTTATTGTTTCAGGGGTGGATATGTTATCAACTGTCTGTAAGTAGCCACTGACCAGAAGGCCATAAATGAAAATCTCTGAAAGAATTTTTAAAGATAAAATTGTTTTTAAAATGTGGTAGAACACAAAGCATAAATTTTACTACTTTGGGGCTATGGAGATGGCTCCCTCATAAAGTGCTTGGCTTGCAAACACGAGGATTTAAATTCAGTACCACAGTCTATTGAAAAAAAGAAAGGGGAGCATGATTGTGTGCTCTTGTGACCCTGCACCAGGTAAGTTGGAACAGGTGTATCCCTGGGGCTCACAAGCCAGCCAGCTGGCTTGATGAGTTCCAAGCCAGGGACAGACCTTGTCTCAGAAAAACAAAATAGATGGCTCCTGAGAGATCATACCTGAGGTTGTCCTCAGATCTTTACACACATGTACACACATACACTCATGTGCTCTCAATATGAAAATACATATGTGCACACATGCGCGCGCGCGCGCGCACACACACACACACACACACACTCACACTTATGACCTGAACCATTTAGGTGTACAGCCCAGGAGTGTTCAATATCTTTATATCATTGCACAGTTGATATCTAGAACACTCTCACCTTGTAGGACTTAAACTGAGTGACCCCCGACTCTCTGTCCCCAGTACCATCCTAGTTGCTAATTCTGACCACTTACCATAGCTGATGAGAATTGGACAGTGCATCATTTTCCTTTTTATTGGCTTGTTTTACTTATACTACATGGATGATATCTTGAAGGCTCATCCATGTGGTAGATGATGAGAGGCTTTTCTTCCTCTTTAGGACCAAATGGGGTGTGTGTGTGTGTGTGTGTGTGTGTGTGTGTGTGTGTGTGTGTGTGTCTTCACCACTTTGTTTATCTATTTAATTAGAATTAGACACTTGGGTTGCTTAGAGTTCTTCGGTATTGTGATTCATTTCATGCTTCTATGAACATATCTGTAAGACCTTGCCTTCAATGCTTTAGTGTATTCACCTGAATGTTAGATTCTTAGATTATATGATACAGGAATTATAGTATATAGTTTATTTGTATATAATCATTGTATGAATTTCATAAAGATTTTTCATTCAAGTATAGCATGGACTATGATAGTGTTTACCTCCAATGCCTCTCCTTTCTCCCATCCCTTACTCCTTCCCTTGTGCTAGTTTCTTTACTTTTCCAGTCTCTATCTCTATCTATCTATCTATCTATCTATCTATCTATCTATCTATCTATCTATCTATCTATCTCTATATCTATCTATCTCTATACCTATGTCATGTATATATGTGTGAGAAGATCCACATATGAGAGAACACATGATATTTATAATTCTGAGTCAGGCTTATTCTTTATTTTACATAAAAATTATAAGAAATGGAGATGTTTGCTTATATTCATAATATAGACATTTGCATACCTGGATATTTCCCCAAGTAAGAGCTGATCACATTATACTAAGCAATGAAATTTTTGGGAGGTGTTAAGACTAGAGCAAAAGAAGAGAGAGCCAGCTGGATAGCATGAAGAAAAATCACATAAATGATTATTACACAGCCCACACATCCTCCTAGTAACCTTCCCAAGGGTGCCATGCTTGGTGCTGAGCTGGATGATTTCTATGAAAAACAAATAAGATATCGTGTTCTTTCCTGACAGAGAGAGCAGTTATTTACTTTGGATGAAAACTGATGTTGGTTAAGGGATTCTTTTTTCAATTTTTTTTGAGACAGATATTTTTAGTGGAACCCTGGCTGTCCTGGAACTTACTATGCAGAGCAGGCTGGCCTCAAACTCAGAGATCCACCTGCCTTTGCCTCCCAAGTGCTGGGATTAAAGGTGTGTGCTACCACCACCTGGCAGTGATTCTTTCAATATCAGTTATCAATGAGAAAGATGACATGAAAACTTTTCCATTCCCAAAATATAAAAGAGCAACAGGCTGAGAAATTAGCTTGTTGGCGTCAAATCTGTATGTTGAAGAACTATGTGTGAATATAAAGGAGAATATGACATATAAAATAAGATATGTGGTGATATATTGTGTTTGTGCATCCTAATAAACTTATCTGGGGTCAGAGGACAGAACAGTCACTAGATATAGAGGCCAGAAAATGGTGGCACTCACACCTTTAATCCTAGCATTCCAGAGGCAGAGATCCATCTGGATCTCTGTGAGTTCAAGGCCACACTGGAAAAAGCCAGGTATGGTAACAAGAACCTTTAATCCCAGGAAGTGATGTCAGAAAGCAGAAAGGTACATAAGGAGTGAAAACTAGGAACTAGGGTTGGTTTAGCTTTCAGGCTTTTGAGCAGCACAGTTCAGCTGAGATTCATACTGGATGAGGACTCAGAGGCTTCCAGTCTGAGGAAATAGGATCAGTGAGGAATTGGTGAGGTGAGGTGGCTGTGGCTTGTTCTGTTTCTCTGATCTTTCAGCATGTGCCCCAATATCTGGCTCCAGGTTTGTTTTTATTAATAAGACCCTCTAACAATTCATCCTATAAAGATATAGTAGTTAAAAATATAGATAGATGGTAGATCTATCTATCAGATAATAGAAACAGATAGATGGTTAGAATATATATATTTAAAAACATATATGTGTGTATACATATGTAAAGACTATACATATTTAATAACTGAGCAGATTTAGATGATATATACATTGATACAATTGATAGATATGTGTGCAGATAGACATAGAAATACTTGATATAGATAGTAGGTAGCTTCACAGGGTAGATGATAGTTACATAGATAGATAATAGGTGAGACTTAGAGGTGGAAACAGATATAGAAAGTAGCTATATAATATAATAGGTAGCTATATAATGATAATAGGTTCCAATGGTACGTGGATTGATGGTAGGTTATAGCTAGGTAGATAGTCATATAGGTGATAGATGAATCTCTGAAAGAGAAATAGATGGATGAGTATGTAGGTAAATGAATGAAAGAAAAAATGCATAGCATATGCACCAGGCTAGAGCATGGCTATCAACATCTGGTATGTCTGGTTGAAAATGACCTTTGAGTTCATATAGATGAATGAGCCACTTTTAACAATGATTAAGTCAAAACTCATGGAAAGGTTTATAAATAAGAACAGGCATATAATGGCCATTTGTTTTTCTAGTATTGAATCTGTCTGTTTAAAATAGATTTCACAGTGTGCAAAAAGTCATTAAAATGAGCAATAACAAATAAGCTAATTAATAAAAGAGAGATAGTTTCTATCCAGCAAAACAATATGAAGACTTAATCTCCATGTTTTTAACTTATTTGGCTGTTATTGTTACATCATATGGACTATAAGAATTGCCCACCCGAGGGTTAGAATTCTCCTACATGTTATGAGTGACAGAACTCATTGACCACTCATCTTCTGGGTGTTTGGAACACATGAGAAGGTGACTAATTGAAGATCATCACACTGACTGTAGGCAAGCCTTTCAATGATTGATGCCGTCTTCCAGGACTGTCCTGACATGCTGTGGACTGAAACTGAAGTGTATCACAGAAGCTCACAAACTTTACACACAAACTGTATGATTTCACAGCATGGTTCAATGGCCATGAAATACATAGCAACAGACTAATAGACTCTTGAAAATTGTATTATTTGAACCTGTAACATTTTCAGAGGGAGAGTGCAAAGGACAGCCACGATGATGAGCCAAGGAAGACGTGTCAGAATGTCAGACTGTTGCAGCTTTGATGAGTGTCTGTTTCATAGACTGTATTCTTCTCTCCCAGAAAATTCCTGGTCTACCCTTCAATATCCAGAGCCTTTCCCTGAAAACTCATGCCATTGTTGGCTCAGAAACTCATGCCATTGTTGACTCAGATTAAGTTAGTATTATGCTATGAAACTTTTCATTATCTTTCAAAGCTCTGGGGGTTGTGGACAATAGAAAGAAGCAGCTTAAAGACATGGCCATTGCTACTGGCCATGCAGTATTTGGAGAAGAATGCTTGAATCTAATTCTTAAGGTGTTTAAGTTCATGACTTACAGAAAGGACATTGCCACCAAAGTTAACACCATGTTTTTGAAAGGAAAAGGTGAAACTGAAAAGCGTATCCAAGAAATCACTGAGCAGTGACATCACAACCAAAGACTATGAAAAGGGAAAGCTTAATGAGCAACTGGCTGAACTTTCAGATGGATTACCCTTGCAGATGGCCCGAGAAACAAGTGATGCTGAGGTGGATGAGAAGAAAGAGTTACGGAAGCCCTCAGTGCTACAAGAGTAGCTATTGAGGAAGGTGTTGTTCTAGGAGGTGATTGCACTCAGCTTTGGTGCATCCTGCCTTGGATTCATTAAAGCCTGTTAAAGACGATCAGAAAATAGGCTTAGAAATTATTCAAAGAGCACTTGCACTTCCAGCCCTGACTATTGCTAAGAGTGCAGGTGGTGAAAGATCTTTGGTGGTTGAGAAAATTCTGCAGAGTTCCTCGGGAATTGATTATGATACTATGCCCAGAGATTGTGTGAACACTGTAGAAAAGGGAAGCATTGATCCCACAAAGGCTGTAAAAAACGACTTTACTGATTGCTCCTGGGGTGGCCTCTCTGTTAACTACAGCAAAAGCTGTAGTGACAGGAATTCCTAAGGAAGACAAGGCCCTGGAATGAACACCATGGGTGGAATAGGAAATGGCATGTTCTCACTTACAGAGCAGTGCTTTGCCCTTAAAGTGAACTGTGCAGGAAGCTCTGGGTAGCTCCCCCACCAAAGCTTCAGAGAAGTTACTTGAAGAAAATGGCTGAAGAAAGGGCTAGCTAATCACTATACCTGTCAGTTACTGGTTTCAGATGCCACTATGTAACGGTTTAATGCTGTCACTGTTCATGTCTACAGATGACTTGTTTTATATTTTTGCGTAGATATTTAGACATTCCTGATACTTGTGCCAGTGTCCTGTTTTCAGCTGAAATTACTGAGACATTTCTGTTCATCGGTTATAGTTAGGGCTGCAGTACTTGCCGTCACCAGATCGGAAGCAGCATTCTGTGGAGTGTAAGAATGATTGTGTAGAGAACTCATTGCAGAAGTCAAGCTGCTGATATAGAGCCTTCACCCCTACATGATAGTGTCTTTGTTATAGGAAGGCACTCTGCATGCTATCAAAAGAGAAACTTAAATACCAAGCCAGCCACAGACCCATCTACAGTGCTGTCCTGCGTGCAAGATATGCCAGGGCAACGGTAGGTAGCACAAAGCTTGTGGGGGTAACCAACCGATATCTGATTTGGCCTAATTCCTCCACAAGGTGGAATCCATTCCCAAACTGCTTAGGAGACTAAGAACCAGAGACTAGATAGCCCTAGGGACCTAGGGTAAAATTAAACACTACTAGTATAAAAACGTGTAGCAATAAAATGACTCCTAATGACATTCTGCTATAGTCATAGATCGTGCCATATCAGCTATCATTAGAAAAGCTTCCTCTTACGCCAAATGGGAAAAAAAAATATAGAGATTCACAGCCAGACACTGTGCAAAGAGTGAGATTCCTTGGCACACCAAGCCCTAAATGGGTTGTCTCTGTCAAATCGCTCCCCTCAGGGATCAGGGAACCCCATAGCAGAGGAGGAGGAACTAGTGCAAGAGCTAGAGGTCATGGAATACACCAAGCAAACAAGGCCCTCTAAATCAGCCTGAGCAAAGCTTACAGGAACTTACAGAGCCCGAAGCGGCATGCACAGGGCCTGCTTGGGTCTGCACCAGGTCCCCTGTGCTTAATTTATGGGTTCTGGTTCAGTGTTTCTATGGGATTCTGGAGTGAGGGAATGAGTGGGTCTCTGATACATGTGCCTCCTTCCGGACTCCTTTTCTTCCGTTTGTTTGTCTTGTACAAATTCGATGTGATAGTTTTTGTTTCATCTTATTATATTTTATTTTGTTACATTTTATTATTATCCCTTAGAAGCCTGATTGTTTTCTAAGGACAGACAAAAATGGAATGGATCCAGATGGGAAGGGAGGTGGGAAGGCATTGGGAGGAATGGAGGGAGGGAAAACTATAATCAGGATATATTATGTGAGGAAAAAATAACTAATTTCAGTACAAGGGGGGAAATAATTGTGTACAAAGTGTAGTAGTATCAAATTATATGACAACCTTCGTGTGATAAAATTTTGCTTAAGTTTAAAAATATATCACTATTTGCACCGAGTTCAGTCTGTATCTAATATGAAGCCCCATTGTTCTACAATAGCTAACACATGTTTGTTGTTATCATTAACATGCTAACTGTTCATACCCACATATCCTGTAATAAGCAGACAGGGGATACACACACTGTGGATTGTTCATGTTCATCCACCCTCCTTCCTCCCTCCAGATGCCCTGATTCATTCTCATTCTCTCGTAATCCATACCCTACTTCAATCTTGAGTTTTTTTTTTTTTTTTTTTTTTTAAAGCTTTCATACAGCAGCTATCCTGTGTCCTTTTCATTCAGGCATTCAGGTTAACACAATGTATTCTGATTGCACCCATTTTGTTATGACTTATATGATTTTTTTCTTTATTGCCTAATGATACTCATCTGTGTGTATGTAAGGTATTTTCTATGTCCATTCACCCATTGGTGGGATGTTGCCAAATTTTGACTATTGTACACAGTACCCTAAGAGCACTGTTGTGTATTTATTGCTCTTGCTTGCTGATGTCATATCTTTTAGGGATATATCCTGGAATCCTCTAGCTGAACCATGTGGTAAACCTACATTTAGTTTTCCTTATGACCTTTACTATTACCAGTATATAGACATTTTTTGTTCTCCCCATTCTTACCTGTATTTTTATAATTGCCACTTTACTGGAACAAGCTAGGACATCATAGTTTTGATTTGCATTCCTCAGATAGCTAACAATATCGAGTATTTTTGTTACATTTATTGGACATTTATATATATATATATATTTTCCCACAACCTGCATAGTTTTAATTGTACTTTTTAGATATTATATATTTAGTAAATAGGAACAACATCATTTTACAATAAATAATGAGAGAAAATAATTCAATATGGCACCAGAAACCTTTTTTAAATTTTTATTTTTAAATCAAAATACAATTACATTTTTTTCTTTCTCTGTCTTTCTCTCCTTCTGAGCCCTCTTATGTACCTCATTCCCTCCCTCTCAGAGTTCACAGTTTATTTTCTTCAATTGCTACTGTACACACACACACACACACACACACACACACACACACACACACACACTACATCTGGTGATACAATTGATGAGTCCATTTAGTGTTAATTGGAAATATGATTTTAGGGGTGATCACTTTGTACTGAATAGCTATTTATGGGCTCACCCCTGGGAAAACTAATTCTCCCTCTTTCAGTATCCTGTAGTTCTTTGCCTAAGAATGAGACCCCACATGATTTCCCTTTTGTGTTAGCATGCCTATTGGTGTTCTACTTGTTCAAGTCTTGTTTATGGGGCCATGTAGTTGAGGTATGATGAGCATAGCTCCCCTGCCATTTCTAGGAGACACAGTCTTAGAGCAGACTTCCTGGTTTCCTGACTCTTAGTATCTTTCCACACCTCTTCTGCAATGTGCCCGGATCCTTAGGTGCAGGAGTTGTGCTGCAGGCATATCCATTAGGGCTGGAAATGCCAATAATCAGTTGTTCTCTACGCTCTGACCAGTCTTGGTTATATCTCTTGCTGCTTGCCAAAAGTAGCTTCTTTGGTGTGGATGAGAGCTATACTTATCTGTGAGTATAAGAACTAAGTATTTAAAATGTTAAGAATTATGCTCGTTTAGTGAAGTGGCAGTAGTAGGTTCTCCTCTTATAGCTCATTAGTTCTGGGTAATTGGCTAAGTTTCTAGTACCAAGCATAACCCACCCACCACTTTTGAGCAGGCCTTCATTCTATTTAGACAGCTGTTGGTGACCACCAAGACATAAGTGCCACTATTGCATCTTTAGACCAGAAAGCTTTTTTGTTCAAAAAGCAACAAAATGACAAACACTGTTTTCATCTAAGCCTTTGGTCACTCTTAAAATTTTCTCTTGAACTTTTGGTATATTCTGCATATTAGCTCTCTATTATGACTAGCTGAATGTATTTATCTGTTCTGTGATTGTCTTTTCATAGTTGCCAATTTTCTTTCCTCAATCACATCTCTTACAAGCAGTCTCTCACAGGAACAGGAGTAGATGGGTAGCTTTAGAAAACAGCCACAGTGTTCCTGAAGTCAACACGGTACCAGAGGTTTCCAGGAGAGAACAGGTTAGTTGCGGGTTGGTGCTGGGAGAACTGATAAAAATTCTCTCAGCAGCCAGCAACCAGGAGCTTGAAGCTTTCAAGCTAGCAGGAAACCCTGAGTTTACATTGACTGTCTTTGCATTTGATGCTTTTCAGCTCAAAGTCCCTGCCCAAGGTTTATAGAAGCCTGACGTTTGAAGGCTTTCATTGCACTTAGGATCCTCTATGAACATTAAATTTATGCAGATATCAGATCTATCCTCCGATGTGTACTTCTCCCCAGCACCCCAGCCTCCTAGGTGATTAAGCTCCCCACTGACTGCTCTTGCTTTTAAGAACTCATTTGCAACTTTTGCTTTGGACCATTGTTTATTAAGTAGAGAGACAATCTTCACCCCAGAGTTTCCTCGGAAGGGGAAAAGAACAACTCCACACCTGCCTGTGCTGTGTGCTGTAAGCAACTGTGGATGCATTTTGAATAGAGATTTCTGAGCAGGACCCAGAAGAATGATAAAAAGAAGACGCACTGAGAGATATGAGCTAAGACATTTGGACTATTTAAGGCCATTGTTTTAGGCCTGGTGGTTTCACAATAACATAATAAAAATAGGAAATGAAAAAGGTAGGGAGCTTGTAATTTTTTTTTAGAGTTCTGTCCACGGTGTTGGCAAAAATCCAATAGCCAAACCAGATCTAGCAGAAGCTGGGGTTCCAAGCCTTCAAATAGGCTGGTGAATGCTGTTTGCTTCCAAGTCTGCTATGGATTCTAAGTCAACCTGCTTATTGTCATCACGCAGGCCCACCTTCTCTGAGCCACTGCTGTCCAGTCTGCTGTGCTGGGCTGCGGTTCGTAGGATAATGTGGAAGACCTTATCTGAGTCAGCCTTTGTGTGATAGTCTCAGGTAACATAAAGTTGTGTCAACAGTACCTTTAGCTCACTTGAAGGGATGACACTGAGAAAGATCACCAGCAATGGAACATTTAAACAAGCTCTGTCATTCATCCACAGCTGAGTGAATGAATCAGGGAACCAACTACAGGGGTATTGCTGTTCTGTGGCCCCAACAACCTCACAGTGCTAGAGGAATCGGTGCCTGCCAACTCTGGAACCCAGATAGAGCAAAGTTTGGATACCATTGATTACCACAGTACTTTTATTATAAGATGATTTAAAAAATAAGATGCATTTCACATAATCACAATTTCTCTCTATCCCTGTGTGTGTGTGTGTGTGTGTGTGTGTGCGCGTGTGCGCGCGCGCGCGCGCGCGTCTGTATTTATGATTGAGTTGTGGCACTAGTGTAGAGGTCAGAGGACAACTTTGGATGTCCAACTTCATTTTCCACTCTGTTTAAGCCAAGGTCTTGCTATTTGCCAATGCCATGGATCTTCCTGTCTTTGCCTTCTGTCTTGCTGTAGTTCTGGAATTACACGCATGTACTATTTCACTTCTCTTTATGTGAGTTTAGGACAACCAAACTTATGTCCTAATACTTGCTTGGGAAATGCTCCATCCACTCAGCTGCCTCTCCAGCCCCAAGACTACAGGTATCCTCTTTCCAAAACTAATCTTTGGGCTTGGAAATGGGTTAAAGCTCTTGCCTCATAACCATATTCAAATTCCCTAAACCAAGTAAAAGCCAGACGGCAGGCACCTGGGAACCCCGCTGGTAGAGGTGGTTGGAAATGAAGATCTCCAGAGTACACTGGCTGCCAGACTAGCTGAAACAAGAAGCTCTGTGTTAGCAGGAGGCCTGAATTAATGCATGAGGTGGAGAGCAACTGAGGAAGACACCCAGTGGTAACCACAGGCTTGTACACACACACACACACACACACACACACACACACACACACACACATTTACAGACATGCACAAAGAGCTTATTTGCTCACACATATGCATGCATATTCATGTACTTGCACATGTGTTTACACACATACATACACACGTGCAGACACCCATATGCTTACACACATGCATGCATGCTTACACACGTCACACATGCTTACTTGCTTACTCATATGCACACATATTACACACATACACACATGTTTACATGCATACATACATATTGAAATGCTTTGCCTGGTCCTAATGACCATGTGATCATCATTCCTTCCATATTGGACTTTGTTTACCCTAAAACTCCACGGGAGTCTAAAATAACAGGTTTATATTATAGATAGAGAGACTCCATTGGCTTTCTAGTAGGGGGTGAATGTGTTTAATGACTATCACAATCTTCAGTGATGAATGACTGAGGAATTGTGTGAACCTCTTCCGAGATGCCTCATATCTAAGGTCGCCAAAAATACTCCGTATGGTGCTCCACGGCCCCCTTGAAACTAACCCTTGTGCCCAACACGAGGGTCAGGCTTCGACTTGTCTGCAGCAAAGAGAAAGAAGACACTAATATTATACTGACATGGAGCAGCGAGCCCCAGGATGGTTGGACTTCCCTGCTGTTCAGTCTCAGGTACTGGCTGTCCTGCTGCAGGGAGGACAACACTCCACAGGAAAGGGAGGTGAGAGAAAGTGATTGAGAAGCCAGTGTGCTATCGCTGGCTGCCTCTTGTTACTTTCCCTGGGAGGAAGGGGAAGGTGCAGAATCACGCTGCTGAATGCTCACATACCAACTCTGGTCCTTGCTTCAAAACTCATTATGGAAGATGCATGAATTGTGGTCACCAGGGTGGCATGAAACCCCTGAACAACTTCTGCCACCCAGAGACACCTGTTTCCACATTCCTGTCTTCTTGCTTTCTTTACAGTCATATTTTGTGGCAAGACATATTTATGCTACAGGCTCTGACAAACAACTTGCATTTTCCTTTTAAAAAAAATCATTTGACAATTTTAGTTCACTGAGTTTTATAACAATATATTTTTAAATTAATCTAAGAATTTAAATGACTTGTTAAATTAACAGTATAATAAAAAGAATTCCAATCTGCAAAATCATTATTTCTTAATGAAGAATTTACTACTGGTTATTTAATTTGTCAGAAGAACTTAAAAACCTGTCACATTGTACATTACACACAGCAATTAGTATCTTCTTAAATTCTTAGAGGTGAAACTCATAGTTCATAGGATTTTATTACCAAATTCTTTAAATGACTTTCGAATTTGATTCCTAACAGCAAAGTGTAAACTTCACCCTTCTTTCCTATCTGTGTGAGTGGTGAGCATTTAACAAAATGCTTGCCATGTTTATGAAGGAAAATGTAATCATATTTTACTTGAGCAGTGATTTTTTTTATAGTTATTAAACCTAATTCAAATTTACTCAGTTTCCCCATTTTCTGAAAAAAAAAAGGTGCCATGTTAAAAGTTTTCACACAGCAGCGAACCTCAGCACGTGACCTGGCGAGATGACTGGGAATTAGTGCGCAGGTCCGTCCGTTCGTGTTGGGGGATGGGTCTCAGTGCTCTCCACACCTGGATTTACTGCCACCCCCTTTCTTGGGCCACGGATAGAACCCTTGAAGTTCTGAGCAATCTTGTAAGTGGTCTGCTGGGAGTGGGGGCTTACTGAGTGCTATGTCTCTGTTTAAAGGCTGTTACGCTTTATTGCTAGAACCATCTTTGCCTAGGAGACAAACAGCACTCGAAAGTGAAGCTTACAAAAAGATGCTGAGTTTCTGGAAAATACCCTGTCCTTGTAAAGTCTCAAAATCTAACGGGGCACTTGCCATAGCCAGTTCTCAGACACTAGACTTAACGTCTTCCCCTGCATCTGTTTGCACAGGGTAGAGGACAGGTCAGGCTGCAGCGGACTCACCAGTTCCCTAAACAGCAGAGAGATGATTGGGAGGCCATAGAGGCAATGCCTCTATGGGTGGAGGCTTGCAAAAGCTCCCTCAGACAGACAGCCTTGGAACTGCAACTCCCGGTTCCTGGAAATATCATCTGCTCATCCAAGTTCTAAGCAAGTGCAACTGATAAACTTCCATATTGGGAGAATTTGTGTCCATAACCCTGCCTGCAGACACAGGCCATCAGAATCTTCAGAACAGCCCCACCTGGATTAACCAAATGACTTCCCTGCAGAATTGCTGAACTTCCCAGCTCAGTTTTCCTCAGGCCATGGCTCCCAGAGAGCTAGGTCATCTTGCTGGATGTTCAAGGACTCAGGATCATTCTGGTATTAGTTGAGTCAGGGTATGGTTCTGAGTCCTACAAGTAAATCCAATGCCTAAGAAAGTTTGAGAGCTGTTGCTGCCTCTCAATATCTCATTGAATCCTTGGGAAACAGAGAACTGTTAATGGGTATCAGTGCTCTGGAAGAGAGTACAGGTACTCAGACAGTATCCACCAACATCTGTATCGAAAGTCTTTTGATAGTCTCTGTATATTTTATGTTATTTCTCTAGTCTTTGAGGAGTTGATATATGTATTTTTCTCATATCCATCCTCCTTCACTCACACAAAGTTTTCCCACAGCCACTCCCATCTCTCTCTTCCAACTTCATATCTCTTTTCTTCATAACCCACTGAATTCATGTAGTGCTTCCCATATGGGCATATATATATATATTCTTCCATTGGAATGTGGGCAAAGTGTGAGAGACCACATCCATGAAGAAAACCAACTATTTCATCTCCAGCAGCCATCAACTGTCAATAACTCTTCCTATTGGGGCAGGACCACCATCCCCTCTTCCATTCATGTTGAAATGTTGAGTGGCTTTACCTTATGCAGTCTACTCCAGTTGCTTGAGTTCATAAGCTCATTGGCCGGCCATGTCTAGAAGGTAGTTTCATCCCTGTCCTCCCCAACATCTGGCTTTTTAAGACCTTTCTTCTCTCTCTTCAGAGTTGTTCCCTGAGATTTGGAGTGAAAGGGTGACACAAATGTCCCATTTGTGGCTGAGTGCACCTCCGTCACTTAGTTTCTGCATTTTGACTAGTGAGTCTCTGTGGCAACTACCATTCACTGTCATAAGAAGCTTTGATGGGCTAGCAATGCACTAATCTATGGATATGAACTTGCATGTTTAAGAGGCATCTTTGACATTATGTGCATTTAGCAAACCAACAATATAGGCTTTACTGATGGTATTTTATTTTATTTATTTATTTTTGGTTTTTTTGAGATGGGTTTCTCTGTGTAGTTTTGGTGCCTGTCCTGGATCTCGCTCTGTAGAACAGGCTGGTCTTGAACTCACAGAGATCCTCCTGGCTCTGCTTCCCGAGTGCTGGGATTAAAGGTGTGCACCACCTCTGCCCGGTCACTAATGGTCTTTTAAATCACACTTCAGCATCTGTTTTTTTCTGTATCAAAAAGGAACTAAGAAGTACATAACTTCTTTAGATTGAGGATTAAAAGAAAATCTACTTCTATGGTAAGTGCCAATACCAGTTGAGCTCTTTCAGAATCAACCTAAATTTTCATTACTGATAAAAGTTATACCTTTCTTAAACAAACTTGATTGATATCAATCCCCTTACCACATCTGGGAAGGGGAGTCAGCAGTGTCCACATCTGGGAAGAGGAGTCAACAGTCTCTACATCCAGGAAGGGGAGTCAATTGCCAACAATGAAGGAATTCTCTTTCCACTCTAAGCTGACTATATAATAATGGAAGTTGACTTTCTGTTGCTAATTTCTCATATTTTCAGAAAAATTAATTTGTAATTAAGTTTTGGACATGTTTAAAGTATGCCATTTGGTTTACAAGCTGCAAATAAAAGTTTTTTATGTTTGCACTGCATTAATTTAAAATGATTCAGTAGTTAGGTTCAAAGAGACTTGCAGATTGGCAATAACCTTTTGTTAGTTGCCATGTATTTATAGAGCATGCTCTTCCTAACCAAGCAACAAACTCTACCTGGTTATCTCTTTCTAAATTTTCTCTATCTACATTCTCAGTGAATTAAAATAACAATAAGTTAGCATGTATTGATAAATATAAATACCACAGCATATCCCTCAACAATTTATAAAGAGAGAGAGAAAGAAAAGCAAACCAACAGATGACAGACAGATACTATGTAGGGTGATACTAAAAGGTAGATTCTAGACAGACACACTCAGAATTTCTCATTGCTTGTTGGGCAGGGCACACCCACAGTGTGTCTGTGTAGACATGTAAATAGTTTAAGTCACATGCTAGATATGCATTTATAGATTCCAAAGACCATGTCAGGTGAAGTTGATCTGATTGAGTTAATTCATTTGCGCTTAGTCACTCCACCAATGGACAAAAAATTCTTAGTGCTTTTTAGATAAGCCCTAGGCTTGTGACCACTCTGTTTGTGAGTGTCCTGATTTGGGTTTTTATCAACACAGTCATCACAGACTCTCCTGTTCACATTCATGCAACACTTTTTTTGAAACCTTGTATTGACCAGCCATGTGCTGAATGGTGGATGTTCAGATACAGAAGGACACACCACAATTTGCTCAGCATGATCAGAATCAATTCCATATTCTGAATTTCTCTGATGCTGTTCTTCTTCTATCCATGACTCTACTTATTCTATCATAAATTAGTGTAGTTTAGAAGGGAAGAGGGTTAAACCTTGAGCCAAAGTGTCTTCTTAGCATTCAATCTTAAGAAACTAGTCAATCACAAACTTTCTTCATGGATATACTAAGGCTATTCTAAGGGTTCTATGAGTTGGTAAACATGTGGTTCTTGAAGAAGACTCTAGACAACTTCAGGACTGCGGCAATCATTGTTATTTTGTAGATATGCCCTGTGGCAGGGTGACTCTGACATGTAGAAATAACCATGGGATGCTGAGCCCTGCTTCAGGAAGAACTCATGGTCCGTTTGCATCCTCAGTCATTAGGGATCATATTGCTTTGTTACTTAAAAGGCCCCAGAAATTTCTCTTTCTAAGATGGAGATTATTTTGATTTTAGGGTGGGCAGTTTGGAACAGATTTTGTAGTAAATCTGTATGACTGTCTCAGGCAGGGTTGAGCTTCAGAGTTTTCCCTGCAGAGAAGACTAAGGCAACTTTTACCCAGATGCCCATATCATTTACATTTCTCCTAAAAGGCAGAAGGGCCTTCATTAAATTCTATGCAATCCCTTTCTTTTAGAAGCCATTTTCACAGTATACCTCCTAGGCCACTGTGAAGGTAAGAGCTCAGCATGCAGACTGTGCACGAGTTCTAACTTATGCAGCTTGAAAGAGAATGCCTCTGCTCTCTACAAAGCAGCGAGATCCATCCATCCCAGCATCCACTTTCACGCATGGCAGGAAGCTCCTCTTCCACTCCTGACAAGTCCATCTCAAATAGCTCAAACTGTGATGAAGAGAAGCTATTATGGGGTGAGTCTGATGGGGAGACAGCTACAACAGGTGGCCAGGCAGAACCTAGAAATGGGCCGTTGTTTATGTCTCCCAATGCAGGACATATGAATTTCAAAATGTGCACACTCCGAGACAACCTAGAAGTAGAATAAAGTTTTTTTTTTTTTTTTTAAGTTAGCAGAGAATGGAGATTTCCAGCAAATCTACATTCCTTCCTCACCCTTCTCCCCGAGAGGCCCCCTGCCTGAATGGCTGCTTTCCTCCAAGTGCTATGAGGTGTCAATCCACTGCAATTTCAAAAGCTGGTCACTCACAACCAGCCTGTGGAAATGGAGCTGTCAGCACTGAAAATTGAGACACTTGGGTAGAAATTATATAACAAAGTAGGCGAATGCACGCGCCGCTCTCCGTAGGTCCATGTTTGATAATGTTATTCATACAGTCTTCCCTTCACACCAGCTGCAAACTCATTTTGAAAAACAATTGTCAATATGTGTAGGACTGCTGGGACTAACCCTGCAGTTAGGATTGCTGGATCTAACCCTGCTGGCAAGAGCTAAGATTGACATGGACTCTTTCAAGCTGCTTCCTTCTGAGCCCTCTACTCTTAAAGTGCTTGTACGTTAGAGAACTTTTCCTTCTTCTCTGCAAGCAAAGGGCATCTCGAAGCTCATCCTTTATGCTTGGGATGTTCTATCGAGGGTATTATTTTGCTGTCCAAATGGGTTCCATTTGTTCTTGAATGATGGATGAATGGGCATCCCAGTAACGATGGTCCAGTAATAGATACCTTACCACCTGAGGGTCAGAGTTGAGACCCCAAGGTCACTGAGACCCTACTAGGTACCCATCATTGCTGTTGGTGCTTTACCTTTTGCCTTCTGTTATCTACAACCCCAGAAGTACATTGCTCAGAGAATTCATTTCTTAATATAGAGGTTAAGAAGGCAAAATTTGGTAGTTGTTTAATCAAAGAGCCTATATGTGTCCACAGTCTCTAAGGTCTGTATAATTTCTAGATGTCTGATGGTTTTCTGTCTATGTTGGATGCCTGAAGAATCTGGTTCTAATATCAATGAATGAGTCAGCAGTAATGGGATAGATTAATTTGCCTGCAAGAGTGAAGACAAGAAGGCAAAGGAAAGATTTCTTTTTCTAGCCCCCTTCAATCTTGGCCACCAGAAGGTGCTGCCCACATTTGGGGTAGACCATCCCCACTTCAAGTAATGTGTTTGAGATCCTAGGTCCTCCTGCCTCTACCTCCTAAGTGCTGAGATTGTTGGCATGCCATACCATAGCTGGCATAAGACCCACACCATTCCTGGCATGTCCCTCCCCTCTGCCTATTGCCTTCAGTAAGATATAAGCTCTCAGCTACCAATCCGCACCATTCTTGCTTGCCTGCTGCTCTGCTCCCCACTATGATGGTCATGGACCCACCATAAAGACTGTGAACTTCAATAAACTCTTCCTTCTATAAGTTGCCTTGGTTGTGATGTCTCTTCACAGCAATAGAAATGTAACTAAGACAGAAGTTGGTACCAGAACTGGGGTATTGCTGCCACAGGCCTGACCATGCTAGGTTTTTTGAGGAACGTGGAAGACTTTGGACTTTGGACTAGGAAAGTAGCTGAATGCTGTAAACAAGACTTTAAGGAAAGTCCTAGTAAGAGTTTGAAATAAAGTAGTGCTGAGAGCAATGCGGACTATAGAGGCCCAGATCAAGAGACTCCAGGGGGGAATAATATTAGTTTTCAGGCTAAAGTCAGTTCTTGTGATATTTTGGCAAAAACATGGGTGCTTTCCATTCTTGTCCAAAGAGTCTGCCTGGAGCAAAATTGTGAAGCTTTGGACTAATTTCATAGATTTTAATAGGCAGAGAACATTTCAAGACAGTTTAATATTGACACTGTTGTGTGGTTATTAGAGATCACTGTTATGCAGATCTGTAATGAAAAAGAGCAAGCAGGGCAAAAGGAAATATCAATGTACAGTTTGAGAAGAAAAAGAACACAAGAAATTTAATGTTGGAGTCTTAGTTGGTCCTGAAAAAGATAAAGAAGAATGGAATAAAGGGAGTGGTACTCTCAGGGCAAGACCCAACCTAGCTAATCCTGTAACTTGTGAGAAGAAAAGGCCTCAGGGTATGACTTGTCCCTAAAGAGTGACAACAAATCAAAGTTTATGCCAATGCAATTCCAGAAGGGTTCTGGTTCCAGGCTTCATCCTAAGCAGGCAGCAGAACTTGGCACCTTTGTTCATGTGATTCTGGCTTTAGAGTCATGAAGGAAACATGAAAAAAGGGGTTGTGGAATCATCCTCTGTGGTTAGGGAAAGCTGCTGAGGCCAGGCATATGTCAGGGATGTGCCTGCATGGAGGCCTAGAGAGGCCATTATGTGAAGCTGTGAAGGTGAAGCCTGGATTTTATTGGAGATGCCAAGATGTTGGAGATGCTACAGCCACAGGATACCTGCCAAGGAAAGCTGATAACAGGGAGTGAAACCAGCCCAAGAGAAAGAAGGATGTTGCAGTCAACAAAGCTGAAAGGACTGGGAGATCTGAAGAGCCCTTTGATATCAGATATGGAGATGCAGAGTTTGGAGTTTTCCCTGCTGGGTTTTGGTCTTGCTTTGGTCCAGTATTTCCTCACTACACCCTCTCTTCTCCCTTTCAGAATGGGAATACATATTCTGTGACATTGTATGTTGAAACATGTAATTTGAGTTTTGCTTTTATAGGAGGTTACAATTAAGAGATTGCCTTGAGTCTCTCAAGACATTTTGGACTTTGAAATAGTGGTGAGTCTGTGGAAGACTATGAGGACTTTTGAAGTTGACTAAGTGAATTTTGCTTTATGATATTGTACAAGCCTATGGAGGGCCAGAGAGTGGAATGTGGTGGTTTGAATAAACCCCCAGAGGCTCATAGATTTGAACACTTGGTCTCCAGTTGGTGGAACTGTTTGGGAAGAATTAGGAGGTGTGGCCTTTTGGAGGAGGAATGTCATTGGAGGAGGCTTAGAAGTTTCAAAAGCCCACAGAACATGGACAATCCTCTCTGGAGGTAGGAGAGGAACAGAAAATGGACAAGCCTCTATTTTTGACAGAGTGTGCTGTGGAATTGGAAACAGAGACACAGAAGGCTGTGGAGGATGGAGACCTGTGGCGGCTGGAGGATGGAGAGTGATTGTCTTGTCACCTCTTCCTACCTCCCCTCCCCCACTCAGGAACCCTTTGTGACAGGAAGATAGGAGCTCTGTGATGCGGACCTGGGCTCAGCTGCCAACTCCCAGAGAGAACTCTCAGCATTCAGTTGCCTGAGAGCAACAGTGAGATTCAGATGGAGAATTTTCTCTTCCTTCTGGAAAGTGTTGATACTGCATGGCTGACCCCCAGCTTCAGTACTTGGGCAATGGACATGATCCTTGCCTTTGTGTGCGGGCTGGGGCTCTTCCACCTATTATTACCCCTCCTCCACCTTAACTCACTCTCACCTCCATCAGCGGAAAACATTACTGCCCAAAAGGTAAGCATGCCTTAGCCCCAAACTAACAGAGAATAGCTCCCCGTCTCTCCTTTTATAGGCTCCACTTTCCAAATCAAATAGGGAGGCGGTGGACAGGGGAATCTCAGCCAAGAGCAGGACCCCATCCTCATGAGAACTGGTAGGTAGGGCAGAAGGGAGAGTGGACTTGCAGATTTCTGCTCTCACACCACCTATACCTGGGACTCGGTGGTCAGAGACAGTGTTCCTGGGACAGTTAGGGACCTCTGAGAAAGGAAAAGTGCTGAGCACTACTGGTTCCCATATGCGCCTCTAACATACATGCTTACAGGGTCATTTGAGATGATATGAAGGGGACAATGAGCTCCAGGACATGAGTCTCCTCTGGCCTCAGGGGGTGACTGCTGGTAGTTCAGAGCTGAGCCTCTGGTCCCTGAGCAGAACAACACTGACCATTGTGGTGGATGTCACAGACAGTCCCCATTTGTTTTTTCCAAGAGAAAGAAAAAAAAAAAACATATTTGCCCACATTATAGATAAGTGAATGGGGCTGCACATGCTGTCTGTCTCTGTCAGGTGGTGAAGAGGGAGCACAGCAAGGTCAGGAAGAAAATCAGGACCACCAAAGGTAGGCTACTTCCTTCTTCTGGGGAGGTGACTTCATCCCCCACACCATCTCCCCTGCCCCACCCCCAGTGATAACACCAAATGAGTTACAGAACCCCCAAGGAGGGCGGCTCCTGGGAAGGAACTCAGAACTGAAGACACTTCCCAGGTTCTGTACTCAGAATGAAGCTAGGGACGGCCAGGACTGGGTGCTGCCTGGTGAGGGGAAGTGTGGGAGGAAGTGACACCATGCTGCCCGGATTTGGAGGCACATTGGTTGTTAAACCTCTCTGAAACATTTTCCTCTTTCAGGACACTGGCCCTTCCCTCCCCTCCACAGGGAAATTACAAAGCCCGTTTAGGTCATGAGTAGTAGACGTGCCTGATTCATGGCATAGTCCTGCTCCTCATGTGCCTTGCTCACGGATGCCTGAGCTCCTGTTTTTGTTGTTTGTTTGTTTTTACTGAAGGGGCATTTCATTCCATCTCTGGTAAGATACTGGGTCCCTCCTTTACCCACCATAACCCAGTCTCCATCTCCAGCTTGCAGAGGCAGCAGGAAGAAACCAAAGGGGGACGAGGTACTGATGTCACTTGTGCACAGGTGAGCCATCTCCAGTTATTTCTGGCTCCTCACTCCTCTTGCCTGTTATGTGATCAGCCCTGACCAGGGCATAAGGTTACCATGGGAATAGGGGCCCTCTGGATGGGTGGGATATGAGTGCAGTCCTGGAGGTTAAGATAACAAGGTCTTGTAAAAAGCAGAGTGTGGAACAGTGGTTGTGATAGACTTCGAGGGTTCTTCCCTGCTCAGCTTGCCCAGCCTCTTGGCCCCAGATACTGCAATCATATCTCCTGTCTTCCACAGGATGCTAGAGAGGCTTGCCAATACCATCAGCATTTGCCAGCTCTTAAGACAAGATGCCTCAGGTGAAGCGTCCAAACTAGAAGCTACCAAAGTCCACCTGCCACCTAGGCAGCCCACAGAGGAGTCTATGGCCACCAATTTGTCCCCAGAGGCTTCCTCCACTCCTCTCAAGGAACATCTGCTGCCCAAAGATTCTAAAAACTTATCACATGTCCTGATGAATTCCTCAGCTTCTATTAAGTCACAATTGTCTGTGAGTGCCTCTCATCTACCCGAGACCTTGACTCATGGAAGACGCCACTCACCACCATGGGTACCTTCCTA
Organism: Peromyscus leucopus; assembly: GCF_004664715.2. Lineage (NCBI taxonomy): Eukaryota > Metazoa > Chordata > Mammalia > Rodentia > Cricetidae > Peromyscus > Peromyscus leucopus. The sequence goes on along the minus strand of NC_051077.1, from coordinate 7,932,889 downwards.
CCCATCTCATCCTCCTGATCCTGTGGCTTGTTCTCCATCCATGCCAGATTCCAGCATGAAGGCTCCTTGGTTTACTATTAAACACTACTGACCTCAGAGAGCACACCACTGCCAGGTTTGCCTTCTCCCATCTCAACAACCCCAGGCCTTAACCACTCAAGCAGGCCTACTTCAATCATCCCAGGCCTTGTCCACTCAATCAGGCCTACTTTGACCACCTCAGTCTTTAACCATTCAAGTAGGCCTACCCCAACCACCGCAAACCTTAACCACTCAGTATGCCTGCCTTAACCACTCAAGCAGGCCTACCTTAACCACCCCAGGCCTAAACCACTTAAGCAAGTCTATCTTAGACCCTTCCTGGTACTAGGTACCTGCCAAAACCTGATTCCACTCCAATTTGTCACATGGTGAGTCCTTGTAAGAACACCTTTCTCTCAGCCTTCAAGAGGTCTCATTCTGGACAGGCCCCATACACAGGCAGATAGAGGCTGGGGAGCCCACTCTCATCAACCCTGATATCCAGGAGGTGCTGGAACTTCAGATTAATAATAAGGTTGAACTAAAAGTTTAGACGGTAAAAGGAAAAGAAAGATGTGACCATACCTTGGGCTGTATGGGCAGGAATCTGCAGTCCTGGAGCAGCAACCAGGCCACCATCAGAAACTGCAAATCAAAACAGTTTTCAGGTTCATCAGCAGTTATTTTACCAGAAGGTCTTAGGCAATCATTTTCAGCAGAAATATAGCCAGCTTTTCTGGGGCCTCCCCTTTCTCCACAGTGAGTCCCTTGTGGCTACTGTCAACATAGTGTGGTCCCTGTAGGTCCCTCCTCCATCTTATTCAACGGACCCTCTACTTACATCCCAATACAAGTTAAGACTAATGTACCTCCACAGCTTTTTTCTCCAAATCCTTTGCTTCATAACTTGGTCAAAGCCTAATCTTTGACTCCAAATATGTCCTGGTCCATATCTCTACCAGTGGCTGGAATCCAAACCCAGGACCATGACCCATCCTCTCTCCCAAAGCTACCATGCCATTCACATCAAATTTGGGACTATGCCCTATAGCTTCAAGATCCCAATTTATTGTCCCACCTACTGTTCAATACCTAGAGTGCTACCTTTTGAAGAAGTTTCAAGAAAGGAGTTATTTACTGGCCATGGTTAAAAAGTCACAGGAAACATTTAATCAACTTACTTCCAAAAGTTGGACCTCCCAGGGAAAGAGTTCTGTTGTCTACCTACCAGGAGAATTCATTAACCCCAAGCTCCAAGAACAGCTGAAACAACACATAAAAAAATAGGTTCACACAAAACCAGGGACAATGGTCCTGAAAGGTCCAGCTATCTCTGGATCTGAAAAAGTCTCAGGACAAACTCCCAGGGATGGGTCAGATAGAAGTTATTCATGGGACTTCATGTTCCTCAGCACTAGCAGATGAAAGCACCAGCATCCACGGAGTGTCTCATCACAGGGCAGAGAGATATTCCAACTATAGAAAGACCCATGCAAGGATCTGACAAACTGGGAAGAGCTCTGAAAGATCTATACAGGAGCCCGGAAGGTTCCCTAGGCTAAGTACTCAAGGCTGTCTCTGAGGCAGAGGTAGAACATTGCCATGAGACACCTGAGAAATGATTTGCGAAGTGTTTCCCTGGTGGGAACAGGAAAGAAGCAGCTGGAAGGCACCCTGAAAAACCACTAAAGCAGCAAGTAGAAGCATACCAATGACAGGAAGGTGCCCATGGGCATTTGTCAGGGAATACGCATGGACCATGCATTGGTCCCTCCTGAAAACTCAAAGACAAATACAGAAACTTGGAAATAACCATCCTTGAACAATTCAATCATCTGCAAGAAAACTTCTAATGGGCTCTCCTTCCTAGATCCTGGCACTTAGAAGGTGCTGGAAACACATCATTACAAGATGCTTAGCGTGGCACAGATGGAGCCTGCCCCTCAGAGGCCTCAAGACAATACATGTTTTCAACGTGAACAAGGCTATAGCATTGCCCTTTCCACAGCACTCCAATTCATCTTTGTCCTTCTGGGAATCTGGAGATGACTCCATTGTCAAAATGGCCAGTGTCCTGGGAGAACCTTTTCAGAAAGACTCAGAAGAGAAAGTGAGAAAAACAACTTCCACTATGAAATCTCTTTCCACATAGAACCTTCCTTCTGCCCTCCAGTTTGAAATCCTGAGACTCCACTTAGTGACAACTCTGGGCCCTCTGAGGCCCCTACAACTGTCCAGGGGGACAGTGTGACTTCTCTGTCCACCTCACAGAGTCTCGTGGGCACAGCTGGGCACAGTAATGCAGTGGTTGGATCTTGCACGGGCAACTCAGAGCCAAATCTAGGCCTAGTCAAGGGTGCATATAAGTCACAGAGTGAGGGTGTGGCTTTAGGAGATATCTACCATGGGGTGCCAGTTTGGGAGATCAGTGTAGCATCCAATTCACCAAATAGTAGGGATACTTGGGAACTAGAGGAGCCAGAGGAAGAGTCCTGTGACTGGGCACTCAACATGGAAGCCGGGTAGATGGCAAACTCTCAAACCAGCAATGAACATCTGAGGGAATCAGAATCATTGGAGACCAGTGAAAGTCTATCCCTTTCTAGAACTATTTCCCAGGATCCAGAAGACTTGGGCCTGAGCACACCTCACTGCTTGGCCACTGGTGGTGTACTGCAAGACTGTGCCACTGGGATGTTCTTTCAAGACTGTGCCCCTGAGTTTATGCTTGCTGCAGATATCCTGGCCTCCAGGGCTTCCCAGTTCAGCTTCAGGACTCTGTCAGCTACAAGCAAGTCAACCTGTCAAGACAGGTACCCTGTCTTGTCAATGGAAGGGAATGTCCCCAAGATTTCCAAACCCACAACCATGGACTAGCCATATCTTTGGTTAGACTGACCAAAAGGACTATGGAAATCCCAGGCAGGACGTATGGCTTTTAGGGATGAGGCCTGCTCAAGTATGGTCACAATGCATTTCCTCCCCAATTGCAGAAAAGTTTGAGGAAAAATTAAAAGCTTTATGATGTCAATTTTGACCCACAAAGGCAAAGTGCAAGAGATCTTCCCACAAAAAGTCAAGGTCTTATCAGTCAGGACCCAAAGCCAAAGGTCAGTTGTGAACAGAGTATTCATGCCCTGACAGGTCCCTGAAACACAGGACTTAATGACCTCTGTTGAATGGTTTCTAGAAGGGAAATTGGTGATTCACCTTAGGTGTACTCCCTCATAGAAAAATTTGCACCAAGAAACACCCCAAGCCCCAGTGAGTAGACATGTCTACTCTCAGAATTTCTAGTGCAGAATCAGAAATATTGGAAGGAAACACTAGCCATGTTTACCAAGCCACACCCAAGGTACACAGCCAACATCCCACAGACAAATGAATGCCTTATGGCAACAGCCAGGCCTAAGTGTCTAGAGAACCTGTATCCCAAGCCAGACCCTATCAGCACAGGGTACAGGCACCACTGTCCCCAGGACTCCTGGCCCCTGTCTGAAATGATGCCTCTGCAGAAGTATACTGTCTGGAAAAGCAAGTATTTTTCCAAATGTACCCATTAAAATTAATCCCTTTCAAAATTAAACATTTCCCCTGCAAAACAACATGGTCTCTGAGTTCATTTTCCAAGCTAGACATTATTTCCCATGGCCTAGCACTATAGATGCAACCTCCAGATGAAACATAGGCAGGGAAATGTCTGCATCTGGTCCACCTTAAAGTATTGCTTCTCAAGGGGATATGGCTCCACAAAGAGGGCACAATGACATTTCAGGTCTCACCATCTCTCCAGTCCCATCATTGTAGTTAGTGTTTATCATTACTGTAATTGTAGAAACAAAAATCTTTAGGGTTTTTTTTTTTGGGGGGGGTTAAGTCAACCATACAAGACCCAAACAAACAAGTCTTTAGGATTTTGCAGGGGGAGGGCTAAGTATACCCTGTAAGACCCAAACAAGAAGCCTTTAGGATTGGGGGTGACTAAGTCAGCCCTATAAGACCCCACTGTAAGGGCCAGCTCACCATGTCTTTCTCTTGATTTTCTCTAACTTGACCTTTGTGTAGCTGTGTACAGAGGCATCAGAGAGCCAGCCCATTGTCTTCACAAGTCACAAGAGATGTCTCAGTCAAGGCACAGGAATGATGATGGTTGTGTGGCATCCTTGAGTTCAAAGCAGGAGAATCATGACCTCTGAATATTCTGCCAAGGAATAAAGGATCTAGGGATCTTTGGGACCCCCTACTTACCTCAATGGAGGCTGCCAACAAGCTGAGTTATTCAGGCATTCCCAGCTCAGCCTGGATAACAAAGCAGTTATGTCTGTCCTATGTCTGTCTTCAATGCCAGAATAGTGGCCAGCATGGAACTGACTCTTCATGATGGAAACAGCTGCAGAGACCCTGGTCATTTGCCATTCCTTCTGATCCATTGTATATACAGTACCCATCTGACTGCTGGCATCATGAGCCTAAGGAAGGAGGTAGAAAATAAAAAGGTTAGATCCAAGACAGGAGTCCATGTCCTAAAATTTTCCATGCATGTGAAAGGGAGATCATGAGTTCAAAGCCACCCTGGGCTACATGAGATTGATCTAGTCTAAAAGAGAAACAGAGCCAAGTGGTACAGGCTCACACCTATGATCTTAGCACTTGTGATCTCATGTATTTAATCCCAGCACTAAGGAAGTGAAGACAGGAAGGGATATGGCTGGGCTGAGAGAGGACTATAAGGCTTGAGGAGACAGGAGCTCAGCCTCTTTCAGGCTGAGGAGCTGGTGAGGTAAGAAGTGTTTGTGACTTGCTCCTTTGTCTCTCCAATCTTTCAGCATTTACCCCTATATCTGAATCCAGATTTTTATTATTAAGACCAATTAGAATTTGAGCTATATCTGGCCTCCAACTTTTGGGGCACAAATTCATGAAAAAGCCATTTGCCTGTGGTTTTACAGCCACCAACAAAGGCCAGAGCTGCATGCGGACAGAGTCACTACCCTGTGGGCTAAGGTTTTCCTTTCTTTTCTCAAGCCTCTGAGTGAGTTGGGATTTTTCTGTTGAAGCCTATCTGCAGCAAACTTCATAGGCTTTTGGGCTCCAAAAACTGCCAGAGTTAGCTGCTCTTACACATTACCCCTGCAGATGGCTAGCTCTTTACCTTCTCTCCCAGTGGGTTGTGGGCTTTCCCTGAATCCCCTCCTTTGGCTGCTGCAACACTTGGTAGCTGCCTTGAAAACTGCTTAGGCATCTACTGTTCTAAGCAGGGCAGTCAGCTCCACACTTCATTATATGAATCGTCTTCATTGGCATATTTGGTGAGATAATTGGGAATTTTTTATTTAATTTTTTTCATGTTACATACCAACCACAGTTCCCTTCCCATCCTCCTCCCAATAATTCCCTACCTTCCTCCTGAAACCACCCCCATCCACTCCTCCAAAAGGGCAAGGCCTCCCATGGGGAGTCAACAAAGCCTGGCACATTCAGCTGAGTCAGGACCAAGCCCTTCCCTGCTACATCAAGGCTGAGTTAGGCATCCTACCATAGGGAGTAAGCTCCAAAAAGCCAACTCATGCACCAGGGATAGATCCTGATTCCACTGCCAGGGGCCCCTCCAACAGATCAAAATATCCAACTGTTTCCTGCCTGCAGAGGGCCCAGTTTAGTCTTATGTAGGATCCACAGCTGTCAGTTTAAAGTTTGTGAGCTGGTTCAGTTTCCTCTGTAGTTTTCTCCATCATGATCTTGACCCTCCTTGAGCATATAATCCCTCCTCCCTTTCTTTGACTGGACTCCTGGAGGATGCCCCTCAACCAAAGAATGGATAAAGAAAATGTGGAACATTTACACAATGGAGTTTTACTCAGCTCTATAAAACAATGACATCATGAAATTTGCAGGTGAATGGATGGAACTAGAAAATATCATCCTGAATGAGGTAACCCAGACTCAGAAAGAAAAACATGGTATATATTCATAAATGGATACTAGATATAAAGTGAAGGATAACCAGACTACAACCCACAGCTCCAGAGAAGCTAGGTAATAAGGAGAACCCTAAGAGTGACACATGGATCAACCTGGGAAGGGGAAATGCATGAAATCTCCTGGTTAATTGGGGACAAAGGGTGGTAGAGGGGAGGGGATGGGGAATGAGAACATGAGGGAATTCTTAAAGGGAGGGATTAAAAAAGATTTTTCCCTACATTAAAAAAAAATGGGAAACACAATTACAGTAGAGGGAGTTAGGTCTCTGTATGGTAATACAGTGGATGGTTTGAAAATGGATCAATCAAATGAGAGGATAATTAATGGGATTTATATAATGTCAATTATAAATATATCTGATCATGTTTGTTTTAACACTAAAAAGGGGGGCTAATATGAGTGCCAAGATACAAGTTTTAGAAAAACTTATTAAAATAGGTCATAGAGATATTCAGACTCAGAGGAATTTAAAGGAAAACCAATCTCAGCATTGCATTATTAAGTTAGAGAGGATCATCCTAAGGTTTTCAACAAGCCTACCTTAATTTATCCAATAACTTTACAGGAATTGCCAGATGATACATAGCCTCAGGCTGTATAAGAGCTGATTGGACTCCTGTGCAAATGTTAGACTTGAGGAGATTCAAGGAAGTGATAGTCTCATATGACATGAATTCACCTTTTGTGAAACATGTTAAACTTTTGGTCAACTTATAATTATCTCTTAAGACTGGAGAGACTTGGTTATAGCAGTCTTGGTGCCTGGCCCTCAATTACAGTGGAGGACCTGGTGGAAAGATGAGGCTAACATCGTTGAACAACAAAGTAGTGCTAAATGCATGGAAATCTCCCAAGACCAACTTCTTGAAGAGAGGGATATTATGTTAATGTAGAAAGCCAATCTCTATGTGATGACCACACCCTGGCTTTATGCCTCCCAGCAGCCTTGAATGCTTGGGACAGAATTGAAGAAGTAGGAAAGAAAATTTAGTCATTTACTAAAGTTATATAAAGGGCCCCAAAGAAACCTTCACTGATTTCTTACAAAGATTGACCTCATCAGTAAATAGAATGATACTAAATTCAGAAGCTAGATAAAAAATAATTGAATCTCTGGCTTTTGAAAATGCTAATGCATAGTGAAAAAAGGTAATTAGTCTGTTAAAGGCTAGGTCAGTACCCTTGGAGAAATGGATCTGAGATCCACTCAATATTGAATCTCATAACCATGATGATGCTTGGATAGGAGAGATGATTTCCCGAGGTTTGAAGAAAAATCAAAATGTCAAATGTTTTAATTGTGGTAAACAAGGTTACCTAAAAAAAAATTGTAAATGGGGAATTTCAAGAAACAATGTTTTTTTCTAAGAATAATCCCAACAGAATGCCCCCTCTCTTCCAGATTAGGCAGAAGGTGTGGCAAAGGCAGGCATTGGACTAATGAATGTAGATCAATAAGGGACAGACAAGGTAACCCTTCATCATCAGGAAATGCCTTGGGGGACTTCTTGCAGGCCCCCATATCAAATTCAGTTTAGTTGTTTTCTGTCATCATGGAGGAAACTCCTTCCCAGAGCAATTAAAGAACCTAACCTAATGCCTATTGTAAAAGGTCACACTGCTCTGGATAATAGAACAGTTATAGAAGAGAGAACAAAAAATTCAGGAGAAACCATAAAGTGAATATTTTGGCAAGCTTCTATAAATGAACAAAGACCAGAAGTTTAAAAATGAACAAATGACATTAATGTGGTTAAACAGCTACCAACCCATGGAAATAGTTTAATGATTATAGGAAATTATTGGAGGGTTAACTCAGGATACAGAAAACTCACTATACAGAAAATAGGGATTGAGGCATGGTCTAATGCCACTTTCCAGAGAGCTCTGCCCTGATTCACACCAGCATCCAAGACCATGAGGTAGTAGAGAGAGTGAGCATGTATGTCATTCCAGGTCTTAAGGGATCCCCACTGGACCATGCTCCAGGGAGGGCAAGTACCTAGCAGTTACCTGCTGCCTCACTAGGGGAAGTGCTTCAGGGTAAGGCACAGACAACCACCCTTACATGACATTGTTATTGAAGGTCTTATAGACACAGGTATGGATATAACAATAATTGCACCAGAATCTTGGCTTCCAAATTGTCCCTTCAGGAAGTAAATGTACAGCTTTTAGGGATTGGAACATTATCTCAGGTAAAACAGAGCATGAGATTGGTCAAATGTATAGGACTGGAAGGATGGAGGAAAATTAAGGCCATATATGGCTAACATAGCAATGAATTTGTGGGGACATGATTTATTATAACAATGGAATACCCAGATTAACTTTCTTCCAATCTCAGAAACAAACCATAAATTAATGTTTGTTTCTGGGAAAAATATTAGAAGGTATTATAAAGAACAGTGTCTAACCATCCAGGTTGTATAAGAATAGGGCATAAGAGCTGCTGATCTTTCAAAGGCACCAAAAGCCCCGTCCTTAAATGGTTAACATAAAAACTTGTATGGGTTGAGCAATGACCTTTAACATCAGAGAAACTGCAGGCCTTAGAACAGCTGGTTCAGGAGCTACTAAATGCTCAGCATATTGAGGAATCAATCAGCCCTTGGAATTCTCCTGTATTTGTTATTAAAAAGAAATCTGGAAAATGGATAATAGTGACAGATTTAAGACACGTTAATAAGGTGATTCAGTCAATGGGCTCTCTACAATCTGGAATTCCTTTGCCTTCTCTGTTACCTAAAGGGTGGCCTCTTATAGTTATTGATTTCAAAGATTGCTTCTCTACTATACCTTTACAAGAAAAAGACAGAGAAAAATTTGCCTACATGGTGCCTACTTAGAATAATTCTCAGCCTCTTAAGAGATATCAGTGGAAGGTTCTCCCACAGGAAATATTTAATAGCTCCACCTTGTGCCAATATTTTGTATGACAGCCAGTGGAAATGATATATAAGCCATTTCCTCAATCTATAATTTGCCAATACATGGATGACATCTTACTAGCTGATTCAAATGTAAATGCTTTAGAAAGATTGTTTGAAGAAGTAAAGAAAAATTTACCTTGTTGGGGTTACAAATTGCTCCTAAAAAATACAAAGAGGAGATTTTATTAATTATTTAAGATATAAAATAAGTCTACAAAAAATTAGACCCCAAAATGTGCAAATTAGGAGACATCAATTGCAGACTCTTAATTACTTTAAAAGATTCCTAGGAGACATTTTCAATATACAGCCCACTATTGGAGTAAAAAAATGATGAACTGAGTAATTTATTCAAAAGCTTAAATGGTGACAATGACTTAAATAGTCCAAGATAATTATCAGCTGAAGCTGAGACATAATTGGCTTTTGGTGGAAAAGAAAATACAGGAAGGACATGTGGATTGTGTGATCCAAAGCTTGATTGCATTCTGGTTATTTTACCTCTATGTGTTCTCCTACAGGAATATTAATACAGAAGGAAGATATTATCTTAGAATGGATCTTTTAACCACATAAACAGAGTAAAAAATTAAAAAGTTATGTGAAAAGGATCTTTGAATTGATTCTAAAGAAAAATTGAGACTTCATCAATTGGCAGAAATAGACCCAGCCGAAATTGTAGTACCTTTAACTAAGGACAAAACTGACAAATTATGGAAAGAAAGTGCTTGCAGCACTTTTTGGGAGAGATTAACAATAAACATCCGCCAAACAAGAGAATTAAATTAATAGAGAACTAATTGCATTCTTCCTCATATTGTATGGCAAACACCAGTTTCTGGAGCCCCTACATTTTATATTGATGTAAACAATTCAGGAAAGGCAGGCTATAAATCATGAATTAAGTTAAGTGGTTCAAAGCTTTTATGAATCTGTTCAAAAGTCAGAATTATATGCTATTCTGATTGTATTAATGGATTTAACAGAGCCTTTTAACATATTACTGACTCTCAGTATGCAGAAAGTGTTTTACAAATTGAAACTGCTGAATTTATTCCTGATGAGTCAGAATTAACTTTGTTATTTATTTAGTTACAAGAAATACTCAGGAATAGAAATCATCCCTTACATATAACATACATCTGATCACATATGGGTCTGCCAGGCACTTGAGCACAAGGTAATGATAAAATTTATCAACTATTGATAGGAAATGTGCTGAAGGCCTCTGAATTTTATGGAAAACATTATGTTAACAGCAAGAGTTTGAAAAAGGATTTGTCATCACTTGACAACAAGCTAAGGAAATTATAATGAAATGTCTTACTTGTTCTTTATGCAACCACACTCCACTACCTGCAGAGAGTAACCCAAAAGGTACTCAAAGGAATAAAATCTGGCAGATACATGCATTTCATCTTGTAGAATTTGAAAAATTAAAATATGTATACCACACCACTGATACCTATTCAAAATTTCAATGGGCAACTGCTTTGAGTTCTGAAAAAGCTGATTCTGTAATCACACCTTTGCTAGAAGTTATGGCCATCATGGGAATACCTTCACAAATCAAGACTGACAATGCTCCATCATATGTCTCTAGTAAAATGAAACAGTTTTTTTGCTTACTACAATATAAAGTATATTACAGGCATATCACATAATCCTACATTCCAAGCAGTCATAGAAAGATCAAATAGAACTCTCAAGGATATGTTCAATAAACAGAAAGGGGTACTAAAGACTCCAAGAATTAGATTTCATAATGCTTTATTAACTTTGAATTTTCTCAATGCTAATAAGAAAGGAACAACAGCTTCAGAGAGACATTGAATAATAGGGAAAAAACTACTGAATTAAATCAGCCTGTATACTCTAAAGATGTGCTCACCTCAGAATGAAAATCAGGATATGTATTATGTTAGGGACAAGGTTTTGCTTTTGTTTCCACAGTAGGAAAGCTATAGATACCATCAAAATTGATAAAGGTTAGATTTGAACAAGAGAGAACTCTTAATTAGAAGAGATGATAGCTCATCAAACAGCTTGGCTGTTCAATCTAAACTAAGTTTAAGACTATCAAATACTTTTCATTTGATCAAATATAACTTGCCAAAAGAGAACCTCCCAAAAATTAGGGTTGGGGAAGGCTTTTGTTTTTGTCTTTTCAGGAAAATGAAGGCATCTAGCTAAGGAATCTGAAGACCACTGAACAAATGAGACATGTGAAGAAAAAGGACAAATCATCCAGAAAAAAATGTCCCACGAAAAAGAGTAAATTGGCCTATTGGTATATCAAATACCCAACAGGATAAAATTTTGTAGATCTCTCTATATGTTCTCTGCATATATATATTGCATATAATGCAAATGATCTTTTTGTAGTTCCTGTCCAACTAAAAATTAAAGCTCACTTGGAAGTTGGAGAGTGGCTTTCTCCTCCTCTAAATCCAAGCATGTTTATTAAAAGGAAAATAAAAAATCTCTGTGTTATGTCAGAAGAGCCACCTGATATGGGACAGAAAGAAAACCAAATTTAGGGACTATTCTATTGCTACTAATCTCATGATCCTTTGGTTGTATTCTGACTCTTTTACACTTTTCTTAAGGTACAAATATTATCTTAAGGTACAAATATTTTATATATGTATATATATTAAACTTTTTGTCATGATATTAATGATCACATAGAGTAATTCTAAATTAGTATTCTAATTCTAATAAAATTAGTAAATTAATTCTAATAAAAGGCTCCATCTAGCTTCCTGTACATGATTTCAGGTTTGAATCTTTATCAGGTAACTAGGAATTAAGACTTTATAGTTATAGTTATAATTTTCCTTTTTACCAGAGCTAGAAAAATTAACTAAAGAGGTGTAAAGTGTATAAGGTTGAGAAACATTAAAAGATAGTTTTGATAATGCAAGTTAGAATAGAAAGTGGATTGGATACAACCCTTTGGACTCACCAAGATAGATAATGGAGTATTTTCTTTGAGTTTGTTAAGTGTTAATGGACTAGACACTGTTAATGTATTTATTGCCTGTTTATATTGTATATAGTTATTGTACTTATTGTATATAATTTCCCTTATATTAGTTATAACCTTTTTTTAAAAAATTTTAGACAAAAGGGGGAAATGTGATATTTTCTTTGTGCTCTAGCAAATAAAGCTTGCCTGAAGATCAAAGGGTGGAGTAGGCCTTTAGTCTGGAGGTCTGTATAGACCGACAGGAAGTAATATGACTGGGCAGAGAGAAGAACATAAAGTGGGCTGAGATAGGAGCTCCCCTTTTTTGGTCTGAAGAGTTGTGGAGGTAAGAGTTGACTTTGGCTGCTCCTTTACTTCTCCAATCTTTCAGCACTCACCCCAATATCTGACTCCGGGTATTTATTATTAAGACTGTTTAGAATTCGGTGCTACACACTTAATGCCCAGTCATTGGTCAGGACCCATCCAAAGTCCTCCCTCACATCTCCTGTAGGGGACAAGTGTCTGTTTCATTGGTTCTTTACTGACTCATGAAACACTTCACACCCTGTGTCACCTACAAGATAGAGATCATGTTTTGTATACCTCTTCGATCCCCTAATCCAATATGATGTTGCCCAGTGGGCACCCTGAGTTGATCTTCATGAAGCTATCTCTCATCTCATGGATATTTTAACTTATATGTAAAACTGAGGAAAAGGGAAAAGGAAACAGGAAGGGATGAACAGAGAGATAGTGCCATGGTGGGGGAAAAGTGGAGAGAGAGAGAGAGAGAGAGAGAGAGAGAGAGAGAGAGAGAGAGAGAAGAGAGAAAGAGAGAGGAGGGGGGAGGGAGAGAGAGAGAGAGAGAGAGAGAGAGAGAGAGAGAGAGAGAGAGAGAGATACTGGGGGTGAGAGGATGAGAGAGAGAGAGAGAAAGAGAAAGAGAGGGAGCATGTGTGTGTATGTGTGTGTGTGTATGTACAAGAGAGAAAGAAAGATGTGAGAGGAGAGAATGAGTGTATGTGAGAAAGTGTATGTGTGTGTAAAAGAGGAGAGGAAGAGAACGATAGAATATGATGAAGAAAAAGCGATTGAGTATGAGTGTGTATACATGGGTGGGGCTGCATGGGGGAGTAACAAAAAGCAAAAAGCCTTTAATACTCTACCACAGAAGACACCAGAACCCAGGGGAAGAAAGACCACTGGGTATTGTCTGCCTAAGTATAGGTGAGGGCATGGGCATGTTCCAGAGAGGCACATACCGTATGAAGAAATGAGAGGGAGGAGACCAGGTTGCTGAGGAGCTGTACTGTGGAATTGTGATAGGATCGGGATGTGTGTAGAAATAAGGACGCTGTGCCTCCACAAATGCTTCCTTGTCTTTAAAACTCATACTTTCCACATCCACTTGAAGAAGTCACTGATGCTGTGTCAGGTGAGGTAAAAAAAAAAAAAAAGATCCTTCCCTAAGGATTGTGGGAGAGCAGGGAACTATGAGAAGGCAGCAAGAACATCATTTTAATGAGAACCTTTGTACTGTCCTCACATCCCTGTACTGACTTTGCTTACCAGCAACACTATAGTGTTGAGGTATAACATTTGAGGTTTTTTTTTAAAGATGGTTTATTAAACTGATTTTCCAAATGCATTTCACATTTTAAATGCTGGTGCAGTCCCTTGTTTGTTTTCTTTCCTTGGGGGATGGTTGGCTCTCTGCAGAAAGTCTTTTTAGATGACAAATAGAAGCCTCCAGGCTTGGGTCTAGTTTAACAGTAATAATAGCATATGTTTATCATGTGTCTCAGGCAAATTTAGGAATAAGGCAAATTTTTAAGAATATACTGCCTCTTTATTTTCCTTTGCATTACTATGCAGGTTAGATATCTTAATATCTTTAATTAATCCGTTCAGAAAATAAAGAACAATCTCTATGAATTTCTATTGCATGAACAGAATGGGAAATGAAGCCCCTGGTCTTACCAGGTGGCAGGAGCTCCTCTGTTCTCTAGGGATTAGGAGAGAAGGAGCCTGCTGGAAGCTGTGGGTCCTAAGTTGCCTTTGGCATCTAGGTTTGTCTCTATGTATCTACAACATAAGCATTTGGGAGGGAGCCTTGCAGAAGTTGAAGATGTCAAGATGTACTTGGCCCGTGTTTGAATTTGTCTCTGACCATCTATCACTGAAATGATTGGCTCTTTAGTTACATACTCTCTGTTTAACAACCTAGGTACTCATAAACATCGAACAAAGTTCTCTATGACTCAGCAAATAATTAAAATACTGCACATGATACTAAGAAAAATGGTTAAAATAATATTTAACTGTATATTGCTCCAACCCCAAATACATAGGGATACTCATTTGTAGATTTGTATTGAAGCCTTGTGCTGGTGAAAAGTAGTATTTGAAAAAAGGAGAATGAAGGGGTCATGGGGATTTTAAAATTTTCCTGCAGGTATTTCAACCACATTAGGGTTTCTTGGCAGTAGTCTCTAATACATTTAGAAGATTGAAAATAAGCAAAAAGAAGGAAAGAAATGAATGTTGTATAAAGTAAAAAAGGAGAGATTTTTGTTAGTGTCTTAAGCAAAATACCTTCCCAAATTAAAAATAGCTAAGTATTTCCTGTGTGCTGTCCCAGGCTTTCCCATAATATTCATCAACTCTTCTGCCCCTAGATTGCATAGCAGTATTTATTATGCTATTGCCACTATCAGTATTAACACCACAGAATCTTTCTTACCTAACACGGATCAAACTGCACGCTATTTCAGATAGATGTTTGCTCTGTGAAGTTTGCCAGTAATCCCATCAGAACACTGCCATTTAGTCATTCTGTTAATAGAATTTGGGCTATTGATGGAGAGTTCACTGCACATCCAGCACGCTTGTATGTTTCTGCATGATGGGCAGAAGAAGTGAAAAAGATGAATGACACCCTTCAGGAATGTGGGGTATTTAGAATGCAAGCCAGGGGCTCCAGTTTGGGAATTACCACAATGGGCTGGAACAGAGGCAAGCGAAACTCCATTAAGCAATCATGAATAAGAAAAGAACAGGATTTTTTCTTTTCTCTTGTTTTTTTTTTTTTTTTTTTTTTTTTTTTTTTTTTTTTTTTTTTTTTAGGAAATGGGACTTTCATTATACTATGGGTTTGTAATGTAGGATTCTTGTGGCCGTATCATGTCAAGTCACATTTTTGAGTTTTCAAGACTTCCTGTTTTACAGTTTGCCTCATTGTGATACTAAGAAACAAGTGAACATGTTTCAGGCTAGGTGCAAACCACATCTATAGTTGTGTTCTTCCGTAGAATTTTATTTTATTCATTATTTTTAGCACACAAAACTGCATTTCACTGTGTGTTATTTTTTTAAAGAAAGGATTTATTTTGGCTTGGGGGTTTCAGGGCACATCCTAATAGGCAAGGAAGGCTTGTGGTGGGATCATCTTGTGGCTGTGTTGTGCAGAAATCCACAGCCAAACACCAGGTCAAGCTCCAGGTGTCCAGTTGAAGAGAGAGAGGAGGGATTCTATGAGCAAGGGCATCAAGATCATGATGGGGAAACCTACAGAGACAACCAAACCAAACTAGTGGGAACTCAAGAAATTTAGATCAACAGCTATGGAGCCTGCATGGGACTGGACTAGGCCCTCTGCATAGTGAGACAATTGTGTAGCTAGATCTGCTTAAGGGGCCCCCTGACAGTAGGATCAGAATCCATCCCTGGTGCATGAGTAGACTTTTTGGAGCCCACTACCTATGATGGGACACCTTGCACAGCCTTGAGGCAGGGGGAGGGCCTTGGACCTGCCTCTACTAAAAGTACCTCCCTATGGGAGGCCTTACCTTCTTGTAGGAGGGAATAGGGGGTGGGAGGAGGGAAGAGGGGGATCATTGATTGGTATGTAAAATGAATAAAATCTTTTTCTTAATAAAAAGTCTGTCATAAATTTTTCATTTTTGACAGTAGAGGAATGCATAAAAAATGCAGTGAATATGTAAAGTCCAGTGAGAAGCTCCACAGCTTCAGAATGGCTATTCTAAGTATATAGAAAAGTTCACTGAGATGTATAGAGTTTGCATCTGGTTGATTTGGATGTGTATATTTTATTTGCAATGTTTTCTTTATATAATAAAAGTTATAAAACTCAAAAAAGAAAGGAACTGCTTTTATGTGAGCCATAACATTACAGTGTACTTTGTGGTGATTCATAGTTAGTGGTAAAGAAAACATCAGCTAAAGAAGATTGATAAGGGGAAGAAGGGACTATCTTCCTAGAGGACACCTCACTAGACATTGGCATTTGGCAACCTGTGATCCTAAAAGGTGGACAAAATCTTTTAAGTCCAGTAAAATGAATGAACATAACACAGCCATATGATGATTGTGTAAATTCCATTATCTTAGGAAGAATAAAGAAATAAAAAATAGCATGGCAGATATAAAGTGAGCTACCTTGCCTGTTATTCTATGATTAATATGTGAAATTGGATAAAAAAGTCATATTTCCAATATTAAAGTTATGTTTTCCTGCTTGAACACATACAGACAGAAATTAATCCACCATATTTAACATGCTAATTTGACATTTAAAATTTAACTGTATTAATTAGCATAGATTGAGGCAAAGTGTCTATGAGATGGGCCAATTAATAAAAATGACAATTAGATACAAATACTGTGAACTAAGATGCTAGCTCATAGAATAAGGTATATTAACATAAATATATAGCCAACTCGGCTAAGTGTACTGATTAGAAAAGTTTCTTTCTGTGGAATGTGTTTACATGTTTTGGTAATTATGATACTGATAAGCCAGTAATCACACTTGAGCTGCAAAACAGAGTTATGTCCACGCAATAGACTCTAAAAGGAGTGGTGGGTGGAACAAAGTAATTCTTAATATGCATATGTTGTTTTATAGTATATATATATATCAATCAGTATAAATTTTACATTATTTATCAAAAATCAGCTATTGATTAGCTCAGGTACAGACTCTAGGATCAGAAAATTAAAAAAAAAAAAAAAACCTAAACAACCACAACATAAAAACAGAATCAAGGCATTTTCACATAGTAGTAACGCTAGGCCCTCTACTGCCCACTCTGCCTTGGGCAACAGGAAACTTAACCTGTTCTATGCAGAGTGGAGGCTGGAGCTCTTTAGACAGTGTTCTCCCACCATACAAAAGCTCACTAACCTTTTTTTCAGTGTATTTGTGATTGCAAATAGTTACTTAGCCCAGTGACTTACTGTGCAATTCAAATGAAATACTTCATGGAAGCACAGTTAGAATAACAATGTGCTTATTATTTTCATCATTATTTCTGTTGCTAGGTATATTCTAGAATCTTCCTTTGCCATTAAGAGATGTCTGCAAATTGGCTTTTCACATACCGAATCTCTGTGCAAACTGAAAAGATTTTATTTTCTTGGTCTTTTCCTTCTAAATCTAAGATGATGTTGGCTTAATCGGTGTCATTTTGTACTCTATTTGAATTCATTGGCAGGGATGTCAGTGCGTCCAGTGATGAGAAGACCAAGTGTGACCTCAGGTACTCTTGAGGGATGCTTATGTAGTTAGAGATCACTAAGGACCATGGTGAGGGAGTGGGGAATTGCAGAGTGTGTGCTTACTGCTCTGTGACAGTTGTGTGATTATCACACACACACACACACACACACACACACACACACACACAAACATATGCAGATCTCTCTGCATTTCTTACTGTTTTGGACCATGCTTGGTAAGCACTTGCAGAATTTCTTGATGTCAGCTATGGAAAGATTTTAATAATTCCAGATTTTCCAGTTGCAGTGCCTGTGGAGCTGCTTCTGCAAACACCTTTTGTAGTCACAAAAAGAGGCCACCTTCCCATTGGGATCTGAACTCCTCGAGAGCAAACAATTCTGCTGCTTTATCCTTCACCCTAGAAACATTCTTGGGTTAGTGGGTAAGGCATGTTGTAACTATGAGAGGAGAAATGAAGGCAATACTTAAGTCAACCCTGTCAGTACTTCGTCTTTACCCACAGAGATGCCATCAGCCCATTGTAGACAAGGCAAGGCTCTCTCCTCTCCAAAGGCCATCTGTGCTATGGATTCTAGGGTTACATAAGTGATGGGACGTGTACTATTCATGTGGCACAGATGAACCTGGAGGGTGTTATGCTCAGGGGAATAAACCAGGCAGAAGACAACATTTCCTGATCTTACATATGTCTGAAACCTAAAACAGTCCCACACATAGAAACAGAGTAGAATGGCTATTACCATGGACAATAAGTCCAAAACAAACTACAGCCCTATAGGATGAAAATGTTTGCTTCTCTAAGGTATCACATAATTGTAGCTGAGAACATGCTACTGTGTGCTGAACATTTCCAATGAATACAAGAGCAAGATATAAGTACATACACACATATACACACTTATACATATACATATGCATGCACTTTCATATATACACATACACACAATCATGTACAGACATACCATATACAAGTATATAAATATGTATATATACATATATAGAAGCATATCATACACATATAAACATATATTTATAGACATGCAAGCAGGCACACATACAAATGGAATCACATGTTTACACCTAAGTATATACTCAAACCTACATATGAGTGCACATATACACAGACACATTTACCTAAAAAAACCAAACATATACACACATATATAAAACTTTCACAAATATACAGATGCACAACTCAGACACATACATGTAGCTAGAGTTTTCCTGCCTTCCCCACAGTCAGGACAAATCTCTCTCACCTGCCAGTCCCACAGCTGCTCAGACCCAAGCAAGTAAACACAGAGACTTATATTGCTTCAAACTGTATGGCCGTGGCAGGCTTCTTGCTAACTGTTCTTATAGCTTAAATTAGTCCATTTCTATAAATCTATACCCTGCCACGCGGCTCGTGGCTTACAGGTACTTTACATCTTCCTTGTCCTGGTGGCTGCTGCAGGCAGTGACTCCTTCTGCCTTCCTGTTCTTTTATTTCTCCTTTCTGTTAGTCCCGCCTATACTTGCTGCCTAGCCACAGCCAATCAGGTTTTATTTATTGACCAATCAGAGCAACTTGACATACAGACCATCCCCCAGCACAGCCAAGTGCAGACCATCTCAAACACCTGAACTCAGGCCCATGGTCCTAATCATCCTCTATGTGGACCTGCTGGGTAAAGCCACGAGGAACCCAAGAACGGGCTGCCACAGGACATACAGAACATCCCACAGCACATACACATACATACATGTATACAGACACATACACAAATTAACACATGTGCACCTACATAATGCACACATACACTTAATATGGATTTCTACACAAACATATCCACACATTCACATACCTACATGTACACAGACACATATTCACACAGACACATGTACCTGCCTGCATATATACATACATACAATATGAACATATACATAAACACATTCCTGTATACATACACTACCTACATATGCAAAGACACCATTGAACAGTCCTGGAGGATGAACAATACATCAATTTGCTTGATTACAGAAATAATTTCACTGTGTATTATATATAATGTATATTTTTAACAAATTTAGTGATATAATCTGACATTCTCATGACTTCATTGGGGTGAAGGTGTGACGAAGGCACTCATTGTTTTGTCCTATAGATGATTTCTACTATTCTCTAACGTAATTTATTCTTCAGTAGCAGTTTCTAGAGGGACTCTGATGTTATGTTTACATGTGACATCTACAGAAGCCAATCCCTAAAATGTGAAATATAGAAGCCAGCGTTTTCCAGAATCTTCAGCTCAAGTCATTTCTATTTCTGCCTCTGCCCATCTCTCTGTGAGGAGCTTTTGCACACACATCATCTCCCCATGGGCTGATTGCCCGGTTTAGCTTTTCAGTTTTGTAGCTGTCATTATGCTCAATAAAAAGAAACCTATCAATTAGGTAATATATGCTGAAACACATTATGAGCTATAAAGACTAATGAGAGAATAGATGGTAATATCACTATGCGTTTTATCTCGCCATGAAGCAAAGATGTGTTCTAAAATTTTTCTAGGTGTAATGCATATTCCATTTTAGTGTATATAGCTAAAGTAAAAGATGGATGAAAATCTACTCTCGATCATTGTAGAATGTCCCTCACAAAGGAATTTCACAGTGCATTGGTTCCAACCAGTTTTGTTTTTGTTCACTGACAGACATTATATTGGTGCTTCAAATCTGTATGAACTAACCCAATAAATAAGACAAAGCTGAGTGATGTATTTGCTAAAGGCTCCGATAGTCTTAAATAACACAACAGTTGTTTTAGATATTTACTATTTAAATCATAATTGTATAGAGGGATATACAGTAGAGTGGGAAGAGAGGGAGAGGATGGGGAAAGGAGAGAGAGAGAAAGAGAAAGAGAGAGAGAGAGCATTGGATCCTCTTTCTTCTGAGAGTTTTTTGAAAAGTGGCAAATCAGAATAATATTGGTTATTTTGGAGTATCTCATATGAGAACCCAGATTAGTACGATTGTTATTCGAGGTTTCATATTAGAAGAAGCAATTGCATCCGGGGCAAGATTTCCAAGGCACATTTATGTCATTCTTACTTCACTAACAATGTCTTGATGTTGTTCTAAAAATCCCTGCTTGGTAGTTCAATGCACACACCAAGAGGAACACACAGCATCCCTCTGTTGCCCTGACTCAGCTACTCCTCTTTAACTATTCATTCTGATAGCAAGATGGAAGGCAGTTCTGTGCTCAAAATGCACATCTTCATAAGGACTTTCCCTCACTACCCATTTATGAGACCGACTCATTGTTACAGAGGTCCCTGGAGTACTTTTCCTGGTGGCATCAGGGATCTTCCTTGAAGTAATGAAAATGAGCTCCTGGAGATGGTCCATTTGGTTTTTATAAGGATGACTTACTTTGGGAAAATTCATTCTGTTTACATGTTTTTGGTCTTCAGAAAGAGCCTTTTATCAACCCCAATATCTATGGTTCTTGGCCCATCATTTCCCATGAGGTAGAAGCTAGACTCTTGAGAGTAATATGGGGTATCCCCATACCTGAATTACCTTCTTGGATTTCTTCCCTTTTCTTCTGTGTGGAAGACACCGTGTCACCCTGAGTATCTTTAATCAGTTTTCTTTTGGCTTCTCTAACAAGTAGATGTCTAAAATGAAATTTTGTTAGTAATCCCCATTATGTAGTAAAACATCCAATCAGTCTTTGTTTTTCAGTATAACTTCTAATTTTTAGTGTTTCTTAGTGTTTTCTAGCAAATACAATAAATGAAAAGTATTCTTCTCCTATATATAGTTGCAGAAATTGCAGTTATTGTTATCAAAAAGTGATGATATATCTGTGAAAAACACCAAGAAATTGTAAATAAATTATTAGAGATTGCAAAAGATACCACCAAGAAAGGGCATGCTGGTCTGGAGAGGTGAATACTGAGTTCTGCCACTGGTGACTCATTTGAACTCTTTAGTTCAATTAACTTTTGCTGAAGGTTGACCTGTGGGCTAGTGTCAGCAGGCACCTGGGACACATATGAAGAGGCTCACTAGCACATAACAATACAGAGTACTCAATTATTACCTTAAGTCCACAATTCAATAAGGACAAACTATAAATAAGAAGTAGATAGTATAGGATATTATGAAACAATAGATAGAAAAGAGCTGAGTATCTCAAAGCTCTAAAATCTTTATGCTTATATTTGATGTTTATAGATCTGTGGAATATTTAGATATTTCCTTAACTATCTAATAACTACATGCTAAAATCAAAGACATATACAAGAAATTAAAGGTTGGGTGGAGAAATGGGAAGGATCTGGGAGGGAGGGTGGGTATACGCGTGCGCGCACATGCACACGCACACACACACACACACACATTATGGAACTGAAGAATGTAGAGAGATGTGAGGGAACTGAAACAAGGTTATCAGGTGTCATTAAAATAGTAATATAGCATTCCTCTGGATGAAATAAATCTCTTCCCCTTTGAAAAATCTTAAACAAATATCTTCATGAACTTGAGGTAGAAGAACACGACTTGAGTTAGGTTTAAAATCTAATCCATGTCAGACTTGGTCACCATCTTATTTCCTGCACACTTCTTTGATTTTAGCATGTAGTTAAGGAAATGCCTATAAGCCAACACAGTTCCGTAGACATCAAATACAAACACAAGGGTTTTTAGAGCTTTGAGACACTCAGATATGGTTGTATATGAGCTTAGATAACTTGGACAATGCCATTTACAAATCCTGGAGTGAGGTGCAAACCGGAAACCCTTTCTTTTCAGAGAGATGCTAGCCCACCTGTTATTCCTTCTCACTTCTAGTGTTTTCAAGTTGATTGGGACACCTGAGATGAGTGTGAGTGTTTAGCAAAAAGTGGTCACAACTCGATCATTTATAACAACTTAAAGTGCTAAGATGGCTATCGGGCCAGGTTACCTCACAAGCAGGGAAAGAAAGAATGATTTTGGAGAAGCTGTGGTATTTGTAGAGAACACATTTTTTCTGAAGATAACACAAGGATAATATTCTTAATAAATAAGACATATAGAGAGAGACACAAAATGATGTATGTGAAATGGAGCCTGAAAGCTAAAATTTTCTGAGTGTCCTGTCTTTGTCAACAAAGCTTTTAACTTGTCATTTGTGAGTAGAAGAATACCTATTTACTTAATGTCATGAATTTCTTAGGTTGCATGCTTCCTTCCAGGTGTCCTTCGGCTTTGTTAGGGTCTGGTGCATTTAACTTACATTCTTTGGTGACATAAGGAGTTGTCAATCATGACATCCTTTTATTCTGAGTTAGTATGTCCTGATTCTGTCTCTTAAAAACTTCGGAAAAATTCATGTCTTAATGAAATTAAGAATGTCCATCCACAACAGAGCCTCTGCACTCTTAAGATTGATTCAGAGAGCTGGATGTTCTGGGTGAATTTCCATCGTTTGAGAAGCTCTTGGAGCCAACAGAGAGACTAGGGATTGGGCAAGTTCCATGAAAGACAACATAATCTGTTTGAGTGAGGAGGTGGTTTGTCTGGAAGGATCATGTATAATGTGCTTATGTCAAGCTGGGGCTTAACTCCATCTGTGCTTTATGTTGGATCTGGAGAAACACATGGGTGAATCCGTTGCCCGTGACTGGAAGAAATTAGCTACTTCCCTTTGTACCCGTGATGGCTGTCCTTCCAAGCTAATTTTTGGCACGAGACTAGTCCACCCTGCCTTTTCAAGAGCTACCCAGTGTCACATCTGCAGAGGCATGGTTTATTCTAGGCCTGAAGATTTATAGGGGAGCTAATCCTCATCCTTTGCTGATAACTCGGTTTGATGTTTAGTGACCTCCGTGTAAGAAACTTCTTTCTTTTATCTGCAGAGTCAACAGCCCCTGGCAGGGGCTCTTGCTCCTTTGATTTTTGTAAGCTTCTGGATAACTATGAGGTAGAACAGAGGTTGTAGAACATGGTAGATTTTCAGGGTGTCCACTATTCCCGAGTGTGGATCACAGGAACTTTGCAGAAATGTAACTATATGGAGTTTTTGAAAGATAACTGAGGAGTCTATCAGCTGACTTCCTGGGTTGGTGGGGAAACTGCCATCCATTTAATGTGGCTCATGAGGTGAGAGTAAATCAGATTATAATGAAAAACTAGAGCAGACGGGAACAAAAAGAATGCCTTTCCACTCACTTCAGTGTCTTTCTTTCTTAATCTTGCTCTTTGGTGTCCTTAACCCTCTGAGATCCCTTTTACTGTGCAAGGAAACAGGTCCATTTCTGACTGTGTTTGGGCCTTGTGGTTTGGAGCTGTTTTTATGAAGGACTAGAATTATTTCCAAGTCATCTTCTTGTTTTCTGCTTCCCTCCTCTGACTACTTGTCTTAATTGCAGTCATCAGGTGAAAATGGAAATCCATCCACACACAGAATGCTCAGAGCCTTTCCTTGTGGGATTCAGTTCACGCCATGTCAGTCCATTAGCATCACTTTCTCTTATTATTTCTTTGGCTGTGAAAACTGATAGGATTCAAATGGCTTCCAAATTACTTATTTAAAAATCTCTCATTTCCCACTGTGTGGTGAGATGAACAGATTCAAAGCCATCATCAGATCTTTCATAACAGCCTGCTCTTGGACTGCGGCAAGGCCTCTTCTTAGCATAACCCACTTGAAGAAACAAGCAGGGAATAACTGCTCTCTGGTCAACAGCCAATGAGCATCCACATCTTCTGTCTTTGATAAATCCAGGAAAGACTATCATGACACACACAGAGTATGCTAGTTGTAGATGATCAGTGAATTGGCATTTCATATCTCTTTCTCTCTGGCTTACTATTTTATACCTAACAGCTCAATAAATATAGTATAAATATATTGCATGATCTCTGTCCTTAAATGACTTTTATTTTAGTCAAAAGAGAGACTATTTAAGCAATGTAATTTGAGTGTGACAATAGATACCTCAGAAGGGTTGGCATGGATGACTTATCTCAGAGACAAGCTGAGAAACATGGGAAAACACAGTATCAGAATTCTTGAAGAATAGAGATGAAGAATCAGTTGCCCTAGCTTCAGGGTCTGCTGAGGTGAAGGGTGAGCAGTGAGGGGGTACTGCGTGGCATTTTTTGAAATGTCCTGGGAAGCTTAACCCAGATAGCACTCATGACAAAGCTAACCTCGGGCCAAAGCTTTCTTAACACTTGGGAAATGTTGTCATAAAGATTTCTGCAAGGATTCCTTTTGATTGTGTAGTAACTTCCAATGAGGCCAAAAGATATCAGATGGTCAGTAATAGTGAAGCAAGTCTAGAACACCTTCATACACAGTTTGCATGTGATGTGCCTTGGAAGTGTTCTTCTAAGGACATAGACAAAAGCCACCAGCCCAGAAAGAGTGCTGCTTAGACCAGGTCACATGGAACTCTTCATTGTGTGAAGGAACCGGGAGCTAGAAAGACAAATGTTGATCATCATTTCTCATATGTGGATCTTAGCTCCAAGACTTGAGATCTGCATGTCTGTGTTGGAGTACCCATGGAAGCCAGGAAACTAGAAAAAGGCCATGGAGGAGGGAAGAGAAAGATGTTAAGAGAGGGGAAACAGGAGAACCCAAGTCATCTAAATGGGAAAGGGGGGTGGTTGTGTGGAGGAGAAGGGTCTGTGCAGATGGGAGAGCAGAGGAAGGCTGAAGGGAAGGAGAAATAACACAAAGGATGCTTGAAAAAGTCATTAATCATCTTAATATCTTTAATTTTATTTTAAATATTTTTATATTTTTAAATACAAAAATTTTAAATATAATTTAAATAAAAATTTTAAATAGTTTTACATTTCAAACACTTCTTAATTTATTAGTTTACAAAGTCACATGAAGTTTAGAAATGTGTCTAGTTCCTTTCCATTTGAATATTCTGATGTGAAGTAGTTGCTATTATCAACAAATGCAAACATTTTTTAAACTCCCTTCTGGCACATTTAACATTTTTTTGCTATAAATATTTAAGATAACCAGAGATATTTCATGACAACAAAGCATCAAGGTATTTTTAAGATTGAATCATCTATCACTTCTCCATGGAATTGAAATATCACATTTCTAGAGAGAGACTTCTTAAAGACCTCTGTATGTTTTATGGAATACCTCTCTTGTTTCAGCAATCAATTTTTTGTCACCTACTTTGATTTCTTCCCAGACATATTTAATATTTGCTAATGAAATTACTAATTAATGAGGTAAGTGGTATATTGTCCCAATTATTTAGATCATATTTTATTTATAATTGAAATACGAGCTTTTAAAATATTTTGAAGTTTTTAAATTTCTATATTTTTAGGTTTATGTTTGAAAATGGTTATGATTTTATCATCCAAGCTACAACAGGACATGTCCAAAAATTCCCAGGTGCATTAGCTTCCCAGGGCTGTGGCAGCCATGTGCCATATTCCAGCTGACTCAGAACACCAGAAATTGATTCCCTGGCCTTTACAGAGCCTTGAGGTGTTACTAGGGCTGGGCCCCCTCAGAAGCAGGTGCTGGAATCTACCTTGGTCTGTGCCTAGCTCCTTCAGGTTTTTTTGACAAGCACTAGCATTCCATGACTTGTGGCTTGTGGCTGCATCTCAGTCTCCAGTGCGTTCCCTTCCATCACAGGTTGCCTTCTTATAAGAATAGTGCAATTCTGACCCAGCAGACCTCTCTCTCCACTAATCACACCTGCAGTGGCCTGGTTTCCAGGTAAGATTACAAGCTCAAATTACTGGACATTGCCATATGAAAGTGTCTTTTATGGAAGAGGGAACATAATGTTCAACACATCATAGGGATTAACCTCACAACAGTGAAAGTAGGTAAAAATTGCATCAGAATTTAATGTGAATACTCATAGATGTTTAATTTCCAGAGTACTTATACGAAATGTGCAGGAAAGTAGTCAATAATGTGATGATGAAGGATTCTCAGCTTTTAATTTTAAAATGCGTTTGCACCATTTAGGCCAGGCATAACATGTTTAAATGGAGATTTTGAGTTTTAAAGCTTGAGTCATTGTACTTAAGACAGTTAAAGACTTAGTTGAGGGTCATCTTCTATAAGCAGTCAGCATTAAGTCCATCTTTTCCCACACTGCTAGCACTGGCACAGAAGATACATTCTTAGGTAATTCAGTAACAAGAATCACTGCAGATGGATAGATATAAAATAATTTATTTAGCTTTCATCAAGTGAACCTTACAGTCCTTGCATGAGATACTCTTGGCTCTCAAACCTCATGTCAGACAGAAGAAACTTTTGACACAGCTGTCAAAATTCATTATACCCTTAGATTCAATTGGTAAAAATATAGCACCCAGAATAACCAGAATATTGCCTATCCTGAATTCCTCCTCTAATGAGCACATGTGGAAAGGAATTAAGCTCAGAGGAAACTGACCAAGAAAGTAACTTTAGTTACTAGCAAAAGGTTAATGTATTTTTAGCAGAACACTTGGGTTTCTGAGACCCTTACACGTCCTACATCTCTTGTGCTGTAGATTCTGAGGTGACAATTGTCAGGACATAGTGAAGGTACTGATCCTGGATTTCTGTAGCTCAATAGATGGACAAAATGATAAGTCTAGAGCGACAGAATTTTATCTGTGATCAATACACACTCTTCATTCCTCGTGGTTCCTCTTGTCCCGTTATTGGCTAAAATTGTTGAATTGTTGCTGTTACTCCAAGTTAGATAGTTGATGTCTCTTAGTCTCAAAGACATTTTAGGGCCTTATTTTGAGTTAGCAAATGGTCATCAGATGTCTGTGCTCACCTCAAACCCATGGGTGACATTTTTGCTGATCCCAATGAATAGTGCTGTTGAAACTAAAGGTATAATTCAGTATACCCCAGTCATTATTCCAGGACAGGTTTCTGAAGTATACAGGTTTCCCATAGCTTTCCAAGTAATTCATGTTATAAATGGGTCTTGATAATGTTTTTTCCTTAAGAGATGTGTCTGGGCATAGGGAGGTGGCTTGGTCAGTAAAGTGCTTGCCTCCCACGTGTGAGGAACTACAATCCTGTCATCGAAGAACTGCAAAGGAGGCAGAGGCAGGGGCATGACTGGAAGCTTGTAGACAAGTTGACCTTGCCAAGATTCATCTCAGTGGAGAGTCTGTCTCAAAGAGAAGGTGGCAGGTACCTGACGACTGACACCTAAGGACTGATACTGTCCTTTGATCTCCAGATGCATAAGCCACAATTGAATACACTGGTGTGCACAGGTGTGCTCCCATCCCCTGCAAAATAATGGTTTCTATTCTATTTCTAAATTTAATACAGATGCATTTTTTTATTTCAAGATGGAAAGATTAGAGTTAATGTTCAAACCAATTAAAATCCTCATAGCATTGATGATTGAGAATTCAATAGCTTTTTTAAAAATTCAACGTGATAAGGCCAATACTTTTGAAATCCAGAAGCCTGACAGAACATCATTTGACCACTTTCTGAGAATGTAGAATTAAGAAATCTGTTGATAGGGAGATTAAAGTCTAATGAAAACTGTGTTTTCTTTTCTATGTCTGTGGCCTTAGGGCTAACTCATTGCCACTGATTTTAAATTTTCTACCAGACTACCTACTACAAAATCAGCTGGATTCTAATCAAGCCATTTGCTTGCACATTGTCCATTTCGTTTATCATTTTTCTGCAGGTTTCGGTCATTTGCTTGCTTTGTTCCACAATTATGCCAGATCTTGAACATAACAAGAGGTCCAAGGAAGGAAAATAAGGTCTCAGCACTCATGGATTTCACATATAAGAAATAAGAGAACAAAATTTTATAAATACTAGGAGCTTTCCAAACTCCTAAGGCCATCGCTAGCAGATATTTGGTAATAAATGAAGGGTGAATGATGGTTAATTTTACCTTTCCCTGGGAAATCTTGATGTTTACATGTGTAAAATGTATCTGAAGGGGACAATTTCACAATATATGAATTTTGATGGCAAATGTGGAGGTATTGATGCTTGAGCTATTGTATCTCAAAAGTGGTCACGTGAAGTCATTGTCACTCTGAGATAGTTTACTGATTAAGACCCTTTCCAGACTTCAAACACATGAGTTTTCTAAGAATGTAGCATTTGGTCAAGCATTTTGAACAGACTGTGTGTGTGGTGGTATGGATGAGAAATATCCCCGATGGGCTCATGGATTTGAACACTTAGTTC
Organism: Peromyscus leucopus; assembly: GCF_004664715.2. Classification (NCBI taxonomy): domain Eukaryota; kingdom Metazoa; phylum Chordata; class Mammalia; order Rodentia; family Cricetidae; genus Peromyscus; species Peromyscus leucopus. Next base: position 7,904,216 of record NC_051077.1, on the reverse strand, counting down.
AGTGAAGGTATGGCTTGGAACAGTTTTGGAAGCTTCAGGGAGTACAACCTTGCAGGAGGAAACTCATCACTGTGCACAGGCTTCCAGGGTTTATAGTTTCACTCTACTCCCCACCCACTTCCTGTATGCAGATAAGATGTCTTAGCCACCTCCCTTTTTCTGCTACTACTTAGATGTCATGCCTCCCCAGGCATTAATGACTCTCCTTCGGAGACTATCAGTTAGAATAAACTCTTTCTTCCTTGAGTTGTTTTTGGTCCTGGTATTTTGTCAGAGGCATGAAAAGTAACTAGTCCCTGCTGTTTCTCTCCACGTGACTCTGACTCCTCCCCCTCTGTTGCTCTTCTCAGAGCTCACACTGTGCACCAGTATTCTGTGTACTAACAAACATCAGCCTGACAACTTTCACAACTTGATGAGGCAACACTTAATATTAACTATACCCAAACCCACATTAATACATGGAATTTGCAAATTAGTATCAACTATGATTTGCAAATTGAAGCTAATTAGAAAGTCCTAATACAGTGCCTCCTAAAAAGGCCAAAACACTTTGCATAGAAATAGCCAAATTAGAAGTCCCAATTTTCCAATTGCATTTTGGCAAGCAATTATCATTCCTCTGAGCTGTCCTCAGGATTGAAGAGATAAACACACATTATGTTAGTGAGGACATAGTATTTACCACAGAAATTTCTCTTCTTAGGACAAAGGCTGAGCCTCCATCCATCATGAGGCTCATGTTTATCCAGTGACACAATGTAATAACTTGAAGTTTTATAACAGATAATCCCTGAAAAGAAAGATTGATCTAGAGTAGAATATAGGAAACAGGAAATGAATGATAATATACATGCCATTAATTTTTAAAAACATTAGTTTTGGGTAATTTGCGTGTGTACGTGCATACACATAGATGTTTGTACTGGTTCTATAAAGGCCAAAAGAGGGCATCAGATCGTGATGAAATTTGCTATTCAAAGTAAAAGCTTCCAAGAACACAAGTAGAAGATTAGGGCAATGGCTCATCAGTTAATAGCACTTGCAGCTCTTCCAAAGGACCTAAGTTCAGTTTCCACCACTATACTGGGTGGCTCACAGCCACCTGTAGCTCCAGCTTCTAGGGGTCTACTACGATGTTCTGACCTTTGTGGACACCTGCACTCACATGTCATACACTTGTACAGACACACAGAGCTGCACACATAAATAAAAATAAACGTTCAAAGACTATAATTAGGTACCTCAAGCAATGAGTAGAATTATACATCAGAAAATACTAAATATAACTAACTAGGTATCTCAAACAATGAAGTAGAATTGTACATCAGAAAATACTAAATATAACTTGCTACATTAGGACAATATGATTTTTTTGGCATAATAAGGAGATGTATGTTGAAAGATATATCATGAAATCCATTCCTGCATTCTTAGAAATCAAAAATAAAAGCAAAATGTTTTCAGAAATTAAAAGTGTCTTAGAAATTGAAGTCCACAGAAGCTTCTGTAAGAATATGTAAAAAATACATGTGATTCAAAAATTTAGACTGATTCTGATAGCCCCCAAAACAAATCAAGATTTTTTTTATAAGATTAAGGACAGAGATAATATTTAGCCTAGAATCAGGAATTCCAGACAGTCATAAGGCTTAAGAATAAAATAAGGAACAAATAATTAGAACATGTTTCAAAAATTTCAGGAGAAATTCTAATCACTGTCTTGTAGTTGGCCTTTCTTGTTGGTCTCCAGCCCCCAAATAATGACACTAAAACTTATTATTATTTATGAAATATAGGCTTGCTCCCAACTAGCTCTTATAACTTAATTAACCAGCATATATTAATTTTGCCACATGGCTTTTTACCTTTCCTCCATAATGTATGTCTGACTTTCTCAGTATTTTGCTGGTATCTCCCACATACCTCAGATTCTTCTTCAGTTCCTTCCTCTTCCCAGAAGTCCAGCCTATTCTCTCCTACCTAGCTATTGGCCATTCAACTCTTTATTAAACCAATAACAGCAATACATCTTCATACAGTGTACCAACATCCCACAACACTTTCCACAATTATTAATAACAACCTAAAGTAAAACTGATGAATCTGGAAATACCTCCATAGGATCAGAATGGAGGAGTCAAAAAATAACTGACCAGTGGGAAGATTTGGTCTGTCCATGTTGAGAAGTAATTATTGGGGTAGGAGAGATGGTTAAGTGGCTAAGAGCACTTGTTGCTCTTACAGAGGAAAAGAGTTCATGTTCCAACAATCAAGTTGGGTAGCTCACAACAGCCTGTTATTCCAACTCCAGGGATCTAATGCCTTTTTCTGGACTCTGCGGGAAGCTGTACTAACACATGCAAAAACCCACACACTAATGCAAATGTACACATAATTTACAATAATAAAAATGAATCCTTAAAAATAAATTATTATTAGAGTGAGCTACAGTCCAATATACACAGTGCTTTTGTGAAAACTGGAAATTAAGACATGGTTACAATTTTCAGAGGGAAAGGCAGCATGGAGGTACACAGAGAGAAGATAGCCATGCCACAGGTGTGACACACTTGTATGGCCAAAGACATCCAAGGAATCCTAGGGTCAGATTAGTCAAGAAAAGAGAGTCTCCCTGGAGCTTTCAGAAGAACATGACCCTTGACTGTCACCTTGTACTGCAATCCAACTTCCAGGAATGAGAAAGGAAGAATCTTTGTCACTTAGAAAACACACACACACACACACACACACACACACACACACACACACACACACGTATTTTCCAATGGCAGATCTGGAAAAACACTCTTTTTCTTTTAAGTTGTGAATATTTTACAGTAACCCCATCATATGTAATTATGTATATGTTTCAGCAATAGTAAAACCTCACTTTGAGGAGCACATCACTAAATCTCCTTGTGACGTCAATACAATCAGCATTAACCACTATATTTGCAATAATTAATAGTTGAGGGCAATATGATAGTTCACCTTGTAAATAAAATTAAATAAATTAAATGTTTCCATGTAAGGATATTATGCAGAATTAAGTAAGATCAGTCTTCTCTATGACAATAAATAGTGTATGTATATTTGTGTGTAAATTTTAATGAAGTTTTGTATGGGTGGAATCCATATTCTGTAAATGTTCTGCGTATAAGATGCTACTGTTTTGACCAAATACAGTCAAATTCCTCAAACTTTTAAGCAGAGTTGTATCAAAGTTGTTAGAGATTTTAGTAGACTTCAACTGTGAAGTTTGCTTTCTTTTAAAGATTTTTTTTTAAGTGAAAAAAAGGTTGTTATTGGCTTGAGATTTTGAAATTTGGAAAAAAGACACAAAAACACAATTAATAGAAATTTTGTATAGTTAAAAGTTGTGGCAAATAATCTACTGCAAATTTAGTGCAGAAGCATAAATTTAACATGTAGACACTCAACCTCTATTTAAAATCAATGTTATCACCAGAGCGAAGCTCAGTTCCAAAACCTCAGATTATCATCAAGAAGCAGGATATAATTAGACCACCTCCTAACACAGGAAGAATTCCTGCCATCTGAACCATCCTTTAAAACCAGTGAAATACAAATATGTTGCTTATGGAATGCACCTAAAAGTTTATTCCTGCAGGAAAAAAAAAAAAAAAAGGGTTTGATATCGTGGAGTTTTGGTCAAAGATTTCCCCAGGCTAATCTCTTCTTGATGTGATCTCTAGGGACATGGAATCCTGTGTGGGTGTGTACACACTCTTTTGAAGTTTTTTTTTTTTTTTTTTTTTTTTTTTTTTTTTTTTAGTTTTTTGTTAGTTTTGCGTTTCTGAGCTCTTGGTAGCAGTGCTGAACTCACAGCGATCGCCTGTTGCTGGTGTGGATTACGTGCCACCAGCTCTTTTGAAGTTTTATAGATCAACTCATCATTTTCTGTAGAAGAAAAGGGACTTGGTAAGGATAGCTGTTGGTGTGGAACTGACGGTTAGAGAAGTCGGTGATAAAATTCAACTATCCAGAATCTACAGGTTATTTGAATATCAGGTTTCCAAACTGGCATTTGACTTATGCATAGTCTATCTGGGACCCTATTTTCATAAGCAATGTTGCCATCTAGCTTGTCACTCAGACCAGAGTTCTCATGTGAACATAAACATGTTGTCCTGGGACTAGGAATAAAATAAACTGAGGAATTTTTAATCTTTCAATATTGGTGTAGTTCATTTTTTTCTACATTTTAGTACAGAAACTTTAGTAAAATGCAGTTTTGAAGGTGTTTCCCTGTGAGCTAACAAGTAAAGAAGATCATGGTTATTTACTATTTTGTATGAAATTTGATAAAGTTGACTGTAAAGAAACATCTAATGACAATAAAAGCATGGGAAAGAAACAACTTGGGCTAACTAGAGCTGGTGTTGACCCATCATTTATGGACTTACCATCAGCTGTCAAGATACAGACATCAATGATAGAAATCCAATACAAGAACAAAGATAAAAATGAGGGTTTGAGTACTCAAAAAACTTTGTTCTTTTTACTTTATAAGTAACTAAATGGGTTTGGGCTCATCTTGAAATTTAATGTTTGTTTAGAAGGATTTGGGGAGGCTTGTTAGAAGCAGTTTGAAGATATCCCCTTCGTATCTATGTCTGGGAATTTCAGCCTTTGAGAAATAGATAGTTTGATATTGGAAAGATCAGTCATGGAAAACAGTGTTGTCTGGGTTTGTTGGAAGAATTGTGAATTCCTTCCCTTGTCACTAAATTTATATAGTGCTTTTTTATTACACCGTTTGGACTCAATGTATGTTCTGAACATTGAATTAATGTCATTTTAAGAATTTAATGATAAAGATTGTGATTAATGTTCAGAATCACTCTTTGAAGTACATTCAACTCTAAATGTATGAGGGGATACTTGTAGCTAGAGTTTTCTCTCCAGGTCTCACCAAGCCCAGGCAGTCCAACTGCCCACTTATAAACACATAGATGCTTGTATTGCTTACAAACTGTATGGTCATAGCAGGCTTCTTGCTAACTGTTCTTATATCTTAAATCAACCCATTTATATTAATCTATAAGTTGCCACGTGGCTTGTGGCTTACCAGTATCTTAACATGTTGCTTCTCCTCACAGTGGCTGGCAGTGTCTCCCTGCCTCAGCCTCCACTTCCCAGAATTCTCTTCTTTGCTTGTCCCACCTATACTTCCTGTCTGGCTACTGGCCAATCAGCATTTTATTTATACAGAGTGATATCCACGGCACATACTGGTAGATATAGTTCCTCTAAATTCAGATCCTGCCTTTTTATATTTTATAAACCATGAGCCTGTGAAAAAAGGAGGGAAGATATCCTGAACTCAAGCAATACAATCCATTTTGTGATGGCTGTAGAAACATGACTGAATTTTTAGATTAAAATGGTTGTGGGAACCCAGTGAGTTGACATCCACTGGAGTCCCTACTTTCTTCCATGGGGGTTGTGAATCAGTTGATAGGGAGACCATTATTAGTGAAGTTCCTTTGAGTGTCTGCTGTAGGTTGAGATTATCAAGTACTAGAGACCACAGCTCTATGCTACCTTGATTTCCATGGAGTCAGGACAGCCCTGCAAAGATGCTGGCACTGCAGAATGTGTGGACTTTCTTCTTTAGGGTGGTTCTCTTTTGTCCTGGAATCTGGCACCATGAGTCCTTTTATATCACATGGTTGTGGGGCTCTAGCGAAAATAGGACAGATATCTTAGGGCATTTGAGTGACTCTGCCTGTCTCTGTCTGACTGTCTCTATCTCTGTATCTGTCTCTCTGTCTTTCTCACTTCTTTCTTTTCCTCCCTTCCTCCCTCCCTCCCTCCCTCCTCCTCTTCTCTCCCTCTCTCTCTAAAAAATGGTGATAACTGGATGGTATCCTATAAGGTTTCAGTATTAGAACTTAGTTTTTCTCTAAATGTAGAAGAGAAAAGGCCAGTTTCTTCCATGTGTCTGTGTGAGTCAGATATTTGTATCTGTCCCATTCCTTACAGCCCTTGTGAGAGCTTTGTTGGGTCATTTAGGATAAATTATTCTGAAATCTTTTAGACTTTTACACTTTCAAATAGCTCCTGCACTTAGCTCTGGGACTCAGACACAAGGAGATCCCAGATCTGGGCAGACAGCTCTGATAATCCAGTGAAGGACTGAAACTTCATTCTCTCACTTTCACTGGACAGCAAGCCCTGCTGCCATTAGAAGTTGCCACGCTGGTGGGATGGTGGCAGCTCTCACCAAGGCACAATGTCTGACTGTTCACACTTGCCAATGGGGAAGTCAGATATCTTAACACAGGACGTCAAGTGTATAGTGACTTCTGGGTTTTTGTGTTATTGTTTTTTATACACTACTACATTTAGAAAGATTTCATTCAAGTTAGAGTTATATGTTGATTTTTCATTTACTTCAAAGATGTGTTCATTCAGGAAAATCTAGTCCCAGTGCATCCTCTCCAGAAACATCACATACAATTTAAATCCTATATACTATTTTTGTTTCTTCAGCATGCTAAAGAAAATCTCCATAGTAACTTCCACTGATGCTTTTGCGTGATATAAGATTCATCCCCAATTTACGTACTTCAATGTATTCCAAACAGAAGTACACAGAAAACAAAAAGAACTATTTTACCATTAATATCATGAGCTTATGGTAACTTGATACCCACAACATGCCGCACAATGCTTTCTGCAGAGTATATATCACACACACACACACACACACACACACACACACACACACACACACACACACATTCCTAAAAGGATTTCTATAGGAAAGGACCTTCAAAAGGTTTTTACTGTACTCAATTAATTTGGAGTAGTAACCATGTTGCTTATTACTGGTTTGTGTTAAGGTTTTAATATTTAATGGACTTTACCTTTACATTATGGGAACTTGGATTCTTTTATGACATTCTGACCTTTTAAATGTGTCAGTTGTATTTGCAGCCTTTGCTGAAGTCTGTGTGTTATTAAATATTCTTAATCAAATGTGACTCATCAGACCAACTGTTTTTGTGGCATCATTCTTCATTGGTGCTCAGGAATGTGATATTCAAACTTCCAATATGCCTCCTTCTAAAACATTACCCATCTTAGGTCTTGTTGAAGTGAGAGAAGGAAGTTATACAGCTGTAACATTCTTCAGTGCCTGGAGCTGAAACAAAAACCATCTTCGGGTGGTGCCAATTTGGCATCCCGTCTAAGGGGTATATGAATGGATTCTCAGAAGCCCTGTTTCCTGTTGTCATGGTGACTTAGCTAAACCTTCTTTGTCCAAGCAAAGGGGGAATGGATCAGAATTCTTTCCATCTTGCTGTTAATTCCCAAAGATGTTACAAAACCCTGGGGATGTTAGTAGTGATACTTTATATTTACTTATTATAATAAATTAATACTTACATATTGTAATAAATGTCACAAAACATGAATAAAAATCATTTGGATAGGACAGTAGTTCTTAACTCATGTTGTCAGATGGATGACTTAAACATTAAAAAGCTGCTTAAAATTACTGATCGTAATTCAGTTACTTTGATTGTGTAACTGCGCCAGGAATATGCATCACCCAGAACTAATCATTCCAAAGTCTAATATGAGGATGGTTTAATAATATCTGATATTTCATCAAAGATGTCCTTTTAAAATTCAAAAACAGTTAAGTCTCATTTTTATTTATATTTTCATTTAATAGCTTCAGTGAGTCATTTAGATTTTAGAATGTGGTTCAATCAAGGAAAAGTAACATTAGAATTTAATGACATATGTTTGGATAATTGGTATTTTTAAAATAATTTAAAGTGAAAATTTTCAAGGAAAATTATAGATGATTGTAAACATTTTAAAATTCGGTTGCAGTATGATAGGTATATTGTATAAAATATTCATTTTAGAGTGTTCATTAGTATTTAATAAAAGTTCGATGAAGACAGCAAATCACACGAGAAAATCTAAATTTCAAAATACTTCTGATGCATTGGAATGTATTTTCTTGATCAAATACTTTTCAAAATGAATTCAATATTATGGAAATGTATCCTTTTCACTTCATTTAAGAATTTTTGTTTTTGAAGCCTAGAATAAACGCTTTAGAAGAGCAAGAAACACCACATGTAACGAACTCCATGGATCTAAATTATTTGTTCTAATAACAGTTTATAGAAACCAGTGCAGTCTTTACATCACAGTGACAGATAGTTACATCAGACACCAAAAGAATGTTTTTCTTTCCATAACAAAAGAAAACTAAAACGAGATAGTTTTTATTTTATTTATTTAATTTGATTCTTTTTTGAGACAGTGTCTCACTGTATAGCCAAGACTAGCCTTGGACTTCCTTCATAACCTATACAGGTCTCTAACTCATAATTTTGACTGGGATCACAATTATGGGCCAGTGTGAACGGAAATCTATAATTGCTTTTGATTCAAGAAAGCAAGAGTTACTGCCTGATGATAACCTTTCTGTCAGTGAACAGATGAACACTAAGGTAAGAACACCTTGTGTATTCATGAGAGATGTGCATGCATATGTGTGTTGTGCTTGTGTGTATTTTGTATAAAATTGTTTGTGAGTTTAAGTACACATTAATTTATTTTGTTTCTTATCATTAAAAGTGATTTGGGGCCAACCAACACAATGGCTTAGCAGATAAAGGAACTTGCCACCAAGCATTACAAGTGAGTTCTATCCCTGGAACCCACTCGATGGAAGAGAAAAACAACTTCTGTAAGTTGTCCTCTGATTTCCACATGTGTGATATACCACTGTAGCACATTTCCCCCACCATAATACATACACACACACACACACACACACACACACACACACACACACACGCAGACACACACACAGGCAGACACAGACATATACACACAGACACACAACACAAAATTACAGTCTTTGAATAGATGAGAAACAAAGAAGTTCCATGAATAGACTGACCCATGCCTTATTTCCTTTCTCATCAACACAGCCAAACTTTACTTCATGCTTTTTATTTACCACTTACTAGATCAGCGGTTCTCAACCTTCCTAATGCTACTGCCTTTAATACAGTTCCTCATGCTGTGGTGACCCCCAACCATAAATTATTTTATTGCTCCTTCATAACTGTAATTTTACTACTGTTATGAATTATAATGTAATTATCTCTGTTTTCTGATAGTCTTAGGTGATGCCTGTGAAAAGGTAGTTTGATGCCTGAAGGAGTCATGAACGATAAGTTGAGAACCATTGTACTAGATTGTAGCCATATAAAATAATTATGAACCTGTAATCTATTTGGAGATGAATCAAAAGTTTTCATGAAATACATTATGGGAGATCCTAGAATAGAGACCGCAACATGTATCACAGGTAACAAAGATGGAAGGAAGCATGTTCATTGGCTAAGAAGACACATAAAAAGATCTTTGAATGAATTAATGATATTTGAACTCAGACCTTAGAAAGCAGCAGGCTTGTTCAAGGCACCTCCACACACATAGGTATGTGTGATTGAGTGTGTATGAGTATGTGAGTGTGAATGTAAGTGTGTGTTTTACTTAGGATTTTATTGCTATGAAGTGACACCATGAACATTAGCAAAGCTTATAAAGGAAAACATTTAATTAACACTGGCTTACAGTTCAGAGGTTTAGTCCATTATCATCAGGGCAAAAAGCATGGTGACATGGAGGCAGACATGGTGCTGGAGAGGTATCTGAGAATTCTATGTCTGGATCCATAGGCAGCAGGAAGAAAGTGAAACACACTAGGCCTAGCTTGAGCTTCTGAGACTTCAAAGCCCACCCCAGTGACACACTTCCTCCAACAGGCCATACCAACCAATATTGTCACTCTCTATGAGGCTATGGGGCCATTTTCACTCAAACTACCACAATGTGTGTGTATGTGTGGTGTGTGTGTGTGTATAGCAGGCCCTGTCTAGAACAGAGGTAGTGTACAAGGACAATAGATTTTGGCAAACAACACACTATGAATGTGTACATCAAATACTTAATGCATTGCTTAAGATCACTTAACTTAAAGGGTTTAATTTTCTGACATGTCAGGTTGGGAAAATATACTGGCTGTCAAGATTGATTCAGAAGTCTGAGTATCGTGGCTCATGGTTCCTTAGACATTCTTGGAGTTTTCCATGAACACAGGATGTAAAGAAGTTTGTAGATCATATTCCTTCATCTTTTGCAGAATATTTCTTGAAGATAAATTTTTAAAAATGTCAGAGGACTAGTGTTTTAAATATTATACACCATTTGGCCTCATCAAGAGGAGTAGTTATTTGCATGTTTTATTACAATATTGTCCCTTGTATCCTTACAAGATATCATGCAACCTATTGTATAGAGGTCTGAAAGAAAGGTGTGCTAATGCATATGATCATGTGCTCTTTGGGAGCTTATACACAGAAGGTCTATAGATTCTGGTGGAGCTACGATCTGCCAATTGTAAGAATGGTCTGTTGTGTACCCTAGTTATTTAATAGCACATCCATTGCTTATATAATAATGTGTGTTTGTGTGTTTGAAGTTATTTGTATGAAATACACAGATATGTTTACATTTTTGTGAATGACATAGTTACATACCTCAGCCAAAAGTTCCTCGTGTATTTATATGCTATTTAAATACAACTTTTAAAAACAATTTTATACCAGCTTTTGTCTTCTTTTTCATCCTGTAAACCTGCTGTACCTTTTAGCCTACTTTTGTAAAGCCAATGCTTCTCCCTAGACTAGCTGACAACCAGGCAGCAGAATCACTCTTTAGTAGCATAATTCAGCTCGATTTTAACCTCATTTCCCCAACAAACTCGTCCACATCTTGCCTTGGCACTCCTGTCTCCTTTTGCAGTAAATGAATGGTTTGGGCTGTGAAACCCTAAAGGAGTTTGCCCACTGAAGACATTGACACTGTAGGAAGCCTTTCAAGATGCATTTAGCCTTGAAAAACAACGTAGAAAAAACATTAATTCTTTTCTAGTATAAACTTTTGGGTGTATTCCAGAAACTAATTTGTCTTTTACTTTCTTTAAATATTGCTTCAGAGAAAAGGGATACTGCCTGCGTTAGGGGTTTGCCTAATTAAATCAGACTTCTTGATTATAACCTGAAGTTTGGGAACTCAACGTCACTTTATAGAAAAACCGAATTTAACCAGAGAGTGTCTGTACACCTTATCATTCAATGAATTTATGTGCATGTTTCCCAAAACTTCCTGGTGGTCTTTTCTCTTTATTAATATATAATTTTGGTTTGAAGTTGGATTTGTTAGACACCATAACTACTATTTGTCCCACTTGTTTGGAACCTCTCACACTTTTAGTCTGTACATCTTTGTTATCCCGAGTTTCTTGCAGACAACAGACAGCTGGATCTTATTTCTTAATCTATTCAGCCAGTCTCCATGTTTTAATTTGAAAGTTATAATGAATTGCATTTACATTTAAGGTGATTGTTGAGTGGCACAATTTAATTTATCTCTTCATCTTAGTGATTTACTGTTTATTGAGTTAATAATGTTTGATTTCTCCACCCCTAGTTCTCATTTGGTCATTGATTTTTCTAGTGAGACTCATGGTTTCTTAATCTTTTGTGATTATGTCTACTTTCCTCTCTTTTTCTGTAAAATATTAGTGTCTTCTGTGGTGCTGGCTTAGTGACTGTGAACTAATTTAGTGTGTGACTATTGTGGAAGATCGTTGTTTTTACTCTGACTTTGAAGAACTTTTATGAATACAGTAATATTAATCGGAGATTTGTACTTTCAGGGTTGGAAACAGGCATTCTGTGCTCTCCTGGCCTCCAGGGCTCCTGCTGAGAAGTCTGATAGTGATGCTTTTGGAGTGACTTTCATTCACCATATTCACCATTCCAGAGTTCTCACCCTCATTTCTCCCTACTATGGCTCCAGGGACTTCTCTTCCAGGTATTAATGTCTTAGTTTTAGCTATCAGGATCTCTCTCTCTGTCTCTCTCTCTCTCCCCCTCTCTCCCCTCTCTCTCTCCAGAGTTTATGGTAGTGGTTTTACCCACAACTTTAATTTAATAATACGTTTAAGGTTTCAGTTTTTCCAACTTTGTCACCAACAATGGTAATGACTACCAAGGTTGGACATATCCAAGCACAAATTGATATTCCTTGCCCAGATTTACCTTTTGAGGGGATTTTTAAAAAGTTACAATGTGTTCAATGATAACCATCTATAAATTAGAGATAACAAACAAATTCAGAAAGCCATGTGTAATATGCCTCATCTAAAGTTCTGTAGCTTTCTTCACATCATTTATTTCCTGTAGTTTGGCCATTAACCGTTGCTAGGTTATGGTGCATTTACTCTTTTATTCCTGATTCATTGACCCAAGACTTTTAAATACACTGAGTCTGGGTTGCTTTTCAGATACACATTGTCTTAGTTACTTAACTTAGTGTTCTATTGCTATGAAGAGGCACCATCACCATGGCAACTCTTATAGAGGACATAATTTAATTAGAGATGGCTTACAGTTTTAGAGGCTTAGTCCATTATTGTCATAGTGAGAAGCATGGCAGTACACAGGCAGACATGGTGCTGGAGAGGAGCTGAGAGTTCTATACCAGGCAGTCGGAAGAGACAATGAGCTACTGGGTCTGGCTTGAGCTTTTGAAACCTCAAAGCCTATCCCCAGTGACACACTTCCTTCAGCAAGGCCACAATATTCCAACAAGGTCACACCGCCTATTGCCATTCTCTAAGCATTCAAATATATGAGCCTATGGGGGCCATTTCTATTTAAACCATCACAGTGTAATCAAATATTCTGACAAAAGCAACTTAAAAATGAAAGAGTTTATTTTGGGTTAAAGTTTGAAGGTCTGGTCCATCATGTTGAGGATATCAAAGTAGCAGAAGCTGGAAGCAGCTGGTGACATCACATCCACCATCAGAAAGGAAATAACAATAAATGCCTATCCTCAACTACCTTTCTCCTTTGTATAAAGCCATGGGTCTCAGTCCAGTGAGTGGTGCCACTCACTGTGAGTTTTTTCTTTAACTCAATCTAATCAAGATAACTCCTCATAGACATTCCTAGAGTCTTGTCTCCTTGCGATTCTATTTCATCAAGTTTATAACTGATAACTGAGTTTAACCATAACATACATGCAAATCTGCATTTTGGATAGAAGATATAGCTTTGTGGATAAAAGATGCTTGCCAGGCAAGCCAAAAGACCCAGATATTTCCCCAGAACCCTTGTAAATATGGAAGTAGATTAGGTAATATAATAATATAGTTGTCTCCTGACACAACTCTCTCTCTCATTCGTCATCTCCCTCCTGCTTTCTCTCTGTCTCTGTCTCTCTAGACCACATAAAAACAATAGACCTATTGGGGGAAGTATTAAGGCAATTCTACATAGTTAAAAGGGAGGTTTATTTTGTGGAGCAATTTACAAGTAAAGGGATAGGTTACAGGGTCCTGGAAAGGTGTAGTACAGTCCAGCAGTGTTCTCTGGAGAACTCTGCTCAGTCTACCTCCAGTGTCCCAGATCCAGGAACTAAGTGTGCCAGCACATCCGGATCTCAGGTCTTAAGGGCTCCTGTCTCGGCCCTGCCTAGTAGGCATGACAGTTACCGCAATGGGAGTAGTACTTCCAGGTCAAAGCTAGAACAGCTATCCACTACATAGACCATATTTTTAAAAGGTATCAACCTTGCCGGGCGGTGGTGGTGCACGCCTTTAATCCCAGCCCTCAGGAGGCAGAGGCAGGCGGATCCCTGTGAGTTCGAGGCCAACCTGGGCTACCAAGTGAGTTCCAGGAAAGGCGCAAAGCTACACAGAGAAACCCTGTCTCGAAAAACAAAACAAAAAAAAACCAAAAAAAAACAAACAAACAAACAAACAAAAAAAAGGTATCAACCTCTTAGTATCTAAAACTCAAGTTTACCTAATACCCTGCATTTTATCTGCCAGCATCACTGGGATCATTTCAGAGATGTTGATTACCCCACTTCAGAGCTGCTGAAATAGACTCTGTATTCTAATGAGAATGTGGCTAGTTGTGTCAAGAAGTCCTTCTCTGCTGGTCCAGTTTCCCTCTAGCAGTAGATCCTGGTGGAACACCCATGAGACCACTTGCTGCTTTCTGTAAGGATAGCCATGGGAAGTGGATGTTCTTGAAAGAAGCTATGCTCCTGGATACTTCGAACTTTTTCATGTATCTAATTAAACAATCATAGGGTTGCCCTAATATCATGTTATCAAAACAATTTCCAAATTAAATGTAGTTTGTGCCATTGAAAGATATTGCAGTGTAACAGCAGGCTATTGTTAAGGTATTTATTATTTAAATACCATTTTTCTGTAATAAATACACTTCTATTTTTCTCTATTCTTTCTTTTTAGAAAATTACACAAATGAATTTGTGGCCAAAGTCACTATGGGAGTTAAATCTCAAAGCATTTAAAATATATGGAAATTAAAATTTTCATATCCCATTGGGCTGTCCTTTTTCTCATGGCCATGTGCAATTAATTGCTTTCATTAATTACCTCAGTGTTTTCACAGTAAATGTTTTCCTATAAATTAAATAGCCTCTACTTTTCCGGAGAAATGTATAAAAGTATTTCCAGAGTCACAAAATGATTTTACACACACACACACACACACCCACACACACACACACACACACAGAGTAGATTGCTTCAGAGCTGACCACCTTATATTGGTAACCAATTAGGGGCCCAACTCCGGGAGAAGCTCATTCTCCATCTCTCATTCATTAGTTGTCTAGTTTTTTGTGTGTGGAGTGGAGCCTCCTGAGATTTCCCCCTTCCACGTTCACATGTCTGTTGTCATTGTCATGGTTAAGGACTTCCTTAGGCAGATACATTTTTGAGGTGGCATCCATGCAGCTTCCCTGTCACTTCTATAAGTAGACTTCTATATAAAAGTCTATATGTCACTTCTATGGTAGACCTCTTGGTCCTCTGACTCTTATAATTTTTTCACACCTTTGTCCGCAATGGTTCTCAAGCCTTCCATTCAGGAGTTGAGTTATAGATGTATCTGTTGGGGCTGAGCTTCCCACAATCAGTTGAATATTTGCATTATGACTAGTTGTGGTTTTCTCTAATGGTCTCCTTTGCAGCAGAGAGAAGCTTCTTTGATTCAGGGAGAGAGCTACACTTACCGGTGGTTTTAAGGTTAAGTTTTAGAATGCATTAGCAATTACGTTAGTCTAGTAAAGTAGCAGTAGTCAGTTCTCTTCCAAGATCTTTGACTTCACTAGCCTGGGTAGTTGGCTGTTTCCAGTACCAGGCATGATTTCCCTCCTGTTGAGTGGGTCTTAAGTCCAATTAAAAAGCTGTTAATTAATGCCCAGATATGAGTGCCACTGTTTCACCTTTAGGGATATCTTGCCATGCTGGTAATTTTTGTGGTTCATAGGTGTCATGGGTAGTGCTACTGGGTGCTTCTATCTTGTGACTTCTTACAGAAAACCTTTTGGTACTATGCAAGCAAGACTGTAGCTGGGAAGCTTTTTAGGTCAGATGCAGCCTGATTCTTCTGTGACCTGTGCCTAAATGTTATCGTATCTTCATCACTAAGAACTTACCTTCAAACCTCTGAGAGGTAACCAAGGCAACAACGATAGCCTACACTGGTTTGATAGTCACTAGGACTAACTGCCAAACCAAGAATCCAGTGGAGATTTCTCATGCTATACAGAGGGGCTTTTGTTAGTCTATAGCTCTTGTGAGAAGCACTGCCAGCCCACATGATATAATTTCCTTTAGGATTTATCTATAGACAGACAATAGAGCTACATGTCTTATATGTAATCACACATATATAATTTAATTTATATACATATATTATATATATAAATTAATATGGGGATGGGAAAGGTCAATACAGAATTAGAGAGAGAACAGGCAAATATCACTAGGGATGTTTGATTAAGTCTCAAATTATATTTTTCAATGTGCCCAGGGAGTGATGTGAACAGCATGGCAGAGCTGGTAGTGCCAAGCATTTTTCATATTAGAAAAATATGGATGATACTGGAACTTTGGGTGCAGGCTTGGAAAAAAAAAAAAAAACAGGAACTATGAGCATCAAATTCATTAGAAGTCTTGACCATGAACAAAAGCTTAGAGCTGCCAGAGAAACACAGAATCAAGAAAAGTCAACAGTAATATGGAAGGAAATGGTGAAGATGTTTGAATTTGTTCTGACTACTCTCTACCTAGGTGGCAGCAGGTTGGATTTGTGACAGCCATGTAGATAGGCTCCTTGTTCAAGAGGGACGACAGAAAGCTATCCTGTGTCTGTGCCCATCTATTTATCCACTTTAACTTCCTTAACTCAGAACTGAGGCTAGAGGGAGCCACACCACAGCTGCAGATACCTAGAGCAAATGGGTACAAACAGTCAAAAGTCCCATGAGTGTGAAGTTTCAGAAAGCCTTGGCAGTGCTCAGGAAAGACCTCAAAGGCCCTCCTATCACGCTAGTAATTATTCTTAGGCTCAGCAGAAGTGTGGCTCCATGCTGAAGACAGAAATAGGGTCTATCAGAGGTTATTCATCATGGGTATAGTGGGTGTGGGAACTTGGGCAGAATTGTTCATGAGTATGAGTCCAACTTAGAAACATCAAAATCATGTTGACAGATGTAGATGGTATGAAGAACTTACAGCACTGTAAATATAATTAGCAGCAGAAAACTGTACATTTAAGAGCTAAATTAGAAAAAAAAGATGTTGCACAAAATTTGACTGGACATAATGTGATTAAATTATTTATATTATTATGTTCTTACCATTTTACTCATATAAACATTACTCATCTCTGATAGAAACACAGGACAATGTTCTTTAAGTACTCAATATCATGAGCCTCTACAACATGGATTTGTTTCATCTCTGGTATTTCTTCCATCTAACAAATCTCTGTCTTTCTACTTTTGTCTCTATATTTCATGAAAAATAATGTAGTTGTGTTGATTTTTAGGTAGAAAAAATTAATTCTGACCATAAAGAAGCCAGACAATAACAAAGACCCATTTTATTATGTGCTATTAAGCAGAGAATAATGTCTTCTAAATTTGCTTAGAATTATGGAACATTTAAATTGTCATGATTTTTGTTTATGAGAATTGGTGAATTTGTGGTTTACAGCAACACAGAAATTCCCTTTGTGTTCCAATAAAGTAACCAATAAATCAGTATGTATTTGCTAGACCGTATTGCAGGAGACTCTAAGTGGGATCCTATTGGGGATTACTGTGGGGTTAGAATTTATACCTTGTAAAAGCAGTTGAATAATTCTGTGGGTGAATGATATTGATCACTCTGATGTAGTGTACATTTGAATGGTTCACATATTAAGTACTAGATGTGGGTTTTCCTACCTTCAGCAAACAATGTTATGATATCTGAGGAGTCTTACATTCATTCATTTCTCAGAGTAGACACACTTACCTAGGCTTCCTTGGTAAACCACAAGGAGAGCGCTGAACATTTTATGACTATTGATAATAGCAATTATCTAAATGACTATACCTGTAAACACAGACATAGGAGCTATAGCTTCAGAAGTAGTGTGGTGTTAGGCCCTACGTGATCAAGAGTCACAGTGGAAATGGCATAAGAAATAAAGACTTAAGCAAGAGTCCCTGTGTTTCCACACTTAGTTTCAAACTGGCAGATTCAGCCGAATAAGGTCTAATTAAATCCCAGTGGGCAGCCATGGACTGTCTGATGCAGGCTCCACAGGAAGAGTCCCACCATCTGGGAGACTCCATGCTGCAGATATCATGTGCATGCTGACAAATAGAAAAAAACGAAGCAATAGTTATCCAGGAGAAATGTAGCAAGGTTTTGCATTTCTTTGATGATTAAGGATGCAAATCAGATACCACCTTACACTTGTCAGAATGGCTACGATCAAAAACACCAATGGCAGCCAATGTTGGAGAGGATGTGGAGCAAAGGGAACACTCCTCCACTGTTGGTGGGAATGCAAACTTGTACAACCACTATGGAAATCAGTATGGCGGTTTCTCAGAAAATTGGGAATCGAACTACCTCAAGACCCAGCCATCCCACTCTTGGGCATATACCCAAGGAATGCTGATTCATACCATAAAGATACATGCTCAGCTATGTTCATAGCAGCACTATTTGTAATAGCCAGAACCTGGAAACAACCTAGATGCACATCAACGGAAGAATGGATGGAAAAAATGTGGTACATATACACAATGGAGTACTTCTCAGCAGAGAAAAACAATGAAAGCATGAAATTTGCAGGCAAATGGATGCAACTAGAAAAAATCATCCTGAGTGAGGTAACCCAAACCCAGAAAGACAGTCATGGTATGTACTCACTCATAAGTGGATTCTAGATATAAAATAAAGAACAATCAGACCACAACCCATAGAACCATAGAGGCTATATATATAGCATGGAGGTCCCTAGGACGACTGTGACTTATAATAAATTTTGGTTTTACTCAATTACTGAAAAAAAAAAAGCCAAACGAATGGAAACACATGAACTATGAACCAAAGGCTGAGGGGCCCCCATCTGGATCAGGCCCTCTGAATAGGTGAGACAGTTGATTGGCTTGATCTGTTTGAGAGGCAACTAGGCAGTGGGACTGAGTCCTGTGCTCATTGCATTAGTTGGCTGTTTGAAACCTGGGGCTTATGCAGGGACGCTTGCCTCAGTCTGGGAGGAGGGGACTGGACTTGTCTGGACTGAGTCTACCAGGTTGATCTCAGTCCTCGGGGGAGGCTTTGCCCTGGAGGAGGTGGGAATGGGGGGTGAGCTGGGGGTTAGAGGAGGACGTGGGAGCGGGGAGAACAGGAGAACCTGTGGCTGATATGTAGAACTGAATGGTATTGTAAAATAAAATAAAAGGAAAAAAATAGCTAAAAAAATTAAAAAAAAAAAGAAATGTAGCAAGGTAGGATAACAGATTAAAGACGCATTATTAAAGGTGCAATGAGTGGACATGTGACAAAATCAACTTAAAGGACAAAGGGGTTAATTTGACTCACTGTTAAGGGAAAGCAAGGCATGCAGCAGAAGTGAGAGGGAGTTAGTCCACATTGTATCCATAGGCAATGAATCCATAGGGAATGAATGCTGGTTGCCAGCTCACGTTCTCCTTTTATTCAGTCCTGGACCTCAGCCCACAAGGTGATGCCACTCACATTAAAGATGGGTCTTCCTCTTCTTTAATTAAACCTTTCTGGATATATTCTCATGGACACACTGACAGTATGTTTCCATGGTGATTTTAAATCTAGTCAAGTTGAAGATGAAGCTTAGCCATCACGGCAGTGGGCTTCCTTCTGCTTTTAACAGCTCTTCTTTAAATCCATACAGCCCTGAGGTTAGCATTCATCAATCTTCAGCCAAGGATTCAGACCTGGGCCCCAGGAGCTTGCCTCAGACATCCACATATCAAAACTGACCTGGAGAATCTTCAGGAGTGAAGAGGGAAGGCTGTGCAAACAAGGGGTTGGATCAGGCAAACAAAAAATGAAGTCACTCTGGAGGGTTCATGATAGTTGGTGCCAGTAGCTGCTTTTGAGCCTGGGTGTGGACATAAGGTTCTTGGCAATGAATGTGCTAGAGGAGTATTTTCTATGATGATAGAGAACTAGAGGCCAAAGCTCCCAGGACAGCTACAGATACTGCAAGATTTTCTGTGATGCTACTGGGATATTTTGACACTTTATCGTAAGTTCTTGGCTTCCAAAAGTCACAGAATATCAAGTGAGACAGTATTTTTCTTCCTTTCTGACCACACAGTAAAATGTCTAGTACATGCTGGGTAGCAATGGGGACATCCTTCTTTCTACCTCCCAATAGCCTCCTTGAGGACCGTTTCAAATTAATAATCACTTACATAGATGTTGATATCTGTAAGTGGTCTGTAAGCTTCTTATAAATTTAAACATCCACACATCCACCCAAGTTGTTTACCTAAGAATAGTGAAGATACACATGACTATGAAAAGCATGTGGTTGCATCATTCAAAACAGCAGCAAACTAGAAACCCAAATGATCATCCAGAGAGAATAAAGAACCCATGGTTAGTTCTTCTTGTGCTTACTACACACATTGCAAAGGACCCACTGATGGTGCAGATTTATGAATGAGTATCAGAGAAAATAAGTTAACTAGGACAGAATGAACATAAAACTCCATTCTTTATTCTTCTGTAGAAGAATAGGTCGAACTAAGCCACAGTGAGAGAAGTCAGGAAAAGATTGATCTGAAAAGCTTAATGGATGTCAATCATTCATAAAAAAAAAAAAACATTGAATATTGACTCAAAGATAGAATGGATGTGTTAACAGAGCGACACTTACTTGTTTTGAAGAATTTGTTTTGTGTTACTGTAATGAAATACTAGGGAAGACAATAGACTTTGAAAAACTCTCCTGACTCCCCTCCCCCACATACTGTAGCATATCTTTGTACAGGCACACACACACACTCAGAGAGAGAGATAAAGATAAAAATGTAAAGCAGAAATAAGAAGTGATAGTATAATGATAAAATCATTTTTGTTAGATTTCTTCAGAAAAGCCATTAATTAAAGCTATATCTACTTACCTTCTCTCTAGGTATATTCTCTGTCATCTATCCATATGTCATTTAAATCCATCTACCTATCAATTCATATAGATATTCCTTGATTTAGTGTGTGTATGTGTGTGTGTGTGTGTGTGTGTGTGTGTGTGTGTGTGTGTGTGTGTGTATGAAAGAGAGGGAGAGGGAAAGAATGATAGAGGAGAGAGAGAAAGAGAGACAGAGACAGAGACAGAGAGAGGAGAGAATTGTAAGGATTAGGTTGTGTGGTTGTAGAGTTGGAGAGATGAGAAATCTCACAACCTTCCTTCTACAAACTTGAAACCCAGAGGAGGGGTAAATCCTGCTTCTTCTGTTTTATTCTTGTGTGTGTCTGTCTGTGTGTGTGTGTGTGTGTGTGTGTGTGTGTGTGTAGGATTGCATAATTCTTTCCTACACTGAAGAGATGAATCTTTACTAAGATTCATTAATTAATTAATTCATTCATTCATACTAAGATTCAATCTGGATGAGGACTCAGAGGCTTCCAGTCTGAGGAAACAGGATCAGCTGAGGAACTGGTGAGGTAAGGTTAGCTGTGGCTTGTTCTGTCTCTCTGATCTTCCAGTGTTTACCCCAATAACTGGCCTCAGGTTTGATTTTATTAACAAGAACTTTTAAGATTCACGCTACATATCCCAATTAAAAAAAAAAAGGATAGTTGAATTTCAAAGAATCTTAGAAAAGATGAATTAGTAAAGTAATTCATCATTACTAAGTCAACTGATTCAGGCACTAAACTCTTCCAGAAAGCCTCTTATAGATTTGCCAAACATAAGCCTTTGCAGGCATCTGAAGACCCTTTGGCTTACTAACAGTGAAAAAGGATAAAACAGGCTATGAAGGAAAATGCAGTGAGAAAGTGTGTTATTACTTATATAGCAACACTGGTTTTTATAATTGACCATTGCATATGTTATTCCTGTGGTGGTATTGTGTTCCCCAAAATATTGTGCACCCTAATAAACTTATCTGAGGTCATAGACAGAACAGCCACTAGATAGATACAAAGGCTAGAAAATGGTGGCACTCACACCTTTAATCCTAGCATTCCAGAGGTAGAAATCCCTCTGGATCTCTGTGAGTTCAAGGCCACCTTGGAAACAGCCAGATATGTGACACATGCCTTTAATCCCAAAAAGTGAGCCTTTAATCCCAGGGAGTGACAGTAGAAAGGAAAGATATATAAGGCATGAAGACCAGAAACTAGAAGCTTTTGGCTGGTTAAACTTTCGGGCTTCTAGCAGCAGTTCAGCTGAGATTCAATCTGGATGAGGACTCAGAGGCTTCCAGTCTGAGGAAACAGGATCAGCTGAGGAACTGGTGAGGTAAGGTTAGCTGTGGCTTGTTCTGTCTCTCTGATCTTCCAGTGTTTACCCCAATAACTGGCCTCAGGTTTGATTTTATTAATAAGAACTTTTAAGATTCACGCTACATATTCCCAATAAAAAAAAAAGGATAGTTGAATTTCAAAGAACAACTGGAAATTAGTCTTCGAATAATTGTCCCTTTACTATAATAGGTCTAAAGTGATTTATGCAGGACAGATTAATATTAGAAAGTGTGTCTGTTTCCACTGGTTTAGACATGGCATTTGCCATTTTCAAGCCGAGTGGCTTGGATCCCCTACAGAGACCCTCCTAAGATCAAAATTGAGCCTGTTAATTCTCCCCATGTAGAGAGGCCGGAGCCCCCTGGGGTTACTACAGAGAGCTCACCAGGTTTCCTGAGATGCTCATGAGGCTCTCCCAGAAGTTATCCAAGAGGCAGAAGATTGACAAGCGAGGAAGCTGAGGATCTACTGTAGTGTGGCTACTTTAAGCTACACAGTGGGGTCTTTCCTGGATTTTTCCATGCTATGGGTCAGCTTCTTGAGTGCTATAGTTAACCCATAAGTCTTCTTGGGTACTTCCTGGTGGTATAGCTACCTCTGAGGATCTAAGTGAACTCTTGAATCATCAAACTGGACATGAAGGAGTCTTCACCTCAGTGTCTGCTTTATCTGGAATGATTGGATATTGCTTTATGATTCCCCAGGGAAGACAGGCAGTTGTTTTTACTGTACCACATACTTCTCTAAAGTACAAGGCTGAGTTCATCTTCTGAAGATGAGTAGATGTCAGGGGCTCAGAGATATGAAGTGAACATTTACATCTGGGAATTGAATCTTTTCTTAAAAGCCCAGTCCTGGTGTATTAGAACATGTCACAGGAAGTAGAAGATGCCAAGATCAAAGATGCAGACAAATACAGGCTGGATCTTAGAGTAGTCTGTCAGGAACTCATGGTAGCTGTGTCTTGGGCAACAGTAAGACAGAAGAACCTCTCTTGTAGCCCTCATAGGAGCAAGGGATTTAGTCTCAGATTGAAGTCTTGATTGTCAGCCTGATTGGGTAGAGAAGCATCTTCAGGAAAAATTGGCCCACAAGAGAAAACCTGTCCAATATGCAGGTGGTACTGCCTCCATGCTGGAGACCTGAGTGGAGTAAAAGGGGTGAAGAGAGAAAGCCGGCTAGTTCAAGGGCATCTTCTCTCCTCCTCCTCCTCCTCCTCCTCCTCCTTCTCCTCCTCCTCATCCTCTTCCTTCCTACTTCTCCTCCTGATTTCTTCTGTCTCTCTCTGTCTTTCCCTCTCTGTTTGTCTCTCTTTATATATCCATCTTTCTGTCTCTCTCTCTCCTCCAAGACCACAGTTAGGTGCCCAGCTCACAGCAACATGGTCCTGCAAAGATGTTCTACACTGACTGGGAACCATGGGCAGGAACCTCAGGAGCCATATTCATGTGAGCACTGAGCCGATGGCATCTGACATGTTTGATTTCCTCTAAATAGCGTGAGTCTTCACATAATTCCAGAAAACCATTACTATTGCACATACCATGCTAATTGTCATGCTTAGGAAGGGTCTCATGCCCTATTCTTCATTGAGGTTCTACGGGATGTCATTGGATGCTGGTGGGCTTGGTGACATTTTCTTCAGTGGTGTAGCCATAGATAACCTTCCACATTCCAGTTAATGCCATTCATTCTTCCTGCAAGCAACTATAATTACACTCAGTGGAATTAAAAGTGAAAGACATTAAAGTGGGAGGGGCTTGTTGGGAGGAATATGAGGAGGAGGAAGAAGAAGGAAGAAGATGAGGATGCTGCTGCTGCTGCTGCTGCTGCTGCTGCTGCTGAAGGGTTTCATAGAAGGAGGAGAATGAGAGGGTAATAGGGGGGATGACTGAAAATTCAATGCATTTGTTAATCAACTTGTCAAAAAGATTTTTAAAAAATCAATTAGCAAGAGAATACATTCCATTTCATTTTTCTATATATTTATTCTGCAGACTATACTTCTAAAAGTTACTGTTTCTGTATTGTGTGAAACAAATGCTAAATTATACTGTAATTTTGCATTTTAAAAATTGTATAGTTTCAGTCACCCTTCAGCATGTCTTTATCATTTCTCATGTATTATCTTCTAAATTGCACACAATGGCTGGCCTGCATGTCGTGAAAATACTAATTTTAGTCTATAGCTTCCAGGTTAGGAGCATGTTGATGAAATGTGGGCATTTCAAATTTAAGAGAGAAGATTGTGCATATTATAAGACATGTTTTCTTTTAATGTTTAATTTTTCTTCTATGTGTGACCTTTCCCCTGTATGTATGTATGTATACCATGTGTGTTAAGTGCCCAAGGAGGCCAGAGGAGGGTGTTGGATCCCCTGGAAGAGAAGTTACAGATGGTTGTGACTCACCAGAAATAAATCATAGGTTCTCTATATGATCATCTGGTGCTCTGAATCACTGAGCCATTTCTCCAGCCCCAGGGATATTTTCTAAAGGGTGTTCACCACTGTAATTTTTACAAATTCTCTTTCGTTCCCAGTTCCAGAAAGATTCAACAGAGTGCTGGCATCATGACATACAATGTGTTCATATAGTCATTTAGTTTTAAAGACCATTTAATTGTTCAAGGCTTATTAAGTCCTTAATTAAAAACAAAACACAAAGTATTCTGTGATGAGAACTTTCACTTCCTATTGCAATACAATCAGATGTTTAAAAGCTAGGGAAGTTTTTTTCTTATAAGCAAGTACCTGCCATGGTCTGGCTAAAACTGACATAAATGATGTATTTTCTTGCATAGAAATAAGAAAATGTGTTTAGCTCAGATATCAAACCCATGCAAACAGCAGACATGGTTGCTGTTGCCCAATTGCCCTTTTGCTGGGTGGCAGAGCCAAAGCAAGCCCTGTGATTTCGGAGTAGGGTTCATGATTCATTCAGACCTCCTTGTATTATTTCTAATGGAGGGCCTCTGAAATTATACCTTGCCTGAACCAAAATAGCTGTTTTTAAATGTTCTAAAAAGACCTTCTAGCCAGTTAGTCATGTCACAGTTGTGACATGTGGCTGTTCAAATAAAAATGTTGGTCATGGACAGAGGGTGTAATATCTATAGGACTGACCCATCAGAGGGTGGAGCTGTTAGACACACTCAGAACCATCTAGACTACTGAGCATCTTAACTGCAACAAGGGAACTGGGTAGATTTTGAAGACATATCAGGAGGATATGTGCTCAGATTAACAGCCAAGGCAGCTCAGAAAGTATATCAGAATTGTGTTCATATTTTGTGAAATTGAATTTGTACATCTCAGCAAGCATTAGAAGTGCTTTGAAATCACACAGAAAAACTGTTCAGGTTTGAACAAGAATTAAGACTTAGGTGATGGTCACCTCGAGAGCATAGTTCTCAGAAAGGACCATAAGGACCCTGGAGCATTTCCACCTTATACTGACAGGGTACTGAGGTGGAGTGAAGGAGAGGCATAGGGCTATGAGTGTGTGGGGACCACACCTCAGCCATCCCTCCCCCTACACCAACCACACACAAGGTGTGAGTGGTCACATGAAGTCCTGAGTGAAGGCCAATTTTTCTTTCTTAAGTCTTACTCATTGGGTTCTGGGAGTCGTGTGGTAGGATATTTCTTGGCTAAAAGCTCAGTAATCGACATGAAAACCCTGTGAAATGGTTGTTATAATCTATTTTCCACAGATGAGATAAAAATGAGCCCCAGAGCAATTCGTAAATAATTGGGCAAATCTAAACAGCTTGTAAATGTAGGATCTAGGAAAGGCATGTCTGCAGAGTTTTATAATATAAAAATTTTGACAGCGTGGCTAGATTTCCAACATAATTCTTTCTAAATTCCCTATATTATTTTTCTGATAAAAGGACAACCTGCAAAACTAAGGGCTCAGAAATCGTTTTTTTTTTTTTTCCCAATACATTTTAGATTTCCACACATATGCACTTTTTAAGAAAAAACAAAAAGCACCACACATCTATTTAAGTAAGACATCATAAAATTTTGTTGTTATCACCTAATGGTAAAGCTAAAGAAGAGATGAGCTTGTTAGGATTCTTAGCTTCAAAAAAAAAAAAAAAAAAAAAAAAAAAAAAAAAAATATGTCCTAGGGCTGGAGAGGGCTCAGTGGTTAAGAGCAATTGCTGATCTAGCAGAGGTCCCGGTTCAGTTCCTAGCAACCATACAGTGGCTCACAACCATTTTAAACTCAAATTCTAGGAGATCCAATGCCTCTTCTGACTTACTTCAGCTCCTACATACATATATGGAGGATATACAGTGTGTGTGTGTGTGTGTGTGTGTGTGTGCGCGCGCAAAAAATGTTTAATTTTTCAAGTGTGACCTGAACTAGCTGTATTAAAGGGAAAAGTGTTGTTCTGAAAGACAGTAGTGCATGAGGCACGGTGATATAGGCAGGAGCGGAGCCTACAGGGGCTCAACAAGTGCCACACAGCCTGCCTAGTGACACTTCTCCACTGTGGGGTCCACTCTGACACATTCAGCTCTGACTGAACACAAGTCTCTACTGGTCACTCTTATTTTGGAAAGCTGTAAGTGGCCTCACTGTGTGCCATGATCCTCAAGAGAGTATCCCTCTCCCATACCATTGTTTTGCAGTAACTGCTGTGTCTGGGCACATGTACACATGGAGTTTTATCATGCTACAGCATTATACTTTCCACTCTGTTCCTGGCTTTTACTGTGGCTAAGTAGAGTCACCCCTGCATCCCCTGTGCCCCAATGTGTTCCTGGCTAAGAAGAACGAATAAAGTGAGATGAGTTTTCTCCTGAGAAGTGCTCCCAAGTGATGAGTGCAGCCAGTTGCTTTGGAGAAATTCTAAAGCCACACATAGCAGCATGGGACTCTAAGGCCAGGTAGGACATTGGATTGCTAGAGCTCTTTACCAGCATGCTTTAAAGATCATTTCTCAGTGGCCACACCAGGCTTCCCAGTAAATAGCATAGAAATGACTTTACTTCTACTGTACCTTCAGCACCCAAGTTAATAGCTTTATTTTAAAAATGTACTTTCACATTTTTTTTCTCATTAAAACAAAAAGACATGCTAGTAGAAGGGAGACTTGTAAGGGACTTGTTGGGAGGCCAGCATAAGAGGATGTGGTACCTACTGCCACCCAAATGTATTCTATGCATGCATGCATGAATTTTAAATGAATAAATTAATTTTAAAAATATGAGTTTCTGGGCTTTGATAAATGGCTATAAAATAAAGTGGCCATGGACATTCTTCCACAGAGAAAATAATAAACAGGATTTGCTGTGGGATGTCCTGTATGTTATGAATAAATAAAACGCTGATTGGTCAATAGTCAGGCAGGAAGTATGGGATAGGTGGGACAAAAAGAGAGGAGAGGCTGGGAGGCAGAAGTCTGGAGGAGACACCAGCCTGAAGTCCAGGGAGCATCATGTAAAGGCAGCAGGTAAAGCCATGGAACGAATGGTGACATATAGATTAACAGAAATGGGCTGAGTATAAGAGTAAGAGCTAGACAATGGTGGGCCTGAGCTAATGGCTGAGCAGTTTAAATAATATAATCATCTGTATATTTATTTTATAAGTAGGCTATGGGACTGCCGGAGATTGGCAGGACCTGGAGAGAAAAACTCTAGCTACAGGGATTTAAGAAGAAATTAAAGAAAAGAGAAGAGAGCATGTAGCATGGAGTCTATAAGAAATCTTATTCCATCCAAAACACTCAACTGGAAAGAGTCAAGACCATGAGTTTTACTAACTCCCCAACCATGACTGTGGATTATGTCAGGTAAAGCATGAGTCTTCCTGGCTCAGGGTTCCAGAAGCCAGTGTTCATGCTTGGCAGGGGCACTGAAAGACACGAGGGTGGTCCTAGCTGGAAGAACTGGAGAAGGACTTAGGGGAAAATCCCAAGTATAAACCTCACTCTTATGACCAGCTGAGATCACTTATACACAGAGATCCAAGACAGAAAATTCCATGGAAACATACTATGACTTAATCTCTTAAAGTTCCACAGAAGCATTTTGTATCATGTCTTTCCACTTTAGAAATGCTTTTACTTCTGCTAGGAGGTATATGATTCTACACCAGTGTTTTCATTCATTAAAAAAAAAAAAACTTTCGTTTTATTTATTTATCTATTCATTTATTATTTATTTATCTATTTATTTATTCATGTATCTCAATCCCATTCATTTCCTCATCTTTTTGTTTCTACCCTCTACCCTTGCAACCTCCCACGCACAATAAAATAAAATTTAAGAAAACAAAAAGAATAAAAAGGAGAAATCAATCTCATCATGAAAACTGTAGTTTGACACAGTGCGTTCTGCAGTAAACCTTTTCATCCATATATCTTTATGTGGAAGTTTTCATTGCAAACTAGTGATCTGGCTCGAGGCCGCTGGTTTCTGCTACCCTGTCGATGCTGGGCCCTCACTGGGACTCCTCTTGGGTATCCTGTTGTTGCTGTCTCATGGAGATCCTGCAGCTTTGGGTTGTAGACGTGCCCCTTTTTGTACTCCAGCAGATCACAGATGGGATGGATGTTGGGGTGGGACAACTCATTACCTTGGTTCTGAGCCTGGGTAGTTACAGGGTTGATCAGTCCTCCCGCTGGCCCTGCCCCTTGCCTGCCATATGGGGATGTGGGCTGGGGAGAGATACCCTCTGCCCACCGCCACCTGTGTCAGGAGGCAGAGCTGGCCCTGCCCCTCACCAGCTGCAGCACTTGTAAGAGTGGCCCCTGTACCTTCCCTTGGCCACCTGCCTGGTAGAGCTGGCCCTGAGGTGTAGGTGTGGGAGAGCCAAGCCTGAGGTCAGGAAAGCAGGAGAACTGGCCCCGCCCCTTGCTCATTGCTACAAGGGGTGAACTAGCCAGGGCTTTGCAGAAGAGCTCACTCTGGTGGTGAGGACAGGGGAGAGGTGGCAGGCCGACCAACTCTTCATTTATTTTTAAAATAATTATTTTATTTTTAACTATGTGTACACATGTGTGTTTGTGTGCCTCTGTGTGTGAATGAATTTGCCCTTAAAGTCCAGAAGAGGGCATCGGATCCCCTGGGAACAAAAAACAATCTTTTAGAAGAGCACTGTGCACCCTTAACTTGTTGAAACTTCTCTCCAGACTGGTAGTATTTTTCTATTAGTTCCAATTATTTTTACTCAAAGGTAAGTATCCTAGAATGGCTTGCTTGGTACTTACATTGAAGTCTGTTTTCTTTTGCTTTTCTTTTGTGTCATTTCTGAAATCAATAAGAAGGCATTAAAGTCCAACCACTCTGGTTATGGATTTTAGGGTTAAATACTAGGTTGAGCCCCACAATGTGGCCATCAGTGCTTTCAGATATTCGTGACAAAGCCTGAAAACAGGACTATTTCATCTGTCACAGTTCTGTGCCACATGGGCATCTGGAACCTGGCACGCTGTGATTGCGTTCCACGTTTGCAGCTCAGTCTCCACTGGGAACAGCCATCTCTTCTATCATACACGCTTTTCCTTAATTCACTCCTTTATCTTCTCATGTTTTTAAAATTCTCCTCCTGTGTTAATGTACCCAGTCTCCTCAGACCAGCCTGGAGGTTAATGTTAAGAGTTATAAATAAGCTTCAAGTACAAATTAACCTTTATTTGTTCTCTGTTTATTCTAAAGAGAATGCACTTTTATTTTACAGGAGCCCTTACCATTATACTTCCAATTGCATAATCAGCTGGTGGCAACCAATTACATGCATGTCTCTCACATCTAATCTTTGGAGCTCTAGAGAGAGAAGTCAGCTTGCCTTATCTATTGCAGAGAGCATGAGCTCTTAATTAGATGCATTTTCAGAAAATATCAAGGCTGAAGCAATGTGTTTTCTATAACTTTATGGCCTTGGAGATTTTTTTTTTTTTTCTGAGAAGTAAAACTAGGGATAGCCATCTCTAACTGGACTCCACAGGCTGAGGATGGGAGCAGTGTTGAGTCAAGGCTCCTTGTTAGGAGGCAATGCAGGAAGTTACCATCATGCATGAAGAAATAGAAAGAAAGAGAACATTTACTATGTGGTGACAGGCATACAGATTGGCCTTACTGTGGTCTAATTTCACAGTCTATGAATGTTCTAGAATACCAAGTTGCACAATTTGAATCTACAATTCACTTCTCAATTATAACGCCATAACACTGAAACAAATGATTATGTTAATAATGAGGGACAAAAAAAAAAAAAAAAAGAAAACAAAAAAGCAAAATAATAAAACACAGGATAATATTGATGTTATTTAGTGCCGGTACTGAGACCCAGGTCAGATTTAGCACCAGCTGGTCCTTCCTATCAAACTCTTAAGGAGTTGGAGACAAAGAAACTGAGGCCCACTCATTTTAAATAACAGAGCAACCATTTCCTATCAGGGCTCCAGAGATTCAAATGTCTCTGAACTTCATTTCATTGATGGCCTTTTCTAATGCAACACACAATCTGCTCTTTTTAAATGTAAAAATATGTAAATATCTCATCTTAGATTTGGGGGGAGGCTCATCCACCATTTGCAAGCCCCTCAGTACTGTCCTCAGTACTGAAGAGAAACAAACCAAACCAAACAGATGCCACTGTCAGTGTTTTTCAGCATACACAGCTGCATAGTGTTCTGCATGTTCATTTTGTTGGGCAACAGCTTTATATTTTTTCTCATTTGTAAAACTGAAGCCCTGTGAAAATTACGCAATCATTCCCACAGGTGTTCTGGATCCACTGCTCAATTTGTGACCTCCATGAGCTGGGACACTTTCTGTGGCTCTGCAGAGTCTGGCCCAAGCCTACGATTTAATGTTCATTGAACTTACCGAGAGGAATAAATTTTCTTTAAAGGACTTTGTGCTTGTACTCTGATGACTTCCATGCAATTTCAAAGAGTTGCAAAGAATTTAAAAATGTCAAACAATGTCCCAGAATTCCATTTCTTTCTTTTAACTCCGGGGAGTGCAAATGCACAGCTCCCATGATCCCAGAAGTGGGGCAGGTGTCCTGAAGGCACAGCAGTGCCTATTCCTGCTTGCATTGGTTCTCTACATGGTGGAGAAAATGTTTAGTCCCTTCACAGTCAGACTCTTGGTGGCTTGCAAGCTCCAGATATTTATTGTGCCCTGTTCTGCAAGCTGGAACTGTAAGATCAAGTAGCATGAGATTGTATTGTTGTAATATCTCCCCTCTGCGATTGGATGATTCCATTTCCTCTTAAATCCTATATCAAGGTTTAGAAATGAAATGTCCCCCAACAAGGCTCATGTCTGGCATCTTAGTTCTCGACTAGCAGATTCAGTCATCAAGAGGTGTTTGATCATGAGGGCTGAGACCTAGACATGGGTTAATCTACAATTGGTAAAATTCTAAGATCATACCATTGCTAGGAGGAGGAGCCTCATTAGAGGACGTGGTACATCCCTTGTCACAGGTCCCTCCTGCTGCTCTCTCTGCTTCCTGGTTGCCCTGAGTAGACTTACTTTTGTTGCCTCACCTTCTCTGGCTCTGTCTTACCATGCATGGCCTAAAAAATGGTGCCAGGTTACCATGTGTTAAAACTCTGTAATCTTTAGCTCAAGTAAATATTGGTCCCTGAAACTATTTTACTCAGGTATTTGTCATGGTGATGAAAATATGACTAAGCATACATGGCAGAGTAGGTGAGCTTTCTGTAGTCCCCATGAAAGGTACTAATCTCAGCAGGTGTTGTAATCACATGACAAACAGCCTCCTTATAACCCCACACTTAAACGATTATCTTAATTAATTAATTGTCTATATCTCTGTGGGAGTACACATGTGTGTTGTATGTACATACAGGTGGCACAACTGTATGTGTACATGGAGATAGGAAGATGACACAGAGTGTCCTCTCCTATCACTCACGGCTTGTTCTTTTGAGGTAGGGTCTATCTCTGAATGAGCAGCTTAAGTTTTTTCAGGGAGGCTGGAAGCCAGCAGGCCTCACTGATTCTCCTTTCTCCATTACCCTTAGGAGCTTGGGTTAAAGGGTGTGCAGAACTCTCAGCTTGTTATGTGAGTGCTGGGGTCTGAAATCCAGTCCTCATGATTAGACAGCAAGTAGCAAGTGCTTGTTTGTGTGTATGGAGGGTATGTGAGTGTGAGTGAGGTTATTTGGGTGAGTGTATGGGGTTTTCTGTATGTGTGTATATATGTATGTGTGTATATATGAATATGTGGGTGAATGTGTGAATATATGAGTGTGTGTGATGTGTGAGTGGTGTGTTTGTGGGTGACTGAGTGTGTCTGTGTGAGAGTGTGTGTGTGTGTGTGTGTGTGTGTGTGAATGTGTGGTGTTTGTGTGGTAGAGGTACACACATGCCATAACACACATATGGAGGTCAGAGGAGAGCTTTTGGGAACTGGCATCCACTGTCCATCTTATTTGAACCTGGTCTCTCTGTGTCTGCTGCTCTGTCAGCACTCCACCAGATTCTTTGTGAGTCTTCTGTCTCTTCCCATCTCACTGTTTGAGTCCTTGGCTTACAGATGTGTACCACCACATCTGACATTCTTATGTGGGTTCTAGAACTGAATTTGTGTTGTCAGGCTTGTGCAGCTCGTGCCCAGAGACACTCTGAGCTGTCTCACTAGCTGACCCTCCACAGCTGAGAAGGTAAGGGTTCCAATTCTAGAACTTAAAAGTGCATAAACTGTGAGTCCTAAAAGATCCTCCAGGGACCCAATGGTAACATGAGTCTGCTCCATTATAAGATTTGTATCAAGATGATGCTGTTAACCCCTAGTTCCCCCCAAAGCTAGCTACGCCCATCTCTTAAGAGTGGCATGTTCTCCACAGAGACATTTGCAGAGGGATCTGATCGGTTTTCAAGCTGGGGTAAAGGATCATGTGGGGGCACACAGGACCTTTCTTATATGTTTGCTTGTGGGCCTAACCTTTCATGGCTGAGCCATCTCTCTAGTCCACACCAGGCATTTTGTGAATCTCAGATCTTATAGATACCCTTTGCTGAAAACACTGGCTGAAAAGCACTGTAATTTAATCCTGAAGATTTTTTTTTTTTTAATTTAAAGCCTTAAGGACACAGGAAACAGTAAATCAATTTTATAAGAGTATGATGAGGTAATCAATAAAGGTTTTAAAGTATAAAATACATTAGGATAAAATGATGCAGGGTAATGGAAGAGAACTAAAATCTAATGAGCAAACCCCACAATCTATAGCTTTTCACTCATAGAACAAGGAGAGCTGGTTCTTATCTTAAATGGAAAGTGTTGAGTTTAAAATTGTTATGGATTTGTATTCCCATAGCTATGGGTTAAATTTATAGTACATTTTGTCTTAAATTGTCAGCATTTGTAATGTTGGCAAATATATCCTTTATGATCATTCTAATCCATCAGAAATATTTTAGATTCAAATTAAGAGGGATGAATGAATCTGCCATTTTTAAAAAAAAATGTCAGAGTAACAGAATTTTAAAAGCTGTTGTTTGGAGGAGAGCCTCCTCAACAATATTTAGCAATTGTATGATGTCTGATTTCATCTGAATGGCCTTTGAAGTACTGCCTAGCTCTGAGAATACTAACAGAAAATGTGTGTGTACCTGTGTGTGATTGTGTGCTTATATGAATCTGTTGTGTGTGTGTGTGTGTGTGTGTGTACTTGTGTACAGAGTTAGAGAATTATACAAGGAGGCAGAGAAGAAGAATATATGAGAAAGAGGGAGACAGAGAGAGGGAGAGGGAGAAAGAGAGAGAGAGTGAGAGACACAGAGGGAGAGGGAAGAAAGATGAAGGAAAGGAAGGTGTCAGCTGATAACTAGGATTGTCTAATTCTGGCTTCTCCATGACACATATGTGAGTTAAAACTGAGACTGTAGAATGCCACTAGCTACTAGCCACAAGTAGATTTTTTTTTCTGATTCAGAACTATTTTTTTCAGTTTCTTTCTTTCTTTTTCTTTTATTTTATTTTACAATACCATTCAGTTCTACATATCAGCCACGAGTTCCCCTATTCTCCCCCATCCCACCCCATCCCCTTACCCCCAGCCCACTCCCCATTCCCACCTCTTCCAGGGCAAAGCCTCCCCCGAGGACTGCAATCAACCTGGTAAACTCAGTACAGAAAAGTAAAGTCCCCTCCTTCCAGACTGAGCCAAGTGTCCCTGCATAAGCTCCCGGTTTCAAACAGCCAACTCATGCAATGAGCACAGGACTTGGTCCCACTGCCTAGTTGCCTCCCAAACTGATCAAGCTAATCAACTGTCTCACCTATTCAGAGGGCCTGATCCAGCTGGGGCCCCTCAGCCTTTGGTTCATAGTTCATGTATTTCCATTCATTTGGCTTTTTTTTTTTTTCAGTAATTGAGTAAAACCTAAATTTATTATAAGTCACAGTCGTCCTAGGGACCTCCATGCTATATATATAGCCTCCATGGTTCTATGGGTTGTGGTCTGATTGTTCTTTATTTTATATCTAGAATCCACTTATGAAGTGAGTACATACCATGACTGTCTTTCTGGGTTTGGGTTACCTCACTCAGGATGATTTTTTCTAGTTGCATCCATTTGCCTGCAAATTTCATGCTTTCATTGTTTTTCTCTGCTGAGTAGTACTCCATTGTGTATATGTACCACATTTTTTCCATCCATTCTTCCGTTGATGTGCATCTAGGTTGTTTCCAGGTTCTGGCTATTACAAATAGTGCTGCTATGAACATAGCTGAGCATGTGTCTTTATTGTATGAATCAGCATTCCTTGGGTATATGCCCAAGAGTGGGATGGCTGGGTCTTGAGGTAGTTCGATTCCTAATTTTCTGAGAAACCGCCATACTGATTTCCACAGTGGTTGTACAAGTTTACATTCCCACCAACAGTGGAGGAGTGTTCCCTTTGCTCCACATCCTCTCCAACATTGGCTGTCATTGGTGTTTTTGATTGTAGCCATTCTGACAGGTGTAAGGTGATATCTCAGAGTCGTTTTGATTTGCATTTCTCTGATGATTAAGGATGTTGAGCATTTCTTTAAATGTCTTTCAGCCATTTGTGATTCTTGTTTTGTGAATTCTCTGTTTAGCTCTTTAGCCCATTTTTTAATTGGACTGTTCAGTATTTTGATGTCTAGTTTCTTGAGTTCTTTATATACTGTGGAGATCAATCCTCTGTCAGAAGTGGGGTTGGTGAAGATCTTTTCCCATTCTGTTGGCTGTTTTTTTTTTTTTTTTTTTTTTTTTTTTTTTTTTTTTTTTTGTCTTATTGACTGTGTCTTTTGCCCTGCAAAAGCATCTCAATTTCGAGAGGTCCCATTTATTAATTGTTGTGCTCAGGGTCTGTTGGTGTTTTATTTAGGAAATGGTCTTCGGTGCCAATGCATTCAAGAGTGCTTCCTACTTTCTTTTCTATTAAGTTTAGTGTAACTGGATTTATGTTCAGGTCTTTGATCCACTTGGACTTGAGTTTTGTGCATGGTGACAGATATGGATTTATTTGTAATCTTTTACATATTGACATCTAGTTATGCCAGCACCATTTGTTGAAGATACTTTCTTTTTTGCATTGTATAGTTTTGGCTCCTTTGTCAAAAACCAGGTGTTCATATGTGCATGGATTAATGTCAGGGTCTTCAATTTGATTCCATTGGTCTGTATGTCGGTTTTTATACCAGTACCAAGCTGTTTTTATTACTATAGCTCTATAGTAGAGTTTGAGGTCAGGGATGGTGATGCCTCCAAAGGTTGCTTTATCGTATAGGATTCTTTTAGCTATCCTGGGTCTTTTGTTTTTCCATATGAAGTTGAATATTTTTCTTCCCAAGTCTGTGAAGAATTGTGTTGGGATTTTGATGGGGATTGCATTGAATCTGTAGATTGCTTTTGGTAAGATTGCCATTTTTACTATGTTAATCCTACCTATCCATGAGCATGGGAGATCCTTCCATTTTCTGATATCTTCTTCAATTTCTTTCTTTAGAGATTTAAAGTTCTTATCAAAAAGGTCCTTCACTTGTTTTGCTAGTGTTATCCCAGGGTATTTTATATTATTTGTGGCTATTGTAAAGGGTGATGTTTCTCTGACTTCTTTCTCAGCCCTTTTATCATTTGTGTATAGGAGGGTTACTGATTTTTTTGAGTTGATCTTGTATCCTGCCACTTTACTGAAGGAGTTTATCAGCTGTAGGAGTTCCCTGGTAGAGTTTTTGGGGTCACTTATGTATACTATCATATCATCTGCAAATAGTGAAAGTTTGACTTCTTCCTTGCCAATTAGTATCCCTTTGATTTCCTTTTGTTGTCTTATTGCTCTAGCTAGAACTTCTAGTACTATATTGAGTAAATATGGGGAGAGTGGACAGCCCACAAGTGGATTCTTAAGTGTAGATGAACTGATAGTAAGTGGAATGCAGCATTCAAATCCCTGTCACATTAGCCATTTACACGAGCCCAGAAGCCACAGCTTTGCCTTCATAGGGATTGGCCTCAGCCCGCAGCAGAGAGGCAGGGGTCACTGAACAGAAAGAGGTGGGTTGCCCAAATTCACAAATCTCTCTTCTCTCCAGTGGCCACAGATGCAGACATTGGTGGGGTTCTGTGCCCTGTGAGGCGAGGGACTGAGAGCTTGAAATGGTGTGGACGTGTGGTGAAGTTGACAAACAGCCAGAGAAGTGCAAGGAGTGAATGTCAGGCAGAATTGGAAACTATACCTCAGCTACCATGTTCAAAACTCACCTTTGCCTCAGTCATTTTCTGTATAAAATGAGATGTCCTGAACAAGTCACTTTTTCCTTAGAATCATAATGAAAGCAGGCTTCAGTATTATGTTCTGTTCTTCCCTCCTCAAGATGAAAAGTAATACTGGCCATTAAAGATAATTTTTAGTTTTTATTAAATTATTTTCTTTGCTGAATTTTGTGTTAGGTTAAAGATGATACAATATATTCTAATTGGACACAAATTATAGTAATTTAATCTCAGACAAATGTGAAACTTTCTACAAGCTATTATGAAAATTAGTTACTCCTTAATATTTAGCAATGAGGTATCTCATTTTCAAAGTCACAAATAGATTTAATTAAATTATGGAGTATGTTATCAGTGATTACATTGAAAAGTATTTGTAAGTCATGTGAATTTAAATCTAAATAATTTTAGATTTATAAATTTGAATGAGTTGAAATGTCATTGAAACTACAAAACATCAAAGATTTATGCAGAAAAAAAACATTTAATGTTTGCACAGAAATCAACTATTGACTCGTGGTAATATAAATGCTTAGCTTCATTTATCCCCAAGGTTGAATATTGACTCAAGGCTATTGAGGTCAATGTTTATCTCAAGTGAGACATAAGTCTTCTTTTTTTTCCCAGGGAGTCAAATGCCAATAGATGTTGTCTTATAAACATTAAAAATGGACTATAGTTATACTTTAATGTTTCTGTAATGTAATGGCTTTCTGGGAGGATACAATTTTTTTTACTATAGTTTCAAGAGAAATGGAATTTTTCAAGATGAGTCACATGCTTCTCTCTCATTCTCTGCCTTTTCTTTTTTACCTTTTATATGTTTCTTTTCTATCTATCTATCTATCATCTATCTATCTATCTATCTATCATCTATTTATTGTCTGTCTATCATCTCTCTTTCTCTTTCTTCTTTCATTCTTTATGTCTCTTTGAGGTAGCCATCTTAGCTGACACTTAAGTTTACATTCATTATTTGCATTTGAAAGATGAAGCCATAAATGTCTTTGTGTATACATGTGAATGTATGGTGTGTGTGTGTGTGTGTGTGTGTGTGTGTGTGTGTGTAAAGTGCCAGGCTTGTGTTTGAAAGACACAGCTGTATGCTTAGTGTTGTATTACCTTCTCTGTTACTTATGTCACCTTTACCCACAAATATGCTTTCATTACCAGTGTCGGGAGATAAACCAGGTGTAGAAGTTTTCAGGTTCAGCTACACCAGTTGAGGCTACAGCTGACACTGAGTATGCCTAGGCTGAAGAAGCTCCTTCCTGTTTTCCATGATGCAGGACTTCCAGTGTTCAGAAGGTGATGTTCCAAGAGAATGAGAGACTGTCACTGCTCCCAGGGTCTCAAAGGACAATGGTGTCCTCTGAATTCAGCTTTCTGTCACTGTGAATGCTGTATGTGACGATGACTGACACAGACAGGAGTTTACTGATTCTAGGGGCTCCCATGCTGTACCCTGCCCTGCCTTTCAGGAGCCTCTAATCTCCTGTATGGTTTCCTACAGGTGTGTGGTTCTCTACACAATGCAGAGGTAAGGGAAACAAGGCAAGTTTGGTCTCCGATGGTTTAGTTCATTCTGTTTGCTGAAAGTGGGTGGCTATGTTTTTATAAATATGCTCAGATGGGGCAGCTCTCTCAATTCTCAGCTGTGATAATCATTGTATACCCTTTCAAACTGTCCTGTGGTAGGTTTCAGCACCAGTGGATATCCAGGAGAACAAGCCATGAGTCCATACTGGATATCCTAGAAAAGATGATTACCAGTACTAGTAAATAGTGAAGGCTGGAGCTGCTGGGTACAGACTTCTAAGGAGAGTCTATAGCATGCAGTGGAGTCTGTTTAGTTATCATAAAACACCCTCATTTGGAAGTCCTGTATCTTGGGGGACACTGACATGGAAGAGTTCTTTAGTCTCAGGCAAAATATGCCCCACCTGGATCATCATGAGAAGGCTGCCCCACACAGCGAATGCTCTTAAGAGAGACAGGTAACCCCTTTGCTCTGAGAGCAGCCCCATTCTGTCTCCTAGAATTGGTTTGTAGACTCAGGGACAGAGTAGCCTTGCAGGGTGGGACACAGTCTAAGCACCATCCCAAGCCTCCTGTGACTGGTCCTCATGCCATCACTGCAGAGAGTATTCACCAGCAAGGCCAGCAGCATCCAGTGTCAATGAGGTGCTAGCCTTGAGAGGTCATATGTCTGTGGGGATGAAGAGATACCAGGATGCTCTCTGGACTGAAGCACTGGCGTTAGCTCCCTGAGGTATGCTCGATTTGGAATGATTTCTCTTTCTGTAAGCATTGTCTGTCTTGTCTTCACATAATTTGTCAATGTTGTCACAGTATTCTGAACATTCACTTTTCCCAAGAAAACCAATGTTATAGAGCAGAACAGTGGCCACTGAGGTGTAGATAGAAAATCTTCTAGTAGCTGATGCCTTATTAGAATAAGATGCTGTCCTGCAGGACCTGGTACCCAGGTTACCATGCAGGTCCAAGCCAAAAGAGAGAGCCAGAGACTTCCTCGATGGTCCTAGTGTTGGGTGGTTTTGGGCAAGTGGCAACCTGGTACAGAAGCTGGTCAAAGCCATCAGTCTATATTATTCCAATGATGTCACAAATCTTCCCTGAGGCAGACACCACTCTGCTATATCTTCCTAGGGACCAGCCCAATTCACTTTGCCAACATTCCTTCACAGTGATAACTACTCTCAAATATAATTTCCCCTGAACTTAATTTAGTTAGTTAGCTTTGTTTGAACCACCAATACTGACCCTACATGAAGAAATATCTCCCTTCCAGTTGTTTTTGGGTATCCTTTTTCTTTTATAAAGCCAGTTCTGTCACTGCACTTCTAGTAAATAGGGTCCCAAACTCAACCCCAACTATAACATGTTACTGTTTTATGTTGTTATTGTGAAGCTTTGTAGATGCGAGTGAGTCTACTCTCCATAACTACGAAGGGTCTCAACACCGGGTTGGAACAGCTCTTCAGTTTGATGACAATATGTAGCTAAAAGCTGGAAGGAGACATTCTCACCTGTGGTGTCGTCACGGTTCATTGATCCACATGGATCTGTGTACACTGTCAGAAACAGAGCTGGCAACACTCCTGAAAATTCCCAGCTCTGCAACTTTCAGGGACATGCAGGACCAGGCACTCATCATTAATGCTATGCATCTCAATCCTCAATGCATCAAGGGACTTGACTGGGAGAAGCGGGCTTGGGGTTCTGCGTGCTGAATGTGGTCCTGACACATTACTAATGACAGCGCTTAGATCCTAGAGCTGAGAGTCAACACAGACTTTTGAAAGAGCCTATCCCCTCCCATCACCCTCTGCCTCATTTAGAGATGTAGGGTGTGAGGGTGACAAGATATTTGGAAAATCTCTGCTTCCCCTTGACCTGCATTATGCACCTGACACAAAGCCTTACATCTTGTGCTTTATTTCAGTCTCCTTCCCTCACTGGGAAGGCAGACACAAAGGAGCCAACCTCCAGACTGTGGCATCGCAGTGGGACTGTTCTCAATGATGTTCAAGGTGCAGCCTAGCATGTCATAAACTGGCTTATATTCACCTCCCTGGTATGGGTAAATTATTCATTTTGAAATTCCTTTTTTTGCAAAAAGATTCAATAAGACAAGTACATTT
Source organism: Peromyscus leucopus (assembly GCF_004664715.2). NCBI lineage: Eukaryota > Metazoa > Chordata > Mammalia > Rodentia > Cricetidae > Peromyscus > Peromyscus leucopus. Next base: position 7,863,804 of record NC_051077.1, on the reverse strand, counting down.
TTGCTTAATGCACAGGTAGAAAAACATAAACACGCTGTTTGGCTCCACAAGTCCCATCAATTTTGGCACACGGCTGTTCCCATGACAATATCTAATGCTTCTTGGCTGTGCCTTCATAATTTCCCCTAAAAAGTGTCCTGCTGGCTTATTGTCTGCCTATGAAGAGCTGCTTTCTTATGCCTGACTTGAAATTTTTTTGTTAATTTTTATCTAATCCTCTGGCACAGTTATCTATCAGCGTCTCATGGAGATTATCTTGAGAAACTGTTGTCCCACACCGTCTAATTCTCCTCTGAATTATTGTGCCTTCCCCAGCCACATCCCCTTGCCAGCAGTGAACTTCTGCCCCCACTGTCTTTCCTCATGGAAAAAAAAAATGCCTTCATTCCATACTGATCAGTGCCTCAGCTGAGAAACTGTGATTTGCATGGACCCACCACTGTCCACTGAGCTATTAACTTTCTCTTCCTCTTCAATAGATGGCTGTTGGTTTCACTGGACTGTCCCCATTTTCCAGCATTGCCTTGTGGTTTTTGTGGTGATGTAGTCACTTAGAGTCAAAAAGCATACTTATAAATATTGATGTTTAAACTACAATAACAAAGATCCCTCTTAAGATGATGGTTGATATTAGACAAAAAGGAAGACTTAGACAAATATTGAATGTTTCTCTTGTAGGCAGGATCTAGTTGCAGATATAAATGTGTGTGTCTGTTTATGTATATGACATGAAAACAAGGGAACTGTTTTACGACGAGAAAGGAAGGAGAAGGGAATGTAATGGAGGAAGAAATTGGGGCACTGATAAACATGTATAAAAGGGTTGCACTGAAACTCCTTATCTTCTATGCTGACTGACAATGTTAGTGAAATTATGAACTACGTGAGGTGAAACACACAGCTTGCACCTTCCTCAGAACTTCTCCACAGGCTCTTGAATGTCAACAAAAGCAGAGAGCTGTGAGTTCTTGGGTAAGCGTTAGCAAAGCAGAAGCCATCTTTGACTTTGAGAACAGGAGCTGCCCTCTGGAAGTGAATGGCAGAAGCTGGAAGCTGAGGACCTTACTGTGCTAGATGGATTTCCACATAGTCCTTGGTAAGGCTATTTGCCATGAGAAGGAAAAAAAATAACGGAATGAAAATCTGTATTTCCGAATTGTACTCACACACCTATTCTGGGATTTCCTTCCTCAGACAGTTCCTAGGGGGTTGTTTAGACAGACTTACTAGTTTTTTCTCATGAAAATGGTTAAGTAATAATACTGATTGTATTCTATATAATACCACATCTAACATTGCCCACCATATCTGTTGAGAGTGGTTTTCAGCTGCATTTGAACATCTTTATTGTGTAGACACTGAAGATCCTTGGGTCTATTAATCAGTTTGAGAAAGCTAAATTCAGGGAATCCCTTCCAACACTAAGCAGGTATTTGAGAAGGAAAACTGGTTAATTGTTGATGAGGTCCAACAGCCAGAGTCATCTTAACTCTTTCAACACTGATGCATCCTGTACTTACCATCTCCCACAGTATCTGATAGTCAAACCCAAACCATTTTCCAGCTCAAGTCTTCAGAACCCCAGTATAAAGGAAACCTTCGCATACCGTCTTGTTGAGTGGCAAAGCCTTTCTGACTTGCTGAACCAGATAGTTATGATATAAGTAGATGCATGGAAGTTTTAGATTTCTTTCTAATCATCAGCGATCACAGACAGGCCCCAGCTTTTAGTAGGAGTGGAGTTCTATATTATAAACCTGGATGTACACTCTCTTCTCTTCTGCTCCTTGTCACCACATTCTCTGCTCTCTTCCTGTCATGGTTAGTTTCCTGATTGAGTCAACAATTTGTCCTGGTGATTTAAAAGTACACAGGCTTGTATTTTCACACCTGAAATTGATAATCTTCTTGTGTATCACAATTCGCTTTCTTTTCTAAGGTGGTGACCATCCAGGGGAACTGGCAGCATCCTTTGGGAACAGTGACATTTAGTCAACTTGTTAAATTGACCACAGGTCATGGACAATCTCAGCACATCCAATGAATATAATTAGATTAGAAAGCTGGTCACTGGGTGTCACAGGAAACTAAGGTCCTGGGAATAAAAGTGATGTAGTTCACACATCGTTTTTGGGAAGATCTCATCTCAATCAAAGGGGCCCCGATCCCAAGTTCTTCTTCTTCAGTACTTTCCTGGTATATCCTGAACTGATTCTGAAGGGAGTTTAAAAGGGCCACTCAACCATCTGAGAACTTCTGCCCAGTCCTTCAAACAATGGAACACTGTTTGCTGTTGCTGCTGTTTTTAGTTTATTTTATATTTTGAGACTGACTCTAAATTTGTTTGCAATTCAAAACTAAAAGTTTTACTGTAAGGCCACAGTATGATTAAGTATATTTGCAGGGCACAGATTCCTCAAGATTCTTACCAACTGAAGGCTAGTGTGCAAAGCCGCCTGTGACTCTGGGGAATGGGACAGCATGGAAAAAGAAAATCTGAAGTTGGACCAGCAGTGGGCCAGGTATGACCAGAAGCATCTATCATTGATATCCATGCCTAGAAAGTAAGGATGGCTTAAGAGTTTGTCCTCTGGGCCCCTGCAGTGTTGATCATCCTGGGCCAGGAGGGCAGCTCTGTCACTGAGGCTCTTAATTGACATAAGAATGTCTTTTTCTAAATAATTAATCAGTTGTTCCTGAGAAGCATGGACTGTCCCTTACCTTGACCATTGAAGTCTCATGTTCAAACTTCGCTAAGAGTCCTTCTCATTGTCAGTACATGTGTAACTCTAGGTTTGTGCACTACTAAACAACCATCCTCTAACTTACCAGGCCATATCATCTGTTGAATGCATATTACAGCCACATCACTAAGCTACAACTTTCCCATTCCCCAGGACTGTCTCTTTACATTGCCCATCATAGGCTGAGACATAGGGGAGGCAATTGGGTACCTCCCACTGTAGCATGATGAGCACATTCAAGTTATGTCTGGTACCCAAGGTTTTTGTTCCATTTAAAATGTCTCTGCCAATTCTCAGATTCAAATAGGATATTGCAGTTAGAAAACAATCAGAAACAGCTTTTATTGCTTTTATTTTTACCCATTATGCTTTTTTAGTATAATATTTTAAATTTGTTCTTTGAGTACTTCATACACATTTACAATGTAATTTGATAATATTCATCCACTTATTTTTTCCATTCAAGCTGCTTCCTGAATCTCTCCTAACACATATACACATACCTTCCAAACTTCATGTCCTTTTCTTTTTGCCAATATATACAGCCCACAGATTCCGATTAGTGCTTCCCATGTGCTTATGGGTGTCTTCACTAATCCTTAGCCTTTTGGAGTTAAGTGTTTGTCCTACTCAGTGTGTATCTAGAGATAATGGTAGTGTGATGTAGATAACAGTCCTTCAGTCCCTGTGTCTTTGGGAGGGACCAACTTTGTAGATATGGCTGTGGGTGGTGCAGGCTTCCTTCTGCTCACATGGGATGTCATTATGGTTTGTTTATATACATGATCCTTGACTAGGATTTCCAGTTCAAGTTTTCAGAAAGGGAGATGTTGCATCAGATGATATCTGGGTACTGCCCCAAGTTCTACACTTTAGTTGGTAGACTTTGCATCTCAGCCTCTCTTCTCAGATCTCACACTCCTGGCAGAAATCCCTGTTTTATGGAGAACTATTTCTGAATATCTCACAACTGATTCATTCTAAGGATTCTAGTTTTTACCCACAGAGATTATGTGTGTTTTCTTGGGTATCTCTCAACCTGAAAATTCATCACTAAATCATACCTGCAAGAGTCCCATTTGCCATGTCAGACAGGGTAGCTATTTAGATGTGGACATCACTATTCAGGCATTGCTCTTTACACTTCTATACCCTTCATTCTGGAAACAATAATGCAGAACTAATTGGCTACAATCAGTAGCCTAGCTCTGAATACCTGTTTTATAGAGACAAGTGCAGAAATCACAACACATTTATTATGCACTGCAGAGGAGCTGAGGAGCCATGTTGGGAGTGATGGCCAATGGCCTGCAAAACCACATAGCAGAAAATATTGAGTGAGGTACTCAATGCTAACCTGACACAACTTTCTGAGACATGGGCTATGGTCATCATGGGCACATACATTCAGAGACCTGGATGTTTGCTCAAGGTCTTTACCTAGGTCTAGCCCATGAAAGAACATTGATAAGCCAGGCACACCATTGGTATGGATTAGAAGAATTTTGTAGTTAGTTGTTGGTATGCTGAAATGTTTATCAAAAATATTGAGCATGTACATATGTCTTCTGCAGTAAGGGAATGCAGCATCTCATCTGGGAATTGCTTGCTTAGCTTCTCTGACCCTGTGTAATAGTGAATTGCTAATATCAAGGCTGCTGCATATTTGATGTATATTTGGGTCAAGGGTGCAGATTTATCTCCTGTGAAACAAGAGTGAGATCTGGTCTAGGTCTATAGAGATGCTACAGAATTGGTTATTAAAGTCCATGAAGCCAAGTTATAAATTTCCAACTAGAGGACACATCTTCAACTGAAAATGAACTGCACACCAGAGATTTAGTTCAAAAGTATGAGTGTCTCTAAAGGCTCATGTATTTGTTTTCATAAACATAACTATCTGGGAGACTATATCTTAAAGTTCCTAATCTTGCCTTAATTATTCTGGCTACAAAGTTGCAACTTTGTCCTACTCAGTGTGTCTCTAGAGGCAAAGGTAATGTAATGTACACAGCAGTCCTTCAGTCCCTGTGACCAGCTTTGTAGATATGGTTGTAGGTAGTGTAGGCTTCCTTCTGCTCACATGGAATGCTGTTCTGGTTTGTTCATATACATGAACAAACATCAACACACATACACACACATACACACACACACACACACACACACACACACACACACACCCCATTGCTTTAAAAACCTGGGTCCTGTGAAATTCTGAAGGCTCCCTTTACTGCTAGATTCTTGGGAACTTAATAATTTTTTTCTCTCTTTTCCTGTAGATTTCAGTTTCATCTGTACAGAGATTTGGAAATGTTATTTTTCCCTCACTTCTACAGGGGGAACCTTTTAGACTTAAAAATGTAATTAAAATACCCTAAAATGTGTTACAACACCACATGTGCTCAAGAACATTATGTTAAGTGAAATAAGATTGATGTAGAAAGAGTCATAGAGATGGCATGGAGGGAGCTGGGAACTGTCAGTCAGAGAAATGCCAGTCAGTGCAAGCATGCTTCCAGTTCTAAGATCTATGAGTCTCAGGACCTAATACGCAGCATAGTGAGGACAGTCAACTGAACTGTCCTCAGTGGACTGTATTTAAAATTTGCTAATATAGTTTCCAATCTTTATATATATATATACACACACACACCATACTCCATTGGCACCTACACATCCACACCCCTATATAAAACTGGTAATCAGATGAGATGGATATATTAATTAGCAAGATTACAGTAGATATTCCACAAGATATATTATACCTATATCAAAACATCACCTTGTACTTTTTGAGTATGTATAACTTATTTTCTACCAACAATAGACAAAGGAAAAAGCTAACATCATTTTTCCTGAAAAAAATTAAGAAAAGATTTGTGGGCTTTGTAAAGGTGTTGCATGTTATAATACATAACTCTAGACATGGGGATGGTCCATTTATTTTTTCCAATGATACTTACATTCACTAAATATAATCAACAAGCTTTGTTGTCACCTACACATCAAAGAGATGCTTATACAAGGTCAGAGATTCTGAGGAGCAGGCAGGCCTCTGTCCCCTCACATCTCATGTGCTTCACAGAAAACTGGCTTTAAGCTCTGAAAAGAGGGGCAAGCACACTCTGAAAATTCAGACCACAGAACCTGACAAACCACCTACTTGATAAAGCTGTGTTGCTCAAGTAAAGACAGGTCAAACTTCACACTGAGCAGTGTGTGACTCCCCAGCAGCCTGACTGTGAATTGTTTTATTTTAGTATATTTCAGTCTTAGAGATAAACAACAGAAACTTGACCTTCATGATCAAGATAAACCAACCATCAAACCCAGCTGCAGAGAGGATTCCAGAGAAATATGACCATCTTCTCAAGCACAGCCTTTGATCTTCATCTGTGGCACAAAGGGATAAAGAGCAAGAAAGACAGATGGAGACGGTGGACCCACCTGGAAGGTGTGATATACACATCAGGCAAGGACTGGAGTCTCTTTCTCTCTGTTCTTTTCCTCTTTCTATTTTTAAACTTTTTAGTGTGTGTGTGTGTGTGTGTGTGTGTGTGTGTGTGTGTGTGTGTGTGTTTGCATGCATGTACTTGTCTTTGATGGCTGTGAGTGTGAGCAGACATTTGCCATGGTGGACGTGGATGTCTAAGGACAGGCCTTGGGGCTGTTTCTCTTTTCACCTTTATGTGGGCTCCAGGGATGGAGCTCAGGTTGCTTGGCTAGATCAGCAGGCACTTTTGCTCCACCTTCAACCAAATTATTCTCTCATGATTTTTGTTTGTTTGTTTTTGACACAAAGCCTCACACTGTAGTTCAGACTGCATGGTAGTCACTGTGTAGCCCAGACTGACCTTAACCCAGGCAGTTCTCTAACCACAGCCTCCTAGGGTAGGGAAGCCAGCTATTAAAATCCATGGAGAGCATGCTGAACCTTGCCTCCCAGAAGCTCTCATACATTCAAACTGCTTATGATTATTTGTTTTAATTGTGAGAACACTTGAATCCATCATTATTAGAAAACCCTTGAGAATGAAGCACTCTTTTCCTCCCTTTTTATCCTTGGTTTATTTGTATTTCTATTTTTTTTTTTTAAAAATCATCTCTTCTGAGGTATTTCAAAGAATATCAAGTATACTCATTCTAATGGAGGGCTGAGCAAAGATTGCATTTATATTCTGTAATTAACTCCCTCCTTGTCACCATGATCCCATGCAGCATAAAGTGTGTACTGTGTAAAATAGATCTCCACTACATAGAATGTGTGACATACACTATGTCCTTATTACATAAAGTAATACTATGCAACATTAAGGGATTATTGAGATTTTTAACTCAATGTTTAGTTTAATGTTTTTTTTATTTAATTTTAAAGGAGTTCAATATCTACACATAAAAGTTCTTACAAACAAAACATCTTTGGTATACCCAATAAGGTTTAAAAAATATTAAGTTTTCTTGAAACCAATAAATGTAAGAGTAAATAGATTTGTGTATGTATGAGTTTGAAATATCACTTCTGGCTATGTAATATTAAATTATTTTTATGGTAGATTTTGATTTGTTGTGTAGAAACTCAACATGTGCAGACAGTCACAACTATCCTGCTTCCTATGAACTGTCAGGACCAGTAGTAGACAGATGGTGTCTGGGGGACCCCTCCAGTGTGAGATTGGGCCTGAGGTCTAGCTGTGTTCTCCGAGAGGGTCCATTGCCAGTTGCCCCTGAAACAGTGGCTGGAATTCCATGTCCACTTGCCCCATTCATCAGCATGCACAGAGGAGACCCAATTGTCCCTCTGTCCCTCAACTATTGCCCAGGTAGAGGGAGAAAGAGGCAGTTGGGAATCCAGGGTACCAGTTAGTAGGAAATTATACAATGTGCCCTATTGAAAAGAGGATGTAATTGTGGTTGGAAGTGCTTGAGGATGACAAAATTCTCCTCATAGACCTTGATGCATGTTCTATTATCCCTTGAGATTTCATTTACAAAATAAATGATTCACACATAAAAGTACTAAGGACTTTCAATATACAACCTCAGTATGTATGCCTTGGGACCTGTGCTGGAGAAAGGATATGGTAAGCCTTCAAGCCAGCACCCCTACCTAAAACAATCAAGAGCATTTGGAGGCTGAATGATTTCCATGTAGTGGGAACTGCACTGTATTGTTTCTCTGGGCGGCACTGAGAAGATCTGAGGTGGAGGAAGGAAGTCATGCTGGTCTCCACCCATTGGTGGCCCTATCAGCTTCCTAATTCTCAGCACCTCGGACAGTTCACAGTCCCTACTGCAGTGGCCTCAAAATTAGAACACTGCCTAAGACTAAATTCCATTCTTGCCTGAAAACTTGGCACTTAGGACAGATGCGATTGAATTAGAGAAATGAAGAGATGTGAGTGCTGTCAGTCAAATTCTTGCCAATTACTGTGGTGTTGCTAACTGCTAAGTCTCAGAATTTGAATTTCAAGGACTCCATTTATAGAAGCCTGTTGGTCCTCAAATGTACTAGCACACCAGGGCAGATATAATCTAGTTATATTTCAAACATTTCTTCTGGCACCAGACAGACTGGGGACACGCCCACATCCTTACACAAATTTTGGAGAGGATAGACATTTCTGCAGTGGCATGAAAAGAGCTTTAAAATGTTTCTTATTTAATTTTTAAACAAGCAAAGGACAAACAAAATCTATAGCCAATTCAATTATTCCATAACAGTAAAATTTAACACAGTTAAATCACAAGGTTATGAAATTACCAGTGACGTCACTTACCTGTCAAGCTTCTGCCTTGACTATGACTTATTATCCCTCAGTTATTTGCATCCCCTCTAGCAGTTTTGATTAGATACCTTTTACAGTACAATTCTACCTGGAATATTAATGTCAGGCGTTTGAAAATTTTACAGGTGCTTAACTTTGTTCCTCCTAATTTCTTAAAGAAATGTTGTTAAGTATTATAATAAAAACTTTATGCACATGAAAATAACGGGTTATTTCAGAAATAGGAGGAGGGGAGGAGGGTTTTATGCATCTGAGATAAATTTGCTGAGTCTTGAGTTTTAAAATTAGCTTCAGGTAGTTCTATAAACTGGAATGACGTAGCCAGTCCTGCCCTCCCTCCACCACCTCTCCCCCGTCTACAATGCTCTTGGTCAGTGTGTTTCCATGAATCTCCCCATCTACCTAAATGTGTGCATGGCTCTGTTTTTCCTGCATACCCCCTAGTAACAGAACATACTTTCTAGTATTGGTATTAAGGAAAGGACATTCTGGCATGTTGAGTTACTGATCTTCCATATCTGCTGATGGATTTGTGGTCTATGTAGAGACAGAGGGATGCCTGTTCAGAATCTCTAGCAGAGTTTCTCAATGTTTTCAGGAAGGAAATATCGACCCAGTGGAAGTACTTGAGGGTGTATCAGAACAAGAATGCTATTCACACTGTGTGTGTTGTCCTGATATATTTTTATCCCATGTGAAGCTACAATCAGGAGAGAGTTTTTTATTTATTATTATATCCAGAGAGCAGGTACACAAAATGATTGAAATATAATAAAGAAAAAATTAAAATGCTTATGCTTTCTGAGTTCCTCTCTCTCCTTTGTGAGTGAAAGTAGTCAGTATGTTCACACATATACATGAAAAAAAGAAAATATGTCACGTATATCCCAGGTGTTAAAACAACATTCAAGCAAGATGACCATCTAGCTTAAGGAAAACATACCTTTTCATCTGGGTTCCAAAGTATATCCTTTATGGAACACTGGATTCTGCTTTCTCTATTTTGTTACTAATTTCCTGTCATCCAGATCCTAAGGAGATTGCATGAACTGTGATCTCCCTTGACCAGAATGGCATGCAAATGAGCTGGTTGTTCTTGGGCCTTCCCTGGACTGTAGACTCTATCCTTATGGCGAGTTTTATCTTCTGTTACTCATGCTGGACAGCAGCCATGCTGACACCAGAAACACTATTCACATTATAAAAGCACACGCTAAACTCGGTGCTGTCCTTTCTACCTCCAGTGCCTTAATTGTCTGTAATTACTGTGCTGAGCAGCATGAAGATCATTTCAGGAGCTACTTCTGTCTTGGACGAGCTGTGTGTACAATGCATGGATCTTAATGATGGTCTTTTAAGAATGTCTGTTTATCCCCGCCTGTATTGCCAGCCCTCATCTCCCAATGTCCTCCCTCATCTTTGCAGCCAGAGTCTGCCTGCGTCTTTCAGCCTCCTCCAGGCTCAGGGACAAAGTGACACAGATGTTTGAAATCCCACTTGAAATAGATTTTTGATGATGCTTTCACAGCTTTAACTGTGAGGCTGCTAACGGTTTTCCAGCTGAGGATTCATCCACTCATTCATTCATTCATTTATTTATTTCCCATATGTTTCTGCTTTCCTCCATCTTCTTGATAAAGATACCTCAGTGCAGTATGATGAATCAGAATCACTATTTAAGTAAGTCAGTTTGTACACATCAGTTTCATCAGCATTAAGATGAATAGATAGATACAATGGATGATCCCAAAGTTCCTAACACATGAGAAATGTCTCTAACCCAACATGAGTTGGCTCTTTGCACATGACTGTAAGGTTAAAAATGTGAAATAACATAATGAAAAGTTGATTATGAATTCAGTATGGATTCAGACCTAAAAAGGTAAAAATAAGGGCAATATTTAGTCATTAATACAGTGATGAATATAAATTGTCCACTGAGCAACTATAATTTTACCACACTTGAAATACATAATTTTCTTTAAATAACACATATAATATACCTTATATGTAATGTGTAATTTTACTTGAAATGTTATGTCTGACTTGTCTCAGGTTTTTTTAAAAGGGTGTTTCAAGGTAGGGGATACTATGATATTTTTAATCATATGCTAAATATATAGACTTTTGCATGATGGTTTCTGTTCTCACATTTTCTTTGATATTGTATTGTAAAATATAGCATATGTACATATTCATGTGGGTGCATGCAAGTGAATGTGGATGTGGATGCTACAGTTGATATTAGGTGTCCTTTTGAGACAGAGACTTTCATTGGAACTAGATGTCATTGATTAGGCTGGTCTGTCTGGCCAATGTGCTTCAGGGATGCATCTTCCTCTACCTTCACCCCAGTATTGGAGTGACAGATGTGTAGCACAATGCCAACCTTTCATGTGGGTGCTAGAACCTGAACTCGGTCTTTGTGCCTATGGGTTGGCACTTTACCTACCGACTTTAGGTCCCCACCACCTTTCCAAAGTCAGTCCAGTCTGTGTTTAAATGTCACACAGTTAAAGCATGTGCAGAGATAGTTCCTCTGTACTGGATAGGGAGGTGGGATTCATGCTGCATCCTTTGTGATAAAAGTGTTTCTATAGCACAGAGCAGGATGTTTAGGCTCACATTCCCCTCTTCATGCATTCAGTGGAGATACTAATAAGAACTTTATTTTTAGAAACTCAAAGCAATATTTCAGAAACTAGTATCATCATTCAATTTGAGTGCCTATCCTCAAAACAAAATCTATAGTTGTCCAATGAAGCCAATTTTCTATTTCGACCCAATTTCCAACCAGAATGTAACTGAGAGGCCAGTGAATGATTGGCACTTGTTTGGTGAGTTGATGGTGTTGATAATGCTGCTGCCTCAGGGCTGGAAAACACTAAGATATATAGATTTTCTGCTTGGTGGGTTCCTTCAAGAGCTATTGCAATGATGTCACTGAATGAGAGTGACCCAACCAGAGGCAATAAGCACAAAAGGCTACAGGACCAAAATTATATTTTTCAAATGGCTTGTCTTGTTCTTTTCTTGGGCTGTAATTTTGACTTGGGTTTGACAGCTAATCCTTAGTAGGTGTATGGTGATTGTGGGTCTCTATCTTACAGAGACAAGGTTTAGAGGCAGGCTGACAGTGATTAGGTTTTAAGCATTTATCATTTAAGGATTCACAAATATCCAAATGGGCTTTCTGCAGACTTATTGACAACATGAAATTGAAGTACTCTGATGTGCAGCTGCCTTCATTAGCTTAGAGTAACTGAACATTGAACATGAAGAAAGAACCCTTGGCTTCCCCAATACAGCAGAACAAATATGGACTTCCTTCTCTGTTGTCTGTCATAGTTAGGCCACTCAGTGAGTGATAGGACTGAGCATGGAGATATTGGGACAGTTAACATTGTGAAAATAGAATGCAACTTAGCTTACATGAAAGATTGATCCCTTCTATCTGGAAATGGCAGCATGTGACTGTCAACAAGACCATGCCTGAACTTGACATTGAAACATCTCCTATGGGTATTGACTGTTGATAAAACTAAGAGAGTGATGTATGTGTGGAGATGCAGAAGATGGGGAGATTGTTTAAAACACAGACAAAAATGAAAACTGAACAAAGAACAAGAAAATATCAGGCAGAAATGTGGAGAGAATTAATCATGTTGAGCTAGATTAAGAGATTGGAGTGAAATTAGAATTGCATGTTTTTTCAATGCAGAGATAAATAGAAGAAAGAAAAATACATATGTGGGCATTTGCTTGGAGATTATTTAATAAATAAGTCTGAGGATTGTTTTATTTAATAGTCTTCATATATGGAAAATATTTTCATTCTGATTACTTCTCATAAAAGTTATAATATCAGACCTTTGTCTAAAGGAAGCAATGAAGGCTCTAGGAAGGTGGAGGAATTAACTTGTAAGGGCCCTAGCAGACAACTAGCCTGGTGGACTACAGCTACCTTACACCAGCCTATAGCTTGGGCCTTTAACACTAACTAGGATTCTCTCTCTCTTCACCTCTGGGTGGTCATGATGCACCTGATGGGACAGACTTCTGTGGGGTTTGAAAACCTGACCCAGCTGTGGATACATAGCTGATGCTGCCTCCTCCAGAAGACTTCTACAATAGTGGAGATGCTAGAGGAATCTCAATGTGGATATCTTGTGTGCAAACATACTTGGTCATTATAGGTAATGATTTCCTTTTAGGATATAAGCTATGAAATTTATAATAGCTTTGAGTTGATGTAAAAACTGTTAAGATGACATCAGGGACCACACAGAATTGTGGTTTAAATTTATATCTAACACCATGTGCTTGACATTAGAGAACCTTCAGGCTAACTGCAAATTCTCACTACCCTCCACTCAGGTCTTGCTGTTAAGTCCTCTATGGAGTCCTGTTATATGGGCCTCTCTGATTTTGCTTATCATTGGCTGGTGGAATTCAGTTGTTTGATATTCATGGAATTGTTCAAACAAGATGGATGCATATAACTGTGGGACCCAGTGGGCATCTCACCCTGTTCTGCTCACAAATCTGGCCCATAGTATAACTTGTCACTTGCTTTGGAAAAACTCCTGTAAAGTGGTGTCCTATGCTAAAAATGTTTCACTACTATGGTGTGTGTGTTGAGCCAATATTCATACGTTAGTATGTACTATGATCAGTGTGGTTTGGGGGCCTCACTAGTTTCCTGTCCCAGGACACCCTGTAACATGTAGTTATCATATCTCATAAGGACCCTCCTTGGCTTTTACCATTTCTGTAACCTTTGGTTTTGATGACTTTGACTGACAGCTATCCTCATGGTTGGACCCAGGACTTTCAACATTCCTTTCAAGTTATATAACTACTATTTGTCATTTTTTAATGTGTAACTTCTTATATTAATCAAATATAATGTTTTACTGACAATTACCATTAATTCCTATCCCTTCCAAGGCCCCAGGTATTTGAAATAACCAGAAAAGATTGTTTAGACTTTACTGCAATGTAAATGAAGAACAGATGCAATGCTTTTAATGGAAGATAGTCGGTGCAAAATGTGTGCTTTGGGGAGACTAATCTGACATCTGTTATGCAAGAAGAAGAGCTTATTCCTTCAACTAATATTTAGTAAGCATCCACAGAGTGCCAGACAGTATTACAGGTACTAGGGTTATTGTTATAATTTAAGAACCAAGACACATGAAACAGACACACCTTGCTTTCCCCTGAAACATAAGGTCTAACAAAAGGAGGTACAGCAGGTTTTAATGCAGTAAAGTATAAACACATAACAAGTCTAATAGGAACAGTTTTCATTAAGAAAATTAAGCAGTATAAATAAATTGAATAGAAGTCAGTGTTGACTTTGTACAAGGTAGTAACAGATAGCATTCTTAACAAACAGACTAGAAAGGACTGAGGTTAAATCCAAGTGAGTATGAAGAGGAGGAGCAGTGCAACACATAACTTTAAATGCTGTAAGTCTCTTACACAGAAGAAGGTCGGTTACAGGTACAAGGTTTATGCACTAAATTAAACAGACATAGTCAGAGAACAGAGTCTGCTTTAGAAGAAACCAGGTCCTGTTCTTGGTTCTTTGGCCAACCCAAAGTAACAACAGACAAACAGAAGCTTACCAGGACTCAAATTTCTACTCAGTGTTTGAAACCCAGCTCTTACCTGTTTTTGTAGTGTCACCCAGCCTATGTGTAGAATAAACCCGTTCAGCTTTCAGCCCATCCGTTTTAACCCTTCTTAGCAGCTGTCAATCAGCTTACCTTGTGTTGATGAACACTGGGATACCAGAGAACTAGGGCTTGCCCTAGGCAAATGTGGGAAGGAAGACAGTGTGAGAAGGAGTCAAGGCTGAACTGGGATTGAGATGCTCTCTGGCATCTGTGGAGCTGACCCCTTATCTCCCATTTTTATCACTGCCTCCTGTTTTCTGTTGTTCAGAAGCTGGAACCCCCCCGCCCCCATGATTGTAGTGAAGCATCTTTAGTTTCCTATCCATAACCACCACTCCACACTGTTTGGATTTCTGCTCTGTGTCCATGGAGGGCGGAATCTTCATACCCATAGTGTTGAATATTCAGTTCCAGTGTTTGACATATAGTCAATGCTCAGGCATTTAGAAGAGATGAGGTTGGAAGAAAGTGGTGAGGTAGAAAAGAAGAAAGCTAAAAAATAATGAAATGAGAAACTGAATACAGAAATAAGGAAAGAGAAGGAAACCCATAAGCCCCTGTTTAGGTGAGACTCAATGTGGCCTTCATTGACTCAATGTGGGGTGTTGTGACCTGTCCATGTTCCTGCAAATAGCTGTTCTTATCATCAAACCGTGGGGACCTTGTATGTTTAGTTCTTTCTAGATGCAAGAGTCAGGAGCAGGCACAAGCATGAACCACTTTGAAATTTTTAAAAGTTGAACATTGAAATTGTGCTTTCCAGCATGAGTGCTAGGTGGATTTCTCTGTCTGTTTGTCTCTGTTGTGTTGGGGACTGAGCCTAGGGCTTCACACACCCAGGCAAACTCTCCACTGAGTTCCCCACTCCCACAGGCTGTGTTTGGTTATTTTGAATCCCAAGTTCTGCATCAGCCTGTGTATATGTTGCAAAGTTGAACTTGATTGCTGTGGAAGTGGGCTGATGGGAAGTTCTGAGAGTGGCTTCATAGCCAAGTTATGTCACCTCCAGCTTTGTGGAGACAAACTTCACAGACGGCTTCTGCTAGACATCTGAACAGCCACCTAGATAAGGAGTCAAGGTGGCTCTGGAGCTATGAGTTTCCAGGATGGGGAGAGGAATGAGCAGGAGGCTACATGCTAGCTTGGATGAGGATACAAGCAATGGTGAATGCTAATGGTGAATTAGTACTTAGTATGCATAACCTCTGTGGGTTTCCATAGTAAACAGCAGCCAGGAAATCAGATTAACTATTCAATGAGTTATTAGGTGCTTGGGGAAATTCTCCCACCATAAGATAACAACAGTGATAAAATGTGTGGGTGTGTGTGGTTTATTTTGAATAATACCATAGGGTTCTAGGTGAGAAGGAAATATATCTATATAAGGAATCTAGTAAGTAGGAGATATCTCTCTCTACACATATGTGTGTGTGTGTGTGTGTGTGTGTGTGTATTATACACACATTTTATAATGAATTTTTCTGTAAGTCCAGAATATATCATGAACAATGCCACAGTTCCCATTGATAACTCTCCAACCATCTATGTTTAGTGATGAAATTTGAATTGACCAATTCTGCAGGTTTGAGTAGGTTGAAATCTGTAAATTCAGATTCCATTAGCACATCCACAGAGCAAGAATTCTTGAAATCGGAATGCCCAGAAGATATTATCACACCAGCTTCCAAACCTTAGAAATGCATGGCAGTGTGTGTGTGTGTGTGTGTGTGTGTGTGTGTGTGTGAGTGTGTATAATATTATGTATTATATGTACTAAATGAATGTACTAAATATTATGTACTAAATAAATGTACTAAATATTATGTTTGGTGTGAAAAGTTTCTGTACCCCATGAGCCTCTCCACTAACTCAAGAACCCAAACCAGACCAAATCAAACTGAAGTAGAAAAAGCCCAGATTTAATGGATAAAACGCTGCCTGATGATTTTCTAGCCCCCCCCCCCCGAGAGGAAACAGGGAGGAGAGAGGGAGAGGTGGAGGAAGAAGATTGAGGTGGGACTTCTACCAGAACATTCCAGACTCTTTGGGAATATGGATGCCAGGGGAGTCGGGGGCTGAGGCAGAGCTTTCCACCAGAACAGGTGTATAATATTATGGATTAGATGTACTAAATAACTGTATTAAATACATTTATAAATATATGTAATACATGTCATGTATTATATGTGTGGTATATTTGTTCTGGTGAAAGCCCCACCTCTCTGCCCAGACCCTGCCCCTCAGAAAGTCCTGCCAAACACGGCTCCTCCCTAGAGATGCTCAAGACCACTCTCACAGGGTATTTAAGCTGTACCTCAGAAAACAGACAAGTGGTTTTTCAATCTCTCTTCTCCTTCTCATCTCTGGGGTGCCAGAGAATCACCAAGGAAAGCTTTACTCATTAAACCAGAGCTTTTTCTAATTTGGTTTGATTTGGATTGCTGCTTTGGCAGAGAGGCTATTGGGGTACAAAAACTTTTCAGTATTATGTCTATAGGCTGGGTGTACTTGTGTTTGGTTTGATAATTTGTGTAGCTTAATATATATTTGTGTGCGATATGTTAAGTGCATCTATATATGGTATTTTATGTGTTTGTGTGTTGTGTAGCTGCATGGTCTGTAGTGTTTGTATGGTATGGTGTGTGTGTGTGTGTGTGTGTGTGTGTGTGTGTGTGTACATGTATGTGTACACAATCTCTCCAAGAATTAGAATGGAGAAGCAACAAGTAGCTGACTAAATAGTTTGACTATGGCATAAGCTTCCCTGGGCTTCATATTGGAAATGAACAAACTATGTACTCTGAAATGAACATACTATGTGCATGCACTCTGAAAGGATTTTTGTAGGTGTGAGTGGCAATAATATGTGGTCATGTGCACTGCTGGACATGCTGGGGGACAGTCTCTCTTATAAGAAGCCATGTGAATCATAAGAAAAGCACATTGCCCCAGAACACTGTGGACTGAAGGAATAGTCAGCTTCAGTTATTTAAGAAAGCGTGTGTGGCTCCAGCAAGAAGCATTTTAAATTTGAGAGTTTAGAATCTTACAGGTTCTCCTAATTGGTTATGACAAATTAGAATAGAAGAATAAAAATTAAGAGAATATATTTGCATTTAAAGTTTTATAAAGGAGGCTCTTTCTTGTCAGTTTGCTACTTCCAGATTTAGAAACAATAGGCATCACATGTATAACAATTTACAGGAAATCTGAAGTTGCTAGTCTATCCCTGCTGCTGGCTATCTGGGGACAAGAACCAGGCCATCAGCACCAGGAGAGATTGTACCCCACTGACTTGTTAATAAGGAGAGCTGAGGGGCTTGGGCTGGTGTGGGGATGCTCCTTTGTGTTTCTGGCATGCACTGTTGTCCATGAAAAACTCAAAAATAACTCTGCACTTACTTTGCACCTGAAACTCTGTCCCAGGGGCCATTTAAATAATGTCCTTAAGAAACAGCTTAGAGCTCCAAGTACTCTTTCAAAGGGAAACTCAAAGCCTATAGGAGCCCATTTCCCATGAAGTTCACACTTACAGGGGAACTGCAAATACTATGCAAAATGAATGATCTGCATCCAAACCATGGGGTGTGCCAAAGCAAAGCCATGGCAAAAGCCATTTAAGTTCCATACCTGGGGAACCAAGCACAGTAGACAGTAGTCACAGCAAAAGGTTTCTAAAGAACTTTCTGTTTATCTCACATCCACGTTGTCTTCTACAAATCAAATTCATTTTGGGAAAACAAAACAAAACAAAACAAAGCCAAAAATAAAAAATTTCGTAGTTCACATGTAGTATATGACCAGCCAGGTCACACGTTACCAATATTTATTTACTGTAAGATATCTATGTAGTTCTTCCCTGAATTCTGTTAGTGAGGTAATATCTGGTTTTTGGGTTCATTCCCGCCCCCTCCCCCGGAAATAACAGTATGCATTCATACAATTATGCTATTCTCCCTTAAAAACAACAGAATGCATCTATCTGCAGCATCATGTTATGAGCACTTTGTGTCTGTATGTGGTGTAGTTATTTGATCAACAAAGGTGCAATAAATCTCTACTGGTACATCATTATCATGACATGCTCCCACTCAATCTATTTAAAACAGCACAGTTGTGGGAAGCCACCATCGAGGGGGCAGGGAAAGGAAAAGGACATTTAATTTGCTAACAACTCAAATTTCAACCAGTCTCTACAGAACTATAAGTATGGTAGAATGGAATGCTAGGTTAAAGTTGGCTCCAATATGTTTGTGCCTCTGAGAGAATTAAAGAGAATTACACAGGTAAACATGGAATATATTACAAATGCCATTCCTAGGTGACAAAATGAAAAACATATATTTTTTCTCACCAATATACATCATCAGTGAACGGTAAGTTAATACAACAAATTACCATTTCCTACTACCTGTTCGGTAGAAATGCACAGATTATATACATGTCTACAGAGGTCACCCAACATCAAAGGCTGTGTTTAAACATCTTAGGCCTGTGGGTCCTCACCTAACCCATGCCTGGAGCAAGCTTAGATCAGACCACAAATGAACAGAAATCACTGGACTCCGGCTAATGCTCCCATACCCTAGTTCTGCTAACACACCCACTTTCATACCCAAACTGGTAGATTAAAGAAAAAAAAATTGCTAGAACCAAAGCTTGTCTACAAGGTCATGTGCCCCATAAGCTTCAAAATAAACAGGATGTGAAAGGCAGAAAGGAACTCATACAGTTTTGGAGTGAGGGAAAAGGCAAACAAGAGACAGAAGGAAAGAACTAGAAGGTAAGTAAAATTTCACTCTCCTGCTTGTGGTTAATGAGGAAACAGGGGACAGGTCACTCACTCAGATTCTAAGAAGAGTCCTTTGTGGTCCATCAGTCAGTTGCTTTCCCTTCTGTCATAATGCCAGACATGGGAAAGCTGGAAAATTAACTGCCTTGTTTTCTCTGTGAGCCTACAGTGCTATTATGATGATGATGATGATCTTTGTTTCTCACAGTTCCCAGTCTCCTTCTCTCCCCCATGAGTGAGTGAATTGATTTGGAGTCCCCTGTTCTAGTTGGCTTTCCATTGATGTGGTAAACACCGTGGCATAAAACAACTCGGGGAGGAAAAGGTTTACTTCATCTTATATTTCCAGTACGTGGCCCATCATTGAGGGAAGTTAGGGCAGGAACTTGAAGCAGAAAACTGAAGCAGAAACCAAAAGGAATACTCTCTGAATCACCCTCAGTTAGCTTTCTCCTACAGCCCAGGTCAATGGGTCTTGGAGAAGTGCCTCGTAGAGTTGGGCTGGGCCCTCCCACATCAACCATCACAGAGTCTCTCACAGACACAGACACAGGCAAATTTGATGAAGGCAGTTTTTCAGTCAAGGTTCCCTTTTCCCAGGTGACCCTAGGTTGTGCCAACTAGACAATAAAAACTAGGCAGACTTCGACCTTCAGTTCTCTGATATCTGAGATCTGTATATTAAGTTTCTGGCTCACTCTTCACTGACCCAAGCACAAGACTATAGCTGTCTCTGCTCTTTTTTGTTATTCTCTGCTATGGTGAAGGATTTCTGCTTGGAAAGCTATGGATTTTACCTTCCCAACCAACTCCTTGTTTATCACATCTAGCAATATAAACTCACAATGAACAAATTTACATCTACCATTGGATCTGGGCATGGGCAGGAAGGCTTACTGATTAGTATAGCAAATGTTGCCATTGTTTACAGAAATAAATGTTTCTCACTTGTGTCTTCTTAACAGTGACATGGTAAAAAAAAAAGGGTAGGGACATAAATTAGAGTGCTGTATCTATCTATGTTGGGAGGCTTCAGTAACAATGATGATTTATATGAGGCTTGAGTAAATCAGACATGCAGTGTACAGTGAGATCACTGGCAATAATAAATAATAGCTAGAGTTGGTATGACATAATAAAGATGATGGGTTCATCAGAAAGTGAGGAATAGAGCTACAATAGTTTGTATAGGAGATAAACACCAGACTAATTGTGAAACCTACTATGTAGATAGAAATAGAATGTGCATCCAACTCAAAGGGCAAGTGCTCTACAAATGCTGCTGCTGAGAAATGATAAAGATATTGAGAAGAAAATTTAGAAAAGAAATTACATAAAATATAGTCTTTAGCTGTGGCATATGTGCTCAATACCTTATTAATTAAATGGGGAGCATAGATGGGAAATCGCTCAATAGGCTTTCTAGTAATGTAAAAATTACACCTTAGGGAAAAGTAACTGTAAAAATAAGGAGCCAAAACTTAATTCTGTTTCAGTGATGAGGTGTTGACTCCCATAGTACATATGGAAAATCTGAATCTTGTTTGCTCATAATGATGTAACTCTAAGTGGGGAAGAGAAACCTAGAAAAAAAAAAAAAAGAAAACCCACAATGATTCTCAGAAATATTGTGATAGAATTAGAAAGAAAACATACCAACTCTCTCTAGAGACAAAAAATATCTTTGAAGTGGAAGGAAAATCTATCATCTGAACTTAAATACAGCAGAGCAATGGCTCTCAACCTTTGTAATGCTGTGACCCTTTAATATAGTTTCTTTTGTTTTGGTGACCCCCAGCCATAAAATTATTTCATTGCTAATTCATAACTGTAATTTTTATGTTATGAATTGAATGTAAACATCTGATATGCGACCCTCAAATGGTTGGAGAACCACTGCAATAGAGCAAAGCTGGGAGTCACTGATCTAAGTGCATTCTTAAAGAATTCTTTAAAAAGGATAACACAGAAAGCATGATAGAAGGAAGTAATGAGAATAGTCAAATAAAATCAGGAAGCAAAATAGATGTAACTGAATATAATGTTGACTGTTCAAAACCATTAGTAAACACCAGATAAATGGATAAACTCTGAAATGAATAATAAATAATCACTAGCTCATGCATGAATTTCAACATCACATTACCAAATGATGACTGGAAGTCTTGAAGACATGAGAAACTGAGGATATTTTGCCAACTACTTATAATTTAGGATGAGTTATATAAACTCTTAATTTCTCACCATGTGATTACTAACTCAAGGAGAAGTAGAAGAACCATGAAATTTCTCTAGTCAGGGCACTGATGAGGTAACTGAATGCCTTCTACAAAGAGAGCTGCAGGTTAGGTAACTTCACCACTGACATCTTGCAAACAAGTATGAGGAATACTTACTCTTCCATCCTTTGTAGAAAGGAGAAAGAGGATGAGGAAGAGGAGGCAGAGCAAGAGAAGAAGGAAGAAGAGATGAAAGAGGAAGTAGAAGAAGAAAAAGAGGAGGAAAGAAAAAAGAGAAAGAGGAGGAAGAGGAGATGTTTCTAGATTTTTTTGTTTGTCTGAACATGACAATCTGCTAAGGATGTAAAAAGATTAAAAAAAAAACCCTCAAAATTACAAGCTAATTTCTCTCATGAAAATAGATTTAAGTTTTCTTTAATGATGCCTAATTAAATTTGCCAATATAAGTAAACCATTAATCATAATTCTAATTATTTTTCATGTTTTTAACACTTGGTAATCAATTAATTCTCTTGAATTAATAAAGGAGAAAGCAATAATCATATTATCAAATGCAAAAATCCATATTCTGAAGGTCAGCAGTTATAGGTAAAAATATATTTATGCAGTATGAAGAAAAGACTCCTTTAATCTTACAACTATTATGGTACAAGAGACACTATAGTATGATTTACACTTAATGACTGAGTATAGGAAATGTTCTGCTAAGTCCTGTATTTAAAGGATGCCTACCCTCACCACCTCTATCCAGCATGGTACTGACAAAGCCAGAGAAATAAAACATGGAAAGGGAATAAGAGGTGGTAAGATTTGAAAGTAAGAAGCAAAGTATAACTTTTAGAAGCCTCAAAGACTGTATAGTGTAATGGAATTGTAAGTGTGAGAGTTTACATAAACCTAACATAAAGTCAGCCTCACTATTAACTGTAGCTAGAGTTTTCCTGCCTTGCCCACAGTCAGGACAAATCTTTGTCACCCGCCAGTCCCACAGCCGCTCAGACCCAACCAAGTAAACACAGAGACTTATATTGCTTACAAACTGTATGGCCATGCAGGCTTCTTGCTAACTGTTCTTATAGCTTAAATTAATCCATTTCCATAAATCTATACCTTGCCATGTGGCTTGTGGCTTACCAGCATTTTCACATGCTGCTTGTCCTGGCGGGCGGCTGGCAGTGACTCCTTCTGCCTTCCTGTTCTTTTATTTCTCCTCTCTGTTAGTCCCGCCTATACTTCCTGCCTACTCACTGGCCAATCAGGTTTTATTTATTGACCAATCAGAGCAACTTGACATATAGACCATCTCACAGCAATTGACTCTATGTCTACATATCAATAGTGAGTGTATTTCTCAGACTTCGTGTCCTTATAAAAATTTCTTGACATAGCCTGAGTAGGTAAAGCTCTACTCACTACTCACAGCTCCAGAGGCCTCAGTCCATGGATCAGAGCTGTGTTGACTGTGCCTGTGGTGAGGCTTAGCATGTTAGTGGTGTAAATATGTGTTAGAGGCTACTAACTTCAAGATGGACAGAGAACAGAGAGAAGGGAAGGGACAAGGAATCAAGTAGATCTTTCAGAAGCATGCTTCCAGTGGTGGTCTCCCTCTAATGAGACTCCCTTTCAAAAATCTATCTCTCCCAAAAAGTTAGCACCACCACCCAAGGACTAGTACAACACACAGCCCTGCTGGGGACATTACATATTCAAACTATAACAAGCAATTAGGAAGTGTTAAGTATACTATTTATAAGTATACACCTGTGCTGTAAAGCAACAGGTGACTATTAACACATTTAACAATAATGTACAATTTCAAAAAGCAGAAACATACAAAATGCAATTGATATGATTAAAAAAAAACCCAAAAACTTTGCAAAAAGGAACAGATAAACATTTGTATTTGAGGCAATAATATGTCAAATATCTTACATGGGACCTACACTTATGGACACACTGATTTAAATATTAGTTATTGCACCATTGAGAAGTCCAGAAGGGATTGGCATGGTCATTTGTAAACTTGTATCATTATTTACTGACACTGGTGTACTATAAAATTCATATGACAATTAAGGACTAAAATTGCGTAAGAACAAAATGGAAGAACTTCTGACACCAAACAAGGCTGTTAAAAAGGCCGATTCACTTAAATTGTGGTGTTGGCATAGGTAGAGAACTGGACAGATAGGATCAACTTCCCAATGTTATATGATTTCACTTTCGGCAAGAATTACACTGCAAGATAGGATAGAAAAGATACTTTTTTAAACAAATGGCACTAGACAAATTGCATGTTGGATAGGAAAGGCTTCACATGTCCTGCAGCATGTAAACATCTATTTCAGAACCATGCATTTTACAAAATTATGTTTGACATGGATTTCTCAAACAAGGTAATTTTTTAAAAAGATTAATCTAAAGGAAAATACTGATAAATTTAACCCAACTAATACTCCTTATCAAACATATTTTATTAAATGAGTTCAAATGAATACTCAGAGTGACAAGTAATATTAGTCACTCTCATATTTGACAAAGGGCCGACAGGATTTATAAAGAACTCTCATGAGCTCTCAAATGTGACACATCACCTCACAGAAATGTTGGGTGGAGAAATTTTTACAAGTGAGCACTGCATTGGTAAAAGTTCTGAACTCTGAAATATCAGAGTGAGGGGAATTAAAACTCACCAACATGGCTTAAATAAGAGCATAGGACTTAGCAAGTATTCATGAGGACAAGAACCTCTGTGGGAGACTGATTCCCACTGCAAGAAAAATTGCCATTTCAATAAATTATGCACACTTACTGGGCCAGTATTCCAATTCTAGAACATGCCCAAAGCAAACATATTTTTTGCATCAAAATATATTATATATATGCCCCATCTTTGTCCTGTTTTTATTACTGTAGCTGAATGCCACAGGCTGGGTCATTTTTCATGAAGAAAGGCTGTATCCAAGAGGGCCTTTCTTGCTGTGGAGTCTCTACAAGATCCCAACTTGATGCTAGGAGTCATAAGGTAAGAATGTCCTAGCTCAGGCATCTCCCAGTCTTGTCATGAAGCAACAGTCCCCTTGGCTCTATCCCCTTTAAAGTCTTACTTAACCTTAGTCCACTCTCAAATGTTCCATTTGCAAGTGTGCTGGTATATTAAGTTTCCATCTCTTCCTACCTCGCAATGGGGATTAAATTTCAATAGGAGTTTCTGTGGGGACATTGAACCCAAAATGTGCCTAAAACAAAATAACTCAATGTGACACCAGACTGTATAAACACACAAGTGTGACTCAGTCATTCCAAAATGTGTGTGGTGTAGGTCATACATTAAAGTATATACATTTTATTTGTAGTTAAAAATTAATTTAAAGCAAGGCTTCAGAGTATCCACACAAAGAAAGCTACCTCTCAAGAAAAAGGAACTACATCCTATTACAATAAAGCAGCACCAGCAATCTCAGGAGAAACCTCAAAACTAGACAGCAGGTTCTATACAGACCAGAGAATGGTCTGTGATAGCCATATATTTGAGTTATATAATAAGTAGTGAGCTCATCAGAAATGCATGAGGAAGGCCTGTTTTTGTTTTTGTTTTGTTTTTGCTTAGAGACAGCACCTGCATCTACTGACATTTTAACTACTATCTGTAGCCCCATGACCCAGCAGTCACCATTGGTCTCTCAGGTCGAGACCTGGTGGGATTTTTAGTCTAACAGCATGCACTATCTCTGCTACTGTTGCCAAATGTAACTTTTAACTAAGTCTCTATCACTCTATTTACCAAGAAGGACTCTGGAATCAGATGTTGGGGTGAAAACCTGCTAGCTCAGAGAGGCTGAGAAGCAACAAGCTGACCTTCCTTGTGGCCATTAAGAGAGCATCTCTCCAGCCATCCCTAACCAAAAACATCATGGAACTCCAAGTCCCTCCCTATTCCTTCCTATCCATCTCTCTATCCATTTTCTCTGCTCCTCAGTCCTCTCTGTGGCTAACTCTTGTCAACTAGTTGCTGGCCCCACCCCCAGATTCAAGGCTGATTTTATTAGCACATTCTCGGGTTTCACAGTGTGATCAAATATCCTGCAACAAATGCCTTTAAAGTAGTCAGCTAAGATTCCCCAGTTCAGAGTTCTGGCCATAGTAGTGTCCTCTTTGGGGAGGGTTCTATGCAAAAGAATAAATGACAGCAGGTAGAGATGACATCATCAAGTCATTTTGAACACTCATTACATCCAGCAGAACTGAGACAGCCTAAGTACAGGTTGAGGTTTCTCCCCTCGACTGAACTTCCCATGGCTCAACTTCAGCTTCCCCTTCCCTCTGCAGACACTTTTATCTTATTGCATACACACGTGTAACCTCTGCTGGAAATGATTCACCTTCCAGCTGTTCTCAAGAACATGTCTTGATTCTTGGGCTATTTTTTTCAGTTCTCTTTGCTCCTTGTCACAGATGTGGAGGAACTAGCCCATTTGCCAGAACTTAGAGGACACTTTGAAGCAAACATGCTTGTGTTTCAAACTGTAAGAGGTAATCCTGCTTCCAGAGTTAAGTTTTCAGGGAGCTCAAATAACACATGCCAATTTGCTAATATAATGTACATTATAGCATATATTACTACATTATTCCATTGATTAAAAGTTCAACCTTAAAAAAAGAATGAATAGTGGTAATCTAGAGTAGCCCTTATGACCATCTAGAGATGTTAGTTGCCAAACCTGCTTGGGGAAGCTTGTGATATTTCTGCCCCTCGCCCTTACCTGTGGTAGTACCAAAAGTGTTCACCTACCAGAATCTACCATGCTAAATTTATATTATATTAATAGAAATTTTACCTTTAAAATGTTGACTTACAACTGTAAGTTGGCAAAGGGAGAGGAAATAGGTAGTATTACATTTGTTCAGGTGGAGAGAAGACAATTAGAAGTTGGGTATTTGAGATGCTGCTGCTAGAAGCTCTCAGATCTAAGTTCTTTCTTGATGAATTGTGAGATGACAGGCTTCTGATGTAACTGGCCTGAACCCCCCTGTGGGATGCAATTGCCTTGTGTGCAAGGGATAAAGGCTATTGCTAGGGCAGGTGTGAAGAAAGGGCAAAATGATGAGTTCAAGGTCCCTTGGTTAGGATAGCTATTTCAACCTCTACATGAAGACATTGAATGCTTGACTGACTGATTCAATAAGATGGAATTCACCTTGAACTATAGAATATAGCCAGTTCTGAGTGGTTTTTTTCAATTTCTCTCTCTCTCTCTCTCTCTCTCTCTCTCTCTCTCTCTCTCTCTCTCTCTCTCTCTTTCTCTCTAAATTAGGGGTGGAAGTCAAGTTATTGTTGTATGTTTAACAGAGAGATGAGAGATTTAAGCATGGGCAAGCAGACAGTATTTTGCAGAAGCCCTGCAAAGAGAAGGATACTGTTGGGTCAACCCATACCTTTTATTTATATATAAGACAGGAAAAATCCCAGCATATAATGGCTCATGTTTTATCAGAAGAGAGTTTTATGTATACAGACCTCTACCCCCAGCTTGTGTGCCTATGTCTTTCTGTACTTTACTTGCCTGGTTGTAGAAGACTCCAACTACTGTATTGTTCACTCTGTCCTTTCAGCTTTTCTTAGTTACAAATGTCTTATCCAACAGAACAGCCTCAGCTCTTAATATAGCATAATTTCAAAATTGCTCAATCCTTCCCCAGGTCAGCTGACTAGATAACTCAGAACTCAACTGCTTTTCTATTCAGCTTTACATTCATGTCAAAAGACTGCCAATGTTTTCCCTTTCTTTTATCACAGCAATGCCATCCTTAGGACATAATAATTTGTTAGCATTCATATTTTACTTTTACAGTCCACACTCACTCTTAATTATTTAGTTTGGGTCTTCATAGGATATGTGGAACTTTCCTACAGACATGAGTCAGAACTACCTTACGTTTAGAGACTTCTTTCTTCCTTCCTCTTATGACTGCTTCCTACTCCATCCCTCCTTCTTTGCCGTTCTCTTTCACCCTGTAGAAAATCATCCCTCTGTACACTTTCTCACTTGTCCTTCCTACAGATATGGCTGAACCTTCCTTCACAGCTCCTTTATTACATATACGATAATGTACTTTGGGCTTTGCCTTGTCTGCTTAACACACATTCGGGTAAAAACTACTTAATTACAGCTTATGACAATATTTTTCAGCAGCTGAATTGTTCTCCATTGTGTAGCAACAACACATGCTTGTACATTCAGGGACTATTGCTATGCAAATGCACTCTCCCCACTGGGAACCCAGGTTGTTTCTGATGGCTCTAACTACCAGCAGCACTGCAAAGTACCACTGCCGGCCATTTGCAGTTCTGTGCCACTGATTCTGGGCCTCCAGAGTGGATTCTCAGAAGTAGGGTTGATCACTGAGGCAGAGGCTAGGTGCCTGTGTGCCTCAGTTCCTTGAAGTACTGGGGAGTTTCCCTCTAGATGTGCTGAGAGTGTTGCGATCTCATCAATAATATTTGAGAGTGCCCTTTTCCTGACAGCCCAGCAAGCAGACTGTTTTCAGTCCATGTTTAAAAAGGTGTGCCAGTGTGACAGGTGAGAAATGTTTTCTCTGTGTGTTTTGAATTTGCATTTCTCCATACACGAGTGACTTGAGCATTTGTCACATGTTCATCTCTGGCTTTGTGAATTGTTTGTTCCAGTTTTCTATTTTTTCTACTGGGTTCTCTGTCTTTGTCTATCATTAGTTAACATTTAGATATTAAAAGCCAATTGTCTTCCTTGCATGTTGAGACTTTTTTTCCTGGATGACTGATGTCTTTTACTTTTCTTATGGTTTTTATGTCTATTTTATTTTACTCTATCATACTGTGATAAGAACAATAAACATGAGATTCATATTTTTACTATATTTTATTTGTCCAAATTTTTATTACAGCTTTTTTTTTAACTATAAGTCCAATGATGGGTAGAACTTGTTCTTGCTTAATTAAAATCCTGTTTGAAATGGTTAATAACTGCTTATTTTGCCTCTTCCAGACTCTGAAGACAAACCCCCCCCCCCACAGTCCTAAACATCAGGCTGTATTAGATGCTTCATATAAGAACCATGCAACAGCTGCCTTCCTGCTACTGATTATATCAGGCAGTGTGGTGTCCTCACGATTCATCCATATTGTTCTATCTTGCAGAATTTCCCTTCTTACCTTGCCCTTCCATCTCTCCCTCCCTCCCTCTCTCCTGTGTGTGTGTGTGTGTGTGTGTGTGTGTGTATGTACAGATGTATTTGTACCATATTCATAAAGCTGTCCACAGAGGACAGAAAAGGGTGCCAGATCCAATTGAACTGCAGTTACTGATGGTGGTGAGAAAACTTGTGTGTGAACCAAACCCCAGTTCTCTGTTAAAGTATCAAGTGCTTCTAACCACTAAGCCTTCTCTCTATCCTCCAATTTTTTTTTTATTTCTTTTTTTAAAAGACTAAATGAGTAGTCTTCAAAGCTAGAATCTGAGCTATGGTATGGGTACCTTTTCCTGTTCCTGATCTAGGATATAATGGCAGTAGTGATTGCTCTTTATTATATAGGCACTAACTTTAGGCCTAAGAATAATGATACACACATGCAGCATATTCATACATGTGCATTAGATATGTTTATGGGAACTCTCACATCTATATTTTATAATTTCTTGTTTCCCATAGAATTTGGGTATTATATCTACATTCTAGTTAATTTTATTCCAACAACCTCAAAACTTACCCACAATCCTGGATGTCATTGAGCATCTGGGTGATGTCTCTAAAACACAATCTAGATGGTGACTGCCTGAGATAAAATATTACTCCCTAGAGAATAGTGAAAGCCTTTTCTGTAGACAGAAGCACTTGATATTGACGGAGAGATGTGGTACAGCTGAGTCCATACTCAAAGGTATTAACCAACATTGTGTGGCTGTTTCCTGTTTTTCTTGACTTTTGGAGGTCCTGTCACTACAGGCTCAGAAATAACTCAGCTGCATCACCAAAAGCCCACCCCAGCAGAGTGATGGCTCATGAAAGTTGAAAACTGGAAGTTCACCGTATGGCTTGAAGACAAAGCTGTAGGTTGGAGTGTCCCCCTTTAAGGCAGCTCCCTTCTTAGTGGCTCTTTCAGTCTGAGAATATTTTTCAGCAGTCCTTACTGTTTGTATTGGCTTGGAAAGGGAAAAGTGTAGTGAATTTGGTCAGCTTCAGGAACTTCCTGATACTTTTGTGTTATTTACTTCTTAAGTTGTAATGTGCCTCCTCGCAGGATAGAATGTTTTACCTTTCTTTAGAACATTTTATGTCTTAAAGAGTGTCCCTCCAAGATAGAAGATATTTTTTATCCCACTATATCATAAGATAAATGTATTTTTAACTTTATAATAAATTTCTAAATTATTTCCCAAATGGTTGTATTATTCAGCACACTCACCATCTCCCTCTGACAGTTCACATTGCTCCACAGTTTTCTAACCATCTGTGTTAGAACTCTCGTTGCTGTGTTGTGGCCAGTAGCTTTGTTTCCAATTCGCATCCTGATTCTACTTTGTGCTTAGTTTCCCTCCTCTGGTCAGCTGTCTGTATAAATATGTTGCCTGATTTTACTGGAATGTTTACCCTTTTAGTCCTGAGTTGTGAACACATGCAACGGTCATGCAATTCTAGCTCTGTGCTTTGCAAGTGCTTTCTCTCACTGTGTCACTTTCACTCATTGTCAACACACTTGAAAAGTGGAAAGCTTGTTTTGAATAGGTCAAATGTATCCATAGTGGTTATGTTTTGAATGCATACTTTATTGTGCACAATTAAAGTCTGACAAACACACATCCTGTAAGATTTTTCTCTAGGCATTTACACATAGACTTCTGACCCATTTTGAGTCAACTGAGTCATGTGGTTTGAACGCTCAGCTGGATAGCACTTTCATATGGTTGCCTACTCATTTCACCATTGTTCCTTTTAAAGGCTTCTCATTCTTTGCTGAATATACTTTCTGCTTTACCAAAAATCACCTGACTGAATATTTGTGATTCTCTTTCTATTCAGATACATAATAGATAAATATCCTTTCTTCAATTATCACCCAGCCTTGATTAATCATAACACGTGGCAATACTTAGAATCTGGTAGTGTAAGATCTCTAATTTTATTCTTAAGAAAGTTATTTGATGTGTGTGTGTGTGTGTGTGTGTGTGTGTGTGTGTGTGTGTGTGTGTGACATGTAACATGGTGTCTATTTGGAGGTCAGAGGACAACTTTAGGGAGTTACTTCTCTCCTACCATGTGGGGCCCAGGATTCAAACTCAGGTCATCAAGCTTCAAGGCAAACAATTTTACCTTGTGAGCCTTTTTGCTGGAGCACCTGTCAGTCTTAATTTTCACATCACTGTAGTGGGATTTCACTCCCTCCGTGATCTTGAGCCAGCTGGCCAGATAGAGGTGGTACTTCTTGCCTGCTTATGTGACCTCTTAAAAGGGAAGACAGAGGGGTAGCGAGATCTCTTGGTGGAAGGCTTCCTGACATGCAGGTTTGGCAAACTGGTCTGGAGCTTTCCTTATCTTTCCCTGGGAGATGAAGAGGCAACGGTGTTACTTCATTTTGTATTCATGAATGTGTGATCCCCATTTCATCCCTTAATAAATAAGTCTTCTTCCCAGACATCCGTGGATTTCTTGAATTACATCACCTTGCCCAATTTTGAATCTTGTGTTTTCAATGGACATTTCAGAATTTGTTTTGTAATGTCTACTATAATATCTAAGTGTAATTTTAAATCAGGATTGCTGGGAATGTCCAAGTAAAATCGTATGGAATTGAGGCCCTCCTGTCATTGACTTCTGATTTCTAAGTACAGTATAAGTTTCTGTTCAATAATTTTTCTCATTTATCTTATGCTTGCAAAATATTAATATGGGAATGCTGTTCATATTTTGTTAGATTTATTGCAAATATTTCATCTGTTTCAATGGTGACAGTTTTGTTTCTATTTCATTTTCAATTATCCACTCTAAGTATAAAGCAATAGAGTAGAAACTTAATACAGGGACTTGCATTCTGTGTCCTGGTGTGGTTTATGTATTTGTTTTGCACTTACCATTTTGGGAATTTTCCATTCAAATAAAGATGGATGTATTTTTCTTTTCCTTCTGTACATCCTTTCATATTTTAATGGTTTCTTAACTAATTTCTCTATTTGCTTCCCTGACTCTCAGACATACTCATGCACTAATTTCAACATTAGTAAAACAGGTGTCCACAACCTGCTTATTTGTGCTGAGATGGCCTTTCACAGACTGGGTACGAAGTTCTGATTTTAATGAAGGATTCTCATGAAGAACAGGAATTGAATGTTATTAAAATCCTTGTTTACGGCTGCTTCCTTTTCTTCGGTCTCTCTGTCTAGCCAGCAATTGTTTAGAGCACCTGCCGTCTGGTTTAGGCAAGTCCAGTGGCTGCTGTGCCTTGTTGCCTGGGACAGACATGTGTTCCATCCCCTCCAGAGTCTCTCACAACCCATTTTAGTATGGAAGGCTCAGGATAACATGCAAGTGTGCCGACTCCCCAGGTTCACAGCTGCTGCTCACACTGCCACAGCTGTTGCTGATGTTGCTGGTCCTTGTGCCTGCCTCATCTTCTCCTTTCTGCAGTGGAGCCATTAGACATGAGCCCACATGAGATCCAATAGTCACAGGCCTTCTCCATGTTTTCTGAGTGGCTGCTGTATCCTTTGTGACTCTCTCAGAGAGAGGGGCCCTTTACATATAGACCGCATCAGCCAAGAAAACTGAGAGGTGCCTTTTGATCAATATAATTTCTTATACATATTGTAATCTTTACAGAGTAATTTCGGTTGCCCATAATAGCTTCAGTTTCCTCTTAAGAGCTTAATATCTGGCCCTTATCACTACTGCCCTCTTGACTCTCAGGCAGTTTCTTGCACATTTGTCTTCTCCACTTTTCTGTGCTTTTTAGTCTTTTAAATACTCTTTATTAAGGTTGTTAAATATTTTATATGCATTATATATTGAGCTTCTCTGGACTGAACTTTTCTCTATAGGCCGTGTGTGTTTAATATTCCATTTCGTATTGGAATGGACTGGCTTTTTGCAGAAGGGCCTGTTTGGGCTAAGATTACGATTGCATCAGGCTTATTGAAGTTTCTTTGTCCCTACCCTTCACACACACACACACACACACACACACACACACACACACACAGAGAGAGAGAGAGAGAGAGAGAGAGAGAGAGAGAGAGAGAGAGAGAGAGAGAATGGGCATATAAAATTATATATATTTATATTCACTGTGATAATTTAATGTAGTTATTAGCAAAAACAAAATTATAATAAAGAACAATTGACTGGGAGCTACACTTCACTCCATAGAATAGACCATAAGCTGAGTAGACAAGGCTGGATGGAAAAAAAGGACTAAGGAGCTGAAATAAGAATTGAAAAGAGGGTGGGTCTCTTCAAAGCTACTTTTCTATAGTATTGAAGGAGATGGCTTTCCCCACCACACTGCCAGTTACCTTGGCTCTCCTCTGAATAGTAATTGAATCCTGCTGTGGGATGTTCTGTATGTCCTGTGGGAGCCCTTCTTGGGTTCTTTGTGGCGTTACCCAGCAGGTCCGCATAGAGGATGATTAGGACCATGGGCCTGAGTGCAGGTGTTTGAGATGGTCTGCACTTGGCTGTGCTGGGGGATGGTCTGTATGTCAAGTTGTTCTGATTGGTTAATAAATAAAACCTGATCGGCTGTGGCTAGGCAGGAAGTATAGGCGGGACTAACAGGAAGTTTGCTTCTGGGTACTCTATTATGTCCAGTGGCTTATTTCGGTTGTTTTCTACACCTCTGCCATGCTACTTTGGTTACTGTTGCTTTGAAGTTGGAAGTGTGATGTCCTGCTTTTTTTTTGGAGACAGAGTTTCTCTGTGTAGCTTTGCTCCTTTCCTGGGACTCACTTGGTAGCCCAGGCTGGCCTCGAACTCACAGAGATCCGCCTGGCTCTGCCTCCCGAGTGCTGGGATTAAAGGCGTGCGCCACCACCGCCTGGCTCTGCTTTGTTCTTATTCAGAACTCTGTTTGGCTGTTTGATGCCTTTCATGGTTCAACATGATGTTTAGGCAAATTGGATCCGCAGAAGCACACAAGAACTATGAGATCTTCACACTGGATGCTTTGAGGCCCCAGAGTGTTTCCTGGCTGAATGGAGTCTTTTAGATATGTATCTTTGTAAAGGTGGCAACTGGGGGCCAGAGTGGTTGAGTAACTTCACATAAGTGGCTGAGGTTACGGTTGCATAGAGCTCTCTCCCAGGCACTCTGTTCCTTTTCTCTAGAAAGAGAGCTTGTAGTCTGAGGAACTCTTTCCTGTGCTGAGCTGTGCTGGCTGATGTGGCATGGTTTTTCTACCATTTCTGTTTAATTTTGTTTCTCATATCTTGTTTCCATATCTTAAGTGCACTTCTGGGTTAATGAGTGGTAATGAATAGATATTTTTGTCCTTGTTAAATCAATCTGTTCTTACTTGATATAGGGCTGGTAGATTTCAGCCATCAATTTTGGATGCTTTAAAACAATTTAACTGTGACTTCTTTGGGTTATAAATCTTGATATTTTAGGTTTATTTTATTGCTTGTTTTATTTCTTTTTTCTCATAATGTTATATTTATTATGAGACCTCAATTTGTTTTTTATCATACAGACATTGGTACTAACCGAGAAGTTAGTCATTGTGCTTGCTGAACTATCCTCAGCTATATTAGTACTTCATTGCTATGGATAAGGGCATCATAATTCAGGGGGAAGAACACATCCCTAAAATAAAAATTATATATCTTCAATGTACGTAGTGATGCCAAGTACTTATCATGAATCCTTCTACAGTAATAGATGAGTTATCTATTCACAGAGCTTCAGTGTTATTTCTATTCTAATTTCATACAGAAAAATAACTGAAGAAGAAAGGCTAAGCATTTAAGAAGCCCGGCTAAAAATCAGGGAATGTTTCAAAAGAGCTGTAAAATCTCTTTATGTCTAAACAACTTTTATTGTGGAAATCTTATTTCTCTTCTTTTATGTGAGTTAAGCTAAGGTGAGGGTGAGACTGAGGTAGGAAAGCTGATGACAAGAATATGTGTACATGTACCAAAATTCATCTAAACAAGGAACAGAAAGGGGCAGATAGTCATTGATATCGCTCATACTTCAACACCCACATTGACAACAAATGCTTAATTTTCCATGCTTTATTCAATACACTACCCGCTCCATACAATAAATAATATAGCATTAATATGTTGAAATAAATATACATGCATATGTTCTTTTTCCTTTGTAGTAATTATTTTCCTTCCAATCAACTTAAAATCCTCCTGTCTCAGTTTCCATTTCAATTTCTGCAACTTAATGGAGGAAGGGATTTTTTTGGCTCACAGTTCCAGATCTATCACAACCAAGATCAGAGAGCGATGAATTAATACATGACAGTGTTGAGCTCACTTTTTCACTGTTAAAAAGTCCAGAACTCTTTGCCTACAGAGTGGTGCCACCCATAATGGGCAGGTTCTCCCACATCAGTTAACATAATCAAGATAATCCCCAACTCTGCATAGGTATTTCCACAGGGCAACCTGATCTAGATAATCCCATATTAGTTTAGACTGTGCGATTCTGTGTTGGACAATTACAGCTAATTGTTCCAGTATGAAAATTTGAGGTAAGGATGTCAGATTGGGAGAAACTAAGAAAAAAATCTGTTTCTTAGGACAAGGAGGAGTAACTCTTCACATGAAATTGACCCTGTCATCCTGCTGGTGAATTGGAAATGAGTCACATAACAGTTTATCTGTATGGGTCAGAGCTACGAGAGCCAGCCCTTCCATGTATCTTGATGAACCCAACTAAATCAAAACATTATCCAGTGGTGTTGGCACTAATTTAAACGCATGTCTGTGCAAACCGTGCTGATGCCATATTGTGTTGAAAACACAGTCTGAGCCTGAGCACTCTGATTGCTAGCTGTTATGAAGTAGATGTCGACATTGACTGCACTCACAGTCTGCACACAGTATGGACCCCACCAGTCAGCATACTGTATTGAGTGGCCATGGGGAGACAGTCTTTGGGGAGAGATGTGTGATGGCCTATGCCCTGTGATGATGTGAACAGAGAGGCCGCAAGTTGAAACATGCTGCCCAGGAGAATGAAGATCTATCCTTTTGCTGCTGTCTGGTCTCTCTTCACACGTAGCATGCTCAGAGGCTGCAGTAACATTTCTTTGTCATGTCAAACAGGAAGCTGATTTTCAGAGCAGTGAGCGGGAAACAGGAAGCATTTCTGCTGTTCCAACATGTAGAGACTGATTCTGAAGGTCTATTTAAACTACCATGAAAACCCCCATGTTCAGCTAGTTTAATGTACCAAGTGATGACTGTGTTAAGGACCTGTAGTCTACAGGAGGAAATGATGTAGCTAGAATTCTGTACACAAGAGACACATAGAATAGATGGATGCAGAACTTGTGATAGCCCATGAGGAGCCTCTCCCAATAATGTTGTGTGGGCCTCAGAGAAAGAAGTGTGCGGAGCTGTCATCCATTATCCAATGTATTTAATATACAGTTCAGACTCAGGATAGATACACAGTTGACTCCCACATTCCCACTGTCACCTATCCAAGATGAAGATACAAACTATTTTTTATTTAAGCAGTCCTCCATAATGGTTTGACTTATGCTGGCAGGTTTTGCTTATGTTTCTAAAACTGGAAGACCAGTGACAACAGGTGATTATTTCTTCTCAGTATAGAACTAAAAACTTAACACGAAACCAACTCCAAGTTAAGCTACTTCTAATGAAGAAGAAAAACATTTTAAATTGCTGAAAAAATAAGATGACCCACTTAGGAATTTTATTATACTGTCAGTCATTGTATTTCAAAAGTCTATAGTCATTCAACATGAGAAAAGAAATCAATTGGGTAATTGCGATCAAAGCAGCTGGCTGGAGTCTCATCTGCGCTGTATGTTTCAGGCCAATTAACTTTAAGTACATGTTTACCAAGGCACAGAGTGCTAAGTCTGCAATGAGAAGAGGAAACAGAACAAATGGACAGACCAGAAAGGGGTCTGAGTAAGGACAAGGGGCCTTGAGCTCATAAGACCCACACTGGCTGGGCAGCTGCCCAGAGTATAACACACTGTTCAATATCACAGAAGACTGACTCAGCAACAGTTATAGAATTTTAAATACAACATGTGCAGAACTTTATTAACCACCAAAGTGTGCAGAAGTCAAGGCATCTGGGGAAGTGGTATAGTATTTACAAATAGAATCTATGAATTTGTGTGTGTGTGTGTGTGTGTGTGTGTGTGTGTGTGTGTGTGTGTGTGTGTGTGTGTGTATTTCACATGTTTTTCTGAGAATGATTTCTGTAGCTAAAGTTTTCCTGCCTTGCCCACAGTCAGGACAAATCTTTGTCACCCGCCAGTCCCACAGCCGCTCAGACCCAACCAAGTAAACATAGAGACTTATATTGCTTACAAACTGTATGGCCATGCAGGCTTCTTGCTAACTGTTCTTATAGCTTAAATTAATCCATTTCTACAAATCTATACCTTGCCACGTGGCTGGTGGCTTATCGGCGTCTTCACATGCTGCTGGTCATGGCGGCGGCTGGCAGCGACTCCTTCTGCCTTCCTGTTCTTTTATTTCTCCTCTCTGTTAGTCCCGCCTATACTTCCTGCCTAGTCACTGGCCAATCAGGTTTTATTTATTGACCAATCAGAGCAACTTGATATACAGACCATCCCACAGCACAGCCAAGTGCAGACCATCTCAGACACCTGCACTCAAGCCTGTGCTCCTAATTATCCTCTATGCAAACCTGCTGGGTAAAGCCACGAGGAACCCGAGAACGGGCTCCCACAGGACATACAGAACATCCCACAGCAGATTTCAGCAGAAAAAGAGCCCTAAACCATAAAGAATACTAAGAAATTGTGATAGAGTTATATAAACACACAATCCAGAAAACAGGCTGAGAAATGTCACACATATAAAACTTAGTTGAAAAACCTGACTTAAAGCTAAATATAGACCCCAAGTAACAAGAACATAAACAAAGTGAATTTACCTAGTTGCTGTGGAATATTACCCTAACTATGCGAAGATGTGTTACATTTTTTATGCTGCATTTGCTTAATTATGTAAAGATGTATTGTATTTGTTTCACCTTGCCTGCCTAAGGTACTTGATTAGTCTAATAAAAAGCTGAATGGCCAATAGCTAGCTAGGCAGTAGATGGATAGGCAGGGCTGGAGGGCAGAGAGAAGAAGTAGGAGGAGAGAAGAATAAGAGAGATAGAGAGGGAGACTCTTAGGGCCAGCCAGCCAGGCAGCCTCCAGTCAGCCAGACACAGAGTAGGACATACAGAATGAAAGAAAGGTAAAAAGCCCTGAGGCAAAACATAGATGAAGAGACACAGGTTAACTAAGTTATAAGAGCTAGTGGGACAAGCATAAGATAAGGCAGAGCATTCACAACTAATGCTAAGTCCCCATGTCATGACTTAGGAGCTGGTTGGTGGCCCCCAAAAGCCTGTTACACCTAGTAACAAAACATTTCAATTTGACTTTGAAATCTAACTATGTAGTATTTAGAAATGAAACTGCCAATTACAACGTCATGGAAAGATCATGGGGAAAAGAAAATTTTGACCCAGGTGATTGCAAAGAAGGAAAAATACTAATATAATTCAAGGCAAAATTAAGGTGAAAACCATTACTATACAGTAAGAATATAGCTATATATTCATTTGAAAATCCTAAAATGACACACAAAATTTGAAACTACATGTTATAGAGAAGAAAAGGGTCCAGCATATTAAATATCAGATTTTGTGATGGAACAATTCCATTAGTGAGTCCAAAGTTCAATGTTGTGGTTTGAATGTGAAACATCCCCATAGTCTCCTATGTTGAACACTTGATCCCAGCAGTTGTGTTTCTAGGGAGGGTAACATTGTGGAGTTCACTAGTAACGACAGGAACAAGGAGTTGGACTTGTGGGGGAGAGTTATTAATTTTAATTTAATCAACCATTCATTCCTGGAGGAAGTGTTCACAGATGAGTGAGAACAACATTGGCAATTAAACAAAATAAAAACATGACGTATTAGCAGTGTTTGTGCTGAGTTCCACGTGTGGTGCACACAGCAAAACAGCTCTTTCCCAGGTGAAAGCTTTGCACAATAGCAACAAATCAAGGAAACAAACCAAGAAAAGGAAAGCAAAAATAAATCCAAGGTACTGGGAAAAGACTAAGAGAGGGTTTTATTTATCTTATTTTATGGAAAGTCTGAAGTGTAGTCCAAACTTACAGGCACCACCTGCATGTGATTGATTCTCCTCTTGTTCCCCTGCATTGTTTTGTTTTCCTGCAGAGTATCTCCCCCAGTGGCTACAGGTCTAGTGTGTGAGAAAGGCTCCCTGGGGCATCTAGGGCTCAGCACAGGTTTAACACAGCTCACAACTCACAGAAAGTCAGATTTAAATCATTGTTGAATGCGTAATAATATATTAGATGCCAATGAAAAGACAATGAGTTACTGTTAAACAATTTTGTCAGACTAAAATTAAGAAGTCTGACAACTCCCTGTGTTAACAAAGATGGAATAAAGTATGCAATTGCACACAAAGGTACTTGATTATAATGCCTTCTTTCACTCTATCCCCAAATTAGAAACAGCCCATAGAGTCATCTCAAGGTAAATCAGTTAATGTAGCAGGATGCATTCATGTAAGGTAGGCAACTGCCATTGTTACCTCAATACATACAGCAAGCAGAGTGATGCCATGTGACTATGTTTACACAAAATTCTAGAAAATGGGGAAAAAACTACAACATCAATCAAGCCATTGGTTACAGATACAGAGGATGGAATGGCAGTGGATGTGGGACAAGTGGCATCTTCAGGGTTATGTAAATGCTCTGGCTTTTCCATTGCTGTGGAGGCTCTGTGGACACCCACACCAACATAGCTTCACTGACTTCAGCAAGTTCAGCAGGCACAGCTTCTTATACTTGAAGATGATGGAAAGGTAATTTGAATATATGAATGGCAGGCTTGATGAGGTCATAGTGACATTTCATGGTGACAGAATCAGGCACTTTCTCTGAGATGAAATGTGTCTAGATACTCTATTTAAAATTTTGATATGATGTGACTATTTGTATACAAACTTGTATCTGAAATAGGCTAGGTGCAAAGAAAACCCTGTTATCCTAGGGAATTGGAACAAATTACTTCCATAGCACAAAGAGATATAATTAGAAACAGATGACATAAAATAGCACAAATCATTTGGAAATCTTGAAATACACTGAATGAAGCTACTTCTAACTAAAGGAGAAAAACTTAAGGAAAGTAGCTTATTTTTAGAATTCAATGATGATGTAGAGGAAAAGTATTAAACCAGGTAGGACTTGGTTAAACTGTTGAATAAAAGGAAATGAACAGAGAGTAACAAAGGAGATGTGGGCTGTGTGGATATTAATGACATAAGTGGTAAAGGGTCCAAAGGCAGCTGAAGGAAAGAAATAATGGCTACGAGAAATTGAGAGGAAATAAAGAAATATAACCAAAATCCATTATTCAGACATCAATAAACCAGGAAAATATCAAAAACTACCAATGCCCTTGAGGTACACAGTACATCACAGATAGTTCTGATCAAAATGTCAGAGAACACCCACTTCTCATACAGCAGCCTCCATCTGCTGCCACCGTCACAGGATAAGAAGAGCAGACTGAGGAGGGCAGTGAGATGGCTCCATGAGAAAAGGCACTTGTCACCAGGGCACTTGTCACTTGAATCCCTGAGTTTGAATCCCAGGACCAACATGAAGGTAAGAGAGAACGGTCTCATCAAAGTTGTCCTCTGACCTTCTCATGTGTACCTAGTTACATAATCACACAGTAAATAAGCAAATTTAGAAACCCTAAATACAACAGGGATATGTTTGTAGGAACTGAAAGAAGCAGACTTTGTCTGGATCCTCATAAAACAGGTATAAAGCAGTGGGCTAGATGTCATCCAGGGAACAGTAGACAGGTGTGGCTGACTATGGCATTTAATTTCAGTTCATTACCAAAGCAAAATGAGGTATCCCCAACACTAAACTTAACAGGAAGATGAGTGTGATACTTTCCAGCATAAAACTGACTTCAATGTCCACCCTTCCTTCTTCTGCCTGGATTTCAAAAAAGTATCACAACACATAGGCAATGGTAGGCAAAAATAAAGGTCCCTCTGTGTATGATGAGGCATGCCTGTAATCCCAGCACTCAGATGTAGAGATGTAGAGATGCAGAGATGTAGAGATGTAAAGAAAAGGATAATTTCAAGGCTAGCCTCAGCTACATAGTGAGTTCAGAGCCAGCCTGGGATATATGAGATCATTATCAAAAAGCTGAAAACAATAACAACAATGATCTAAAGAACCAAGGCAATCATAAGAACCACACTTAACCATGATATAAATGTGAGAAATATCACCAAGGATAACAAGTTTGAATAAAAATTTAACAGTGGAGGAAACAGTTACAAGTACACAAAGTCACAGGAACCAGGAGACCAATTAAAGTTTACATCAGAAAATACTCAAGCAAAAAGACAGTCCCAGGCCACCTGTAAAGAAAATCTATGAATTTTGCATTTTATACACAGAAAAATATGCTGTAATTAACTTAGATGACTCGTGTGTGTGTGTGTGTGTGTGTGTGTGTCTGTGTTTGTGTGTGTGTGTTTAATTAGTGAACTCAATGCTGTTACAATGTCAACTTCCACGTAATATTCAGTGTACTGCAAAACCAGTTAAAACCCCAGTAGAAAAAGCATTCAGACAAAACAAGGTATTCCAAAAACTAGAGGGAATTCCAAAGGATCTATGGACTCAAACCACATGCAAGAAAAAGATGCTGTGCAGGCTACCCAAGTCACCTGACTTGATGATGTGACACAAAGCTACAGTAAATGCAATAATGCTGTATAGGAAAATACATTTTTCTGAAATGTAGGGAGAGTTATATGTTCAATTTATAGTGAACCACAATGCCAAAGTTCTTGAATAAAGAAAGGAATTTTTTTTATGAATTGGAGTTGTTCAAGAATTGCATATTCTTATAAAACTCACTCAACCTCAACCCTTCACATCACAGATAAAAATACACACAAAATGTGTATGTGCATATGTACAGATTTACACATTACTACATACACATATGGACATATATGCATTATTTGCCAAGACTGTGCCCATTAAACAGATCTGCAAACTGGTAAAAATAAATAGAAAAACTCCTTGTGGTCTTAGAGTACATGGATTTCTGTCTGTATTCTCAGCTATAGCCTTCTTTCTTCAAAGAGATCCTTTTTTAACATCGATTTTTTAATTACCCTGCCATCCTTTTTAGGAGTTGTTTGAGTTATTTTCTTCATGGTTGCCTGGGAGATTACAGTTCCCACCTTAACTTCCAGCTATCTAGTTTTGAGTAAAGTAACTTAACTCTAACAGTAAAAGGAACCTTGTTCCAATAGAGCTCCATGTGCATTACTTTGCTTTGTGTTATTGTCATAAAAATTGCGTGTGTGGGTGTTATTATCCCATAAATACAGTTTTACAATCACTGCTTTATGCAAATGAAATAAGAGCAAACTCTAGCCTCAGTGCCTTTGTTACTGTTTGGCTCTGTGGTTGGTTACATTGCTGGTTCTCAGTAGTGCGCGTGGGGTTCTGTTTATTTTAATTTATTTCTTTTCCCTATGGCTTGACTGTGTGGAAGGCTGTCCAATCGTACTCCAAATGGTGTTCCATGTCCTGTGTTCCTTTCCTCTTCTCTCTGCCTCCTGGACTGGGCAATTTGATTTAGCTTATTTCTGAGTCACTATTTTTTTCTAGATAGACCAGGCATACTGCTAAAGTTCCAATCCAGTTGTGCTTTGGAAGATTTCTCTGTGTTTTGAAACAAATTCCATTTCACTATGGTCAGTTTCAATTTGGTAGGATGGCATTCACACATGTCCCATCCATTCTCTTGAAGGTAATTGCTATAGGTATTCAAACATGTTTAGAATAATTGATTTAAATTTTTGTCTAGGAAATCCAGTCTGGGCTTCCTTGGGGACAATTAATAATTACCCATTTCTTTCCATGTGTTTACTTTCTTGTTTCTTCAGAGGACATATAATTCTTGAGATCTGTATGACTAATTGGTTGATTTTGAGAAAATGTCTCTGTTATGTAGACTTGGCTGTATGGAACTCTCTATATAGACCAAGCTGGACTCGAACTCAGAACTCACAGAGATCTGCTTGTCTCTGCCTCCTAGGCACTGCATTTAAAGCCTTTCACCACCCATCCAAGCTGCAATCTGTGTTTTAAACAGTGTGAGGAGATGGATCTAGAAATCTGCTTTGCCATCCTGGGGTTTGTTACTAGTGCTTGTTTTGTTATCTGTTGGCCCTTCTTCTGTCTCCTGCAGGGCGTGGTGAGTGAAGCCTTCAGCTAAGGACTAAGGTGTGGCTTCTTTAGGCAGTTAGAACACGAGCATCTGCTGTTCCTGATTGAGAGCCCTGCCTGTCACTGACATCTTCTGCGTCCATACAGGCTTGAACTTGGTCTGAGCCGTTAGCTTTTAGTGCATGGCCTCGACAACGATGTGGGATGACAAAGTATATGTGATTAAGTCTATTCACAGAAGAATGTTCTGAAAGATCTTTAGAATACTGTGTTCCAACTGGTATCAGCCTCACAGAGCTGTGACATTAAATTTTCCCAATGATTGTCTTTGAAAAAAAATGCTTTGGGGTCTGACTTTTACTATGGGGTGGATGCTCTGCCAGATCAAGCCATGAAGATGTCCTGTAGATTGTTTTTCTAGTGTTGTATGTTGAGCTGTGCTCTGCAAAATCCAGGTATAACGGGTCTAATGAGGGCATGGAGTTATTTAGTGATAGTTCCTTTGAATTTAAATTACAATGATACCACTTGGGCTGGTCATAATTTTGTCTGATTCCTGTCCTTCTAAGGCAAGGAAGTTAGATGTGCAGACAGACCTAAGAAGTATACACATGGCCAGAGGAATATCCTTGGGAGGTATGTAAGAAAGTGCCTTCTGCAAGCACAGTAAAGAGACTTCTTGGAGAAGCAAAGCTTGGTAGCACACTAACCTTGGATTTCCAGTATTCAAAATTATTGAAATGAATTTAGGTTTCTCACACAGTCCAGTCTGTTGTATTTGTTACAACAGCAAAAGTAAACTGATACAGCCAGTAGCATTAAGAGACCCCAGTGTGATATCTCACCTGGGATGGGCATTTGGAAAGGCTCTAAATTCCACTGGCCATTCCTGGGGAGTACAGGAAGCTGGATGATGTGGCCACCTGGCTGGAAAGATGCTGACTTTCAAGAAAAGGGGAGCTTTGATGTGCACACTTGGCCGGATGCACTTCCATTCCCAATTTTGCAATCTGAACAAAATCACCTCTGTATTCATGAAAGTGCCCCACAACACACACACGTTTTTTGACTGCTAGCCCCTGTAGTACCATGAGTCAAAAAAAAACTTGTGTTGTTTTAAGGCATCCCATCTGTGATATTATGTTATTGCCCCCCAAAATGAGCTAAGACAGTCTGCTCTCCCTCCCTCCATGGCCCCTGCTTTTAGTAAGTACAGAAGATCATTCTGGCCAGGGAGCTGCTTTAATTTGAGGGAAAGTATTGATGGCGTCTAAAAAAAAGCTGGAAGACATTGTTGACACTAGAGACCAGAATGGAGCCATTAGGGGATGCTCAGAGCTCGGGTCATGTCAAAAGGCAGGACAGAAGGTCACCATTACAAATCAGAATCTCTACACCACTAACGTAATTATTTTCTGGGGTTTTTTTGTATCTAAAAATGTTTCTGATTTGTTTTTGAGATATTTGTTCTGAGTATATTTATTTGAAGGCACCTCCAAAGCCACATCAAACAAATTTACCTATCAGGTATTGTATAGTCTTCAGTTAAAACAATGATATTATCCACTGGCATAGATATATGTGTGGCTATCTACCAAGGATACAAATGAGCTTGTGTAGCTCTGGAGAATGACTTGCACATTGGTGGGGTGAGTGGGGAGGAGCCCACTGAGCAGCGTAGTATTTTCTTGTGTATATAAATATGAAAAGTGATAAAATGAAAATATTAAGTTTGTATATTCCCTTTTTTATTTCTTTTTTCAGCATATACTTTGTATTGATTATTTGGAATTTCACATATTTCCTCTTTTTAAACAAAGTGTGTTGGTGT
Source organism: Peromyscus leucopus (assembly GCF_004664715.2). NCBI lineage: Eukaryota > Metazoa > Chordata > Mammalia > Rodentia > Cricetidae > Peromyscus > Peromyscus leucopus. The sequence goes on along the minus strand of NC_051077.1, from coordinate 7,819,188 downwards.
TGTTGTTAATTGAAAAAAGATTTTTTTTTTTTTTTTTTTTTTTTTTTTTTACTCTTTGTCTCTTTGGGGGCCTGCCACCTAGCTTCCAAATAACTCACTCATGGAGGCTTATTCTTAATTATAAATGCCTGGCCTTAGCTTGGATCATTTTTAGCCAGCTTTCCTTAACTTAAATTAGCCTGTCTACCTTTTGCCTCTGGGATTTTCCTTTTCTATTCCTGTATACCTTTCTTTGTTTCTTACTCTGTGGCTTGCTGTGTAGCTGGGAGGCTGGCCCTTGGAGTTCTCCTTCTTTCTCTTTTGTTCCTTCCCTTTCTCCTCCCAGATTTCTTCTTCTGTATATTCTCTCTGCCTGCCAGCCCCACTTATCTTTTCTCCTGACTTGCTATTGGCTGTTCAGTTCTTTATTAGACCATCAGGTGTTTAATACGGGCACAGTAACACAGCTTCACAGCCTTAAACAAATGCACCATAAACAAAAGCAACACACCTTAAAATAATATTCTACAACAAAAGATCCTATTGTAACAATCTGATTCTACCCCATGTCTGCTGAATAGTCACTTATATACAAAGGGAAATGGATAAAAGTAGATTATTCCCCTCACAACACTGCTTTTTATTGAAGAAAAGATCTCATGGTGTATCCGAGCCTGCCTTTGAACACACCATGTATCTTAGGTTAGCCCTGAACTCACAATCTTTATTCTTTAGTCTCCTGGGTGTTGGAATTACAGGTACCTCAAGTCTGGCTAGATTTCTAGTGAGCAGGAATTTCCCTGGTCTTTAAATAGTTCACTGAAAATAGCATTCAACTGTCAGGCTTTCCTCCTACATGAATGCCAACAGCTTGAGTTGCCAACACCCTTTCTGTGTCATGGGGCCTTTGAGCATTTCCTCTGATTTCACTCTTAGTAAATGCTCAGTGAGGTTGAGTGACAGAAACAGGCAAAGCAAGCCTGAGATGTTCTTGTGCATCTCTGGGGTACCTGTGAGCTCAGCCAGAAGTTGTGCCATGGAAAGTGGCTTCCATTCAACATCCTCTGTTCTACAAAAATGTCAATGTTATTTCAACATGAAACAATACTCTCCTCCGTGTCACCTTCAAACTCTTTCCAAAGCATCCCCAAGCTGTCGCTTTGTGTGGCTTAAGCACCTTCTGCCTCCCACATTTGCTTCCTATGCCCTTATTTAGTTTTTTATCTTTAGCATCTGCAATCCAAACACTGTGGTAGTGAACCAGACCTCACTGTCCTCAGATTTCATGTCTCCCTTTGATTCTGCCATCTGCTTGCTTGCTCACTCAGCCACAGACCATAAAGCAGACCTGTTTTTCAGAAGTCACACACTGCCTGTCATGAGGACATATTCAAACTGTGGAAAGAAAGAAACTTAACAGCAGCAAAGATTCCATGCAGATTCATCTGGCTTCTGTGAGATCTATGCACCATAGTATCTGCAGTTTGCAAAGGGTTTCCAGAAGTCCAATGTTCTGCACTCCAGCATACACTAAGCTAGACTGTATCATTTACTCTCTTTTAGATCTTGATAATATTTTATAGGGAAAAACTTAAAGCAGGAAACAGAGAATGGTGGTTTGCCCTTCTCTAGTCCCTGCTTTCCTTAGAAGCTACCACCTAAACATTTGTTAAGAAGGGTTAATGATGGAGTGTGAAACAATTCTTTTTTTCTTTCTGTTTCATGTGATGTGGGTGTTTATATACCTACCTACATGTAGATATATGCACCATAAGCTTGCAGCACCCATAGAGGCCAGAAGAGAGCAGCATCAGATCTCTTCAAGTTGGAGTTACAGGTACTTGCAAGCTGCCTGGCATAGGTGCTGGGAACTGAACCTGGGTCCTTTTTTATGAAGAGTAAGTGCTCTTAACTTCTGAGCCATTTCTTTATCCCTGGTGTGTAGAGTAATTTGTCTTGAGATAGTATAGCCTTTTCTTCCTGGTATAGCATGACCACCCATAGATGAGTATGACCTGGCAGTATAACAAGGAAATATTTGTTATATATAAAAACAGAGCATTACAGTGATAGCAAGGTCTGTGGTAATGGTGAGGGTGTATTACCAGCATGAACAGAAGGAGAGCGTCTCCAGATGAATCTGTTGGCCCCTGTTGACTCTGGGATTCTGCTGATCACTCCTTTCTTGCTCTCAGCTGCAGCTGGTCTTTGCATGTGCTAGAGTGCATAGGAAGTTAGGAGATGCAACTTCTCTGCAATCATCACCCACAATGAAATAGGACTTTGTGATGTTGCAGAGGTTCTGAGTCACCCATGCTTTTGTAAGAACTCTAGAAAGCCCAGTAAGTTCATTGATTCTACAAATTGGACTTAGGTGGAGGTTTTCCTTATTCTGTTATAGCTGCCTTAGCTGGTATGGAAATAATCTATTCATGTCTTCAAGTAAATGCAACACTCAGCTATCTCGCTGGGAGGAGCAAGTTTCTGTTCCTCTTAAATATGGAATTGTATGCATTTTACTGATGCAATTTCTTCTGTACCTATGCAGGATGCAAATCTGTATCCTGCCTGAGCCCTAGCCTCCTCATCAGTTGGATGAAGATATAAATATATTTTCTATACAGATCTCAAGGTGACTGTGAAGGTCAAATTAAATAAAGCAGGTGTCATTTCTAAAGCCACAGACAAAATGTGTTATTATAGCACAATCCTTGCCTTTGTATTTGAAATATATAAATTCATGTATAAGTTGTAATCTTCTGTCCAGTTGTAGTTTTGAGTTAAAAAGTAGCAGATTAGGTCTTCTGAAAGTTATCATAATTGCATTCACTAGTGAAACTACTTTCCCTCATATTCAATTTGTCCTACTGGGACCATTTACCCATCAGTCATGCTAAGCCTCTTTTGGAGTTTAGAATCATTTTTAAAAGCCATAAAAAGCTCTTGTACAAATCATGTAAAACTGTTGTTCTGACAACATAAATGTTCCGTGCATCAAAAACCACATTAAAATTATCCAAGTGGCTATGAAAATGCATTCAGAAAAGGAGTCATTATGTTTTGATAAGGACCCCCACCACAATGAAAAGCATGGCTCTACCTCATCCTTCTGAGAATGAGTGAATCCCAGACATCAATGCTAATGAGATATGGAGATGCCCATCATGACAAAGCGGCAAGCCTGGGGTCCAGGTCACAGGTAGGGAACTGTAGTGACAGACACTTAGCGATGACCATTGTTCACTCTGCACTCTTCAACTGGCATCTATACCATTGCATGTGGAAATCTGATTAAGAAAAATTACCCTTTTATATCATATTTTTATTATTTTATGATAGTTATTCTCTCTCTCTCTCTCTGTTTGTACACTAGTGAAGGCTAGAGATTGATATCAAGTGCCTTATTTTGTTTTAATTTTTAAATTGCAATTATTTAGTTAATGTGTACATTCACGCACACTTGTGTCACTGCCCACATGTGGAGGCCAGAGGACAACTTATAGTACTTGGTTTCTTTTTCCACCATTTAGGTCCCTTGGACCAAACTGAGGTCATTAGACTTGGAGGCAAGGGTCTGTTCCAGCTGAGCCATCTCACAGACCCTCTATCTTATTTCTTGAGACAATTGCTTTAACTGACTCGTCTCTGACTCTGAAGCTCTCTCTCTGTCTCGTTGAGACTGGCTGGCCACAGAGAGCCTCCTATTTCCTCCCCTCCCCTTAGCACTGACCTTTGATTCTCCTTGCCATGTACAACTTTCACGTGTTTCATTTGGGTGCAGGAATTGAACTCAGGTCCTCACTCTTGGGCAGCACGGACTTTATTCACTGAGACATCTTCCTAGCCCAGTTCTTAGTATTACTGATTTCAAGATCAAAGGACCTTGATGTGGTCACATTCTAATTTTACGGATGTTCTTTTCTCCATGTGTTCATTCTGTGTCGATTTTGGGCTAGAGGAGTAACTAATATGACCAGAAAGAGCTGTGCTTCACTCAAGCAGAGATTGCATGAGTCATGGCTCCCACAATGGAAAACATTGTGACAATTGGTCACTATACAAAATCTGGGTTTAATGTGGGTGGATTCTGAGGTTGTGATTGTACTCACAGCTTTTCTGTCACAGAACTTTTGCTCAGCCTTGTAAGCCTTTTCTTATCTCATTTCTCCATCAAACACATCTTTAGGAAAACTTGCCATGAACCTCATTCGATGATTGACTGACTTTTGATCTTCTTCCCATAAACCTTACATCCCTTGAAAATAGCAGGTCATAAATTTAAAAATTTAAGATAATTAACAAAATGTTTTGTTGTTGAATAATGTGTTTTTATTGATCAACGATATGTGGGTGAAAACCAGTGCAAGTCAATATTGGGGCAATTTTCATAAATCAATGTTAATTTACTGCTTATGTTTCTGTTGGGCTCACACCAAACCCACAACTGATACTCAAACTGTCCAAACACAGTGATTTCCAATGCATGAGGTACAGAGTATGATGGAAACTGCCTAGTACATGGAGACTCACAGGCATGTTCATCTACAGCGGCAATTAATGAGGCAATTCCACATAGTTTATCTGGTAACTAAAAGAGCTTTATTTCAGGGATAACTTACAGCCAATAAGGGGTTGGTTACAGGATCTGGGAGAGATGAGGTGCAGCCCAGCATGGAACTCTGACTTGGTCTGCAATCCAGCATCCAGGATCACTAGGAGCCAAGAGAGCTGGCATGGATGCATTTCAGGTCTTAAAGGGCCTCCTCTCGGCCATGCCCTGGGGGCAAGTCATAGGCAGGTGTGACAGTTACCTGCTGTCTCACTGGGGACAGTGCTTCAAGGTCAAAGCTGCAACAGCTACCTACTACATTTATCCTGTGACACTGGAACCTGACACTGACTTTAACAATCAGATCCCTAAAACCCTCAAATGAGTCATTTCTTCTTTTGTTGAAATCACAAAATCTCATAATATTTTAAGTAAGTTTACTATTTTGTGTTGGGCCACATTCACAGATATCTGAGCTACATGTGACCTGTGGATCACAGGCTGGATAACCTTGTGAGATTATGGAACTTATATCAAATGTTAATGACTTGTTAAAGTTATTTAAAAAGCCATCTCTAGTACGCATCTAGCTTTCCGAGTCTCTCATCTACTATTAGGTACCAGTTTCCAGATATTATCAAAATTCCTTCTCATAAAAATGTTAGAGTTAGTGTGGTAATTGTAATGAGATAATCAGATTGCACATAAAATATTCCAGGGCAGTTATCTACACATGATTCGTTTCTATGTCCTTCCCTCTATGAGAACTGAGGAGTCTGACATCTGCTTTTATAAACATTTCACTCCAGATACCTGGAGTCTGACTGTGTAGACACTTGCCTTACATGTTTAAGTTCCCTGAGAGGAGGACAAGGCAGAGCCAAGTCTTCAAAAGTCTCAGAGCTTCCGTTGAGTTGATGTAAACATGATGTTGAGAGGGCTGTGCCTATCTGAAAGAACTTCACAAAACCTTCTCCCATTTCAAGGAGGACATTCCATCCTACCTTCCTGTACAGGATGGAATTTCCTCTTAGCTTGAAGCCACTTCAAGGACACATGAATAATCTCTTAATTTTCTTTTTGTAACAAAAGTAGGTAGCTTTCCTCATTTGCCTCACAAGAAAACTTGGCAGCAGGCACAGTGTGAAGAAAATGAGTCAAAAATCCCTGGTTCTGAACTTCTGCGGTCAGTTAAGACATTGTGAGTAAGAACAGAGCTTTCAGGCTCAGCACCCTCAGTCTCCTGTATGCCACTGTGTGCATTCCATAACAGTAGTGATGGTCCTTGCGCTGTTGTTATCCAGAGGGAACACAAGAGTGGAGTGTAGGCTCAGGATCCTTTTTTTTTTTTTTTTTTTTTTTTTTTTTTTTAACACACCCTGCTATGTAGCTGTTCAGCCTGAACTTCATTCTGTAGTCCAGGCCAGCCTTGACCTTCTGATGACCCTTTGGTACCTTTTAAGATGGTGGGTTAAAAGCATGCACTACCATGCCCACCAGATACTTTTAAGGTTTAGATATCAAGAAATTCTGAAGATAGTTCCTTGAAAGACTGAGTCTAAACTACCCACATTCCATGTTCTCTACAGTTAGCTCCAAGTGTCCATATTTCGGGAACTATACCCCAGAGCAAGCCTCCCTGAGACCCTCTGCTTGCATTTGATTCCAAGCATAGTCACTCATATTCCTGATGTTTCTAGAATTCTTCATGTTTCCGCACTAAAAATTTCCATGTCTTGGTCAACCCTCCTTTGTGTCTGAAGTCTCAATTTGGGATCATGAGTGAAATCTAAGGGGAAAAAAAAGTCCACAATCCATACTGTTTTTTTTTTCCCCAAACTAAGATCTGGAAGCTTCACTGCTTTAAAGTCAATGACTAGGCACAGGTGGCCATCATCTAGTGTTACATTGTCGCTGTGGATGCCTGGCATTCCAGCCATAGATTTTGGCAGCCACCATTTACAGTTTCCTTCTGTGTCACATTCATTCTTGTGTCCAGCTGAGCATCACAAAGTACGTCTGAATCCCCAGCATTCACACCTCACCCCCAGGTGGTTTGGTTGGTAGCTGAGTTTTGTGTTGGGATGAAGCCAATTCAGTTAAACATTCCAGACTCATGGCCATGCACATCAGAGTACTACTGTTGGTAATAAGAATGGCTGTGATCCAGACTTACATGATCAAGACATTACTGAAAACAAAATACAAATGGTATTGGAAGAGCACGTGGACCTGACTAGAGAGGAACCAGCCCTAAATAGAGCAGTTCTCACACTGTCCAGGGGAGGATGGTAATATGTACATCTACTTTTGTTTATGTTGCCATATTAAATGCTTTGGGGGTAAAAGTGATACAGAGCAGAAGTAAGGGGAGAGAAATAGCATCACTGAACTTCGATGGGTGTTGGGGTTCTCTATAGAAATAGATATATGTGTGTATGCATGTATATATGTATGTATGTATATGAACTATGCAAAGATATTTATTGGATTGACTTACATGGTAAGATGTGGTTAGCCTAACAACGACTGTCTGCTTTCAAGAGATGTTTATAGCCCATTTAGTCCACAAGGTTAGATATATTATCAGTCCTAATATGGAAATGCAAATGTGGAGCATCTTAGAAAAGGGCTGGTCTTAGTCCAGGTCTGAAGTCCAAAGATGTTGAAGTCTAATATCAGTGAATGGTGATGGAGGCAGCAGATGTAACAACGGGGCAGATGCGCTCATCATTTAGAAGCAAGGACCAGCAGCCTTCTTCACAGTGAGCATCTCCTGAAGGCTCTGTCCAGCCTTGTGGAAAGGACCTTCACCTCTCAGGAGATTCCCTCCAGAATAATCCTCATAGGCCCACCCAGTGTTAATATTTTAGTGATCTCAAACCCCATCAAGGTGGCAACTAAAATCAACCTGCACAGGTGCATGGTTACAAGCAGGTTTCAGTCCTCAGTGTGTACTGAACATTTCAAATCACCAATCCAAGGATTCTATGATCTGGACTAAACCTAAATGTTAGGAAGGGTTATGTTTGGAAGGGTTTTTATTTTTTTTTCCTTCTAGGTTACTTTTCTAGTACTTATTAAAAAATACCTTTGCGCCAGAAAGAAGCTGAATTCAATTTTTAAAGTTGTTTTATCCAGATTTTTTTTTTTTTTTTTTTTTTTTTTACCATTTTGGAGCCAGACAATTTAAAATCTTCATCTCTATTTGGATCCCTGATGATAATAAGCGCTTCCTTTGGCAGAGCACTCATCAATTTGCAAAGTGCTCCATTTAAATGGCAGCTTTTCATCCTCACACCAACTCCCTCGCATAAGGACCTCAGCGCAAACATTTAATATTCTGATTTTGCAGAATAGGAAGGCTCTGTGAGAGGCTGTGGCCTGGGCACGGGTTTTATTTACAATTCAAATGTAAAAACTGTAATGTGGCTCCCTTCTGAGTTGAGAACTAATGACATTTCGCTCCTGTGGTTTAGCAGTGCCAACACCCCTTACCAGGTAAAGCCAGACTCTGCTGACAAGGGCCCTCTCCTTCGTGGATCCTTTAGTGGGTGATGGAGGCAGAGAGGAGCAGAGGCGTGGCGCTATGGATGAACAGGGGCTGCAGTCCTGGGTGTCTGCAGTCTTCTACTGCCCACTCCTGGGAAAAGTTCACCTGAGTCTACATTTGGGGCTCACCACTCGGCAGAGCCGCCTTTCCACTGGTGTCTGGGGTAGCTTTCTCTTTCCTGCCCTCCCACCGCAGACTGACAGGGGTTCAGTCTGTCCTTTGCGGTGTTGGATCTTCTTGTAAGATTACTCTCTGATTTTTGTTATTTTCATAGAGAATATAAAATAAAACAGTGGAATCCCTCCTATTACTAGACACTATCCAACTGTGGCTTTAATTTCTCTTTGGGGAGATGTGCAGCAGACTTTAGGACTTACAGATATTTGCTTCAAGGTGCACTGTTGGCTCACTTGGGTGGAAGCCATGGTGGGTCCTGATCTGAGATGAAAACTGTGACTACGTTGATGACTTCAGAGCATCAGATCACCAGTGAGAAGGGATATGCTGGAAGGTGCTCTCTATCTGTGACTTCTGCCCTCTTGTGTAATTGTTTCCCCATCTGTGTTACAAGTCCAGGGACATAGACATGCTAGGCAATCACTCTCTTCCCCTGACACTGTCTCTCTCTCTCTCTCTCTCTTTTTTTTTTTTTTTTTTTTTTTTGGTTTTTCAAGACAGGGTTTCTCTGTGTAGCTTTGCGCCTTTCCTGGAACTCACTTGGTAGCCCAGGCTGGCCTCGAACTCACAGAGATCTGCCTGCCTCTGCCTCCCGAGTGCTGGGATTAAAGGCGTGTGCCACCACCGCCCGGCCTGACACAGTCTCTTATTTCACTTTTTTTGTTTCTTTTCATATAATACACCCCAGATAAAAATCAATACTTATCACCACAAATTCTTTCTTTCTAAACCATGTATTCTTATATAAGTGCACACATGGACACACCACATGCACACATCCTTGCATACAAAGACATGCACATATATCACATACATACACACATACACAAATATTAATACAGCACACACATACACATACATAATTGCATCCCCCCACATATACATATACACAAATATAAGCACACATTCTGACATACACACATGCATATACAAACACACAGGACACAAATGCACACACACACACACACAAACACACACACAATTTCAGACAGACACAATCACACAGATAAATGCATTTCCCCATATATACATGTACACAAGCACACATACATACTCTGGCATACACACATGAACAAATGCATACACATAGAAATACACACACACAAGTTCAGGCAGACATATTCACGCATATAATCACATAAACATATATACATACACCCTAAACACCTGGCACATACACAAACATAGGCCCATACACACATGTACACACACAACACATACATTCACACAAACACATGTTCAAACACATGTACGCATATACATATATGCACACATCACACAGCCACACATGTACACATGCACATAAACTCAACATGTGTGCTCATAAGCTTGCACACCCTTCACAGGCACATGTACAAAGACAGTTGTATACACACATGTGCATACCCACATATATTCACACACACTCACATACATACACACCTATGTACATAAACATGCTTGTACATTCTCCATAATTTCACACACACATGTACACACCATAGATACATGCACAAATATAAACAGGGGCATATCCACTTGTATGCACACACATGTGTATGTATAGACACACGTGTACAAACACACATGTATAGACACAAGCACACACACTGAGTTCATAACAGTGCCTAGAGCTCCTCCTCCTTGTAGGACAAAAAAAAATTCTTAATTTTTTTTCCTCGTAACTGGAAAGCTCACCATAAATTTTAATCACTACATGTCAAGTCAATCTGATGTGGATAAGGAATCTATTTTTTACAATCTGTCTTTGAATATTCCAAAATAATATCTGCAATTAATTGCTTGCACCTGTAGAATCCATCTGCAAATATCTCTGGATTATGAGTTACAAGGAGCTGAATGCAGTCAGCTGACCCCGGTGTGGCAGTAGGAGCAGACTGTCCTGAATATGCAAGGCCACGAGGATCCATACATCAAAGTCACATTCCAGGTGGCTCTCTCAAATAAAATTTTTGCAGAGAAACCCTGTCTCAAAAAACCAAAAAAAAAAAAAAAAAAAAAAAAAAAATTATTAGTGGCCAGCTTATCTGTTATCCAGCTTTACTTTCCAGCAAATCAAAATACATTTTGCATCAAGTTCCATGTAAGGAAAAACAGCTCTGTCCCAATAGTAAGATACCAGGTATGTTTTGAGGAAGATGTGACTTTAAATGCAGCATCTCCCTAAGTGCTGTTCAGATTGGCCATCAGATCTGGCATCAAAGCTGAAGACAATCCAGAGAGAGGGGCTGCAGGATATTTGTCAACTCTTTTGTTGAAAAAGGACCACTTGTCCCACGAATCAGCACCTGATGAATGTGTGCTAATTACACACTGACTAATGTGGGATGATTGATTACCTTTATAACAATCATTCCAGGGCATCCCAGGTGTAGCTGGAACCACATCCATGGTTCCATTTAGACTGCATCCGTCAGGTTGATAGGGGCCTGGAAAATTATGAGTGTTAATTTAAGCCTTTTAATTTTCTTCACTATGCCTTTTGGAATTTCTGACATGTTCAATGCTGTCAGCAACTGGGAACAGTGAGAATGTATGTTTTATTCTTATTTTGAATTTTATTGCATTTTTTACCTTTTTAAATTAACAATACACACCATGTGACTCAAATATATATATATTTTAGACAAGGTCTCTATCTATGTGGCTCTCGCTGTGCTAGAACTCACAGAGATCTGCCTTCTTCTGCCTCTAGGGGGATGGGATTAAAGACTCCATGCTTTCTCAGCTCTGTCTACCAAATTCTTCTTTTGGGATTCCCCTAATCTTAATTAATTATATTTTGGTGTATTCTTTTATAGATGCCTTACACATTAATGAATTCACCCACTTGCACATATACATGTGTTTATATACATCTGTATGTCATATACATATATGTATCTTAGGAACATACAAAATATCAGCATAGAGTTCTACAATATGTACTAAGAGGATATTATGAAATTAGTATATACTCTTATCCTATTTACATAAAGGAACACATAATATAATACTTTGATCTAGCTGGTTGTAAAATTCACTTTTGTAGGTAACACAAAAATGCAGATATTAATGGGGAACCAGATAGTATTTTCATAGATACAGACTTCAGCTATGATTGAAATCAGGATAAGCATATATGATGTGGGATGTCTTTCTGTACACTGTGAATATATGTTGCTTCTATTGGTTGATGAATAAAGTTGCTTTGGCCTAGGGCAGGGCAGAATATAGTTAGGTGGAAAGTCAAACTAAAGACAGGGAAAAGAAGGTTGGAGTTGAGGAGACGCCATCTAGTTTCTCATGGAGTGAGATACCAGCAAACCAGTAATGCCACAGCCACATGGCAAAATATAGATGAATATAAATGGGTTAATTTAAGTTGTAAGAGCTAGCTAGTAATAAGCCTGAGCCATTGGCCAAACATTTATAATTAATATAAGCCTCTGAGTGATTATTTTATACACAACTATGGGACCAGTTGGGACACAGAAAAGCCTTCAGCTGCACATATCTCACGTATTTATCATTTCTTTGTGATGCAAAACCTTCACTCCCACATTTAACCTTTCTATGAATTTCAGAGTGATGTCACTCTGTAATCACCCTGCTAGATACCAGAGTAAGAAAACTCATTTCTGTCCCTGTGGATCAACCTTTGTACTCTCTCATCCTCCCTCTTTTAGTAAATTTGCAGTCACTGCTTCTTAAGGTTCAAACTTTTACCTTTTCTACATGGCCTCTGTAGATGGAGGCATGGGTCTCTTTCTAGCCTCTGTGGATGCAGGCATGGGTCTCTCTCCAGCCTCCATGGAGGCAGATGTAATTCTCATCTGCTCTCAGAAGCCTTGGATCAGAGCCATCTGCACACACATGACTTCACTTTGTGCCATCTGCACATGTATGACTTCACACATGACTGTCGACACTTTTTCCACAGCTGCAGCACAAGTCCACACTGTTCATGCTATCAGTGATTTTCACTCTGGTTCTCTTCAGAGCCAGAACTGAAGTATTCACTGTACATGTTCAGCATGACCTTAAAACAAGATACCTATATGCTGTGGATATTGCTCTGTATAAATAAAATGCTGATTGGCCAGTAGCCAGGCAGGAAGTATAGGTGGGACAAGCAGAGAAGAGAATTCTGGGAACAGGAAGGCTGAGTGAGGAGATGCTGCCAGCCGCAGCCATGAGTACCAACATGTAAGATACTGGTAAGCCACGAGCCGTGTGGCAAGGTATAGATTTATAGAAATGGGTTAATTTAAGATGTTAGAACTAGATAACTAGAAGCTTAAGCCATTAGGCCAAATAGTTTAAATAATATAAGCATCTGTGTGCTTATTTTATAAGTGGGCTGTGGGATTGCCAGGGATTGGCAGGAGCTGGAGAAAAACTCTCCAGCTACACCTATACAGTGGTAGGTGGGAGTGACTTCCTACAAGGAAAAGCTAAGCTCCAGGTCTTTATGTTTTTATCCAACCATATCAACTGTCGACTTGAATCTGACCTTTTTTTTCCTGTTCTGGGGTCAATTAAACATTTGGCTTCTTCACATAAGATGCTCATTATTTAGGAAATCAGTGTTTCTAAACTTAACCTGCACTTTTCTGAGAAAATCAGGTGGTTGAAATAGAAAGTATGAGAAAGAATTTTTAATTATAGTTGTTTAATAAATCTGGTTATTCTCACAGGATCATAGATATTAAAAGATCTATTAAGTTTTGGGTTTACTTTCTATTTTGCTCAGTTTCATTAGATTGAGGTGGTTGAAGGTTAATATTCATAAGAAAAGGTAGCCTTAAGAGAAACTACACTGTAAGGAAGACTAGCAGGAGTCAATATATGTTCAGAACTTTACTGTTGATTGTGACCTTGACAAAGAGTGAATACAAATAGGGCTAAGGAAGTAGTTCATTTGGAAGAGCACTTAGCCAACAAAGCAGGCAAATATATCCTAAGTATAAACCGGGTCACTCCCATAATCTCAATACCCAGAGTTGGAACCAGGAAACTCAGGAATTCTGGGTCACAACTCGCTATGTGTCAAGTGCAAAGCCAACCTGGGCTTTGAGATAGTCTGTGTCAACATAATGAAACAACCCCCCTCCCCCCAAATATAAATGTTAGACAAGAAAGAAAATGGGGAAGGGGCCTCTGTCACCTACCTACATTTTTTTAAAGAAAATATGTAATCACATTTTTTCCCTGTGTCCAATTGATACATGAATCTTTATCAGACTGTCTCTGTGTCATCGTCTTCTAGGGAACCAAAGGGTCATGATTAAGGAAGACCATGTTTGCCTGTTTCTTTGGGAGGATGAGAGCGGAACCATGAAGAGTGTTTTCAGTTACTCCTTCTATAAATATAGAAGTTTGCTTGCCACTTAGACAAAATCCATTAACTATCAGTCAAGAGGAGCTAATTACACCCAAACACTGGAGCCTAGGGTAGAGCTTCTGACACACATGATCTCAAGCCCTCTGACTAAAAGATTGGTTGTGGCATAGACAGAGACCAATCATGTGGGGTTTTCAGCTCAATGTCTTCAGAGAACAGTGAGGTTCCTTTCTGTCTTTGTAATCCCCTGTTGAATTACCTCTGATGTACGTTAGGTTTTGGTTAACTGCTTAATATTGTGGGATTTTTCTGTCTTCTGTCTATAAAGAAATTTCTATGGGATGACAGGATACCTCCCCTTTCCCCTTCTATCTGTTCCTAGCCTGTAAAGAAACAGTCTTATTCCTAACAACCATGAGAGGATTTCTTTGAATTTTGAGTTAATGTTGAAAGTCACAAAATGAATTCATGGTGTGCAGTATTCTCTTGACAATGGATGAACAGAAGCAGTTTTAGTTTGATTTCATAAAAAATGTATAGTTGTCATCACAAGTCACAGGCATTTTACACACAAGCATATATATGTGTGTGTGTTTCTGTATACATTGATTCCCAAAACATTTGTGATAATTAAATATCTGGTACTTGTACCCTCTTATGACCCCACCAGCTTGCAATACATAGTTCCAATCCAGTGATCACACAGATGATCCTGGTTCAACTCTCTCTCTCTCTCTCTCTCTCTCTCTCTCTCTCTCTCTCTCTCTCTCTCTCTCTCTCTCTCACACACACACACACACACACACACACACACACACACACCACCCCTGGAAGTCATGAGTCTAGGAGAGGGACTGGTAGGGAAGAGGAGGATTTGATGAGGGTGGGAGGGAGACTAGAGAGAACTGGGTGGGGAGGGAATAGTTATAATGCATTCTACATGTGTATGAAGCTGTCTGAGAAGTAACCTAATTTAAAAAATCTGACTCTTATATTCAAAAGTTTCCATTTCTGTACCTTTTCACCAAAGCCACACATTAATTTTTTAAAGTATCTCATTAATTTATTTATGTATTTTATTCCCTGAGCATGGGAACCTCCCCTTGGACTAGTGCAGTGGTTCTCAGCCTTCCTAGTGCTGCAACCCTTTAATACAGTTCCTCATGTTATGGTGGCCCCCCAACCATAAAATTATTTTGTTGCTATCGCATAACTGTGATTTTGCTACTGTTATGAATCACAATGTAAATATCATATACAGGATATCTGGATATGTGACTTCCCAGAGGAGTCACAACCCTCAGGTTGAGAACCATTGGACTAGCATGTCTGTTTGTCTTCTGATTCTGATTTCTCACTCATCCTTGTGACTTTTATTTTTTTTTTTATTTTATTTTATTTTTGTTTTTTCAAGATATGGTTTCTCTGTGTAGTTTTGGAGCCTGTCCTGAATTTTGCTTTGTAGACCAGACTGGCCTCGAACTCACAGAGATCCACCTGCCTCTGCCTCTGAGTGCTAGGATTAAAGGCGTGTGTCACTGTTGCCTGACTTCATCTCTGTGATTTGCTGACACATTGTTAGGGATTTTTCATCTGTGTTTGGGGGGAGATTAGTGTTTGCATTTGAAAAATATCTTTACAAATTATGACAGCAACATTCTCCTGTCTTCAGACTATAAGTTGTCTCCTGTGCTTTCAGGAAACATGGTGGTGAAATTGGTATCGCTTCTTCCCTAAATGCCTAGGCTTCACCCCCTGCTTAGATTCTGCCATGAGCAGTTATTATATTTGTTTTTAGTATTTCTTCCTATCCAGTTTTCAATACCTTCTGGCTACTCATTAATCATCTTCATTTTAATCATTTCTAAGTAAATTAAGATATCAGCCCACTCCATTCTCTCATTCTCAGCATGCATACCATTAACTATGTGTTTTTTTTTCCCATGTAAAATGAGCATAGGTCAGATGCACACAAGCTTGGTGTCAACTGGCTGAGTTCACACACATGTGCACCTCCAGAACGCAACCTCTACTGGACATAGGGCATGCTTAGCCACCACACAGAGTTCCACTATTCTCTTGGGTAAATGTTAACCCTCACTTGCCAAGAGCAACTACTCTTTTGATTGTTTTTCAGTCACACATCACTTTTGTTGTTCAAAAATTCTTACCGATAATGTGACACATGAAGTCATCTTCTGAAGGGTTGCTCCTCATGGCCATCAAAGTTCCTGTGTGACATCACAGGCATCCATATTTCATCATGTCTTACTATTGTGAATTTGTTTTCTTTCTATGACCATATCAGCTTGTCCATGCTTTCTTGCATGATTGACAATCATGTTATTTCCAGTTTTTTTTCTGTTATGAACAAAATTACCATGAAAATTATTGTATAAGTTTTCCCTCCCCGGGGCTTTAATTCTACCCTTTCCTATTATGATATTAAAATCTTCTGAAGTTTTCTGTGGCTTCAGTGGAGTGCTGGCTCTGTCAGTGTTTTAGGGAAAAGCAGAGGTAGGGGAAGTCCTTGAGATCAACTTGCCTCAGGTGAGCAATAACTTGGGAAGTTCTTTGGTGGCTATCAACAGCCTCCAAAGCCGGGGCCGTGTCTTCTGGGTCCTTTCTCCCCCATACTCAAAGAATGAATTTCATGCATAATGTGGTAGTGAGTTGTAGGAAGGTCATTACAGGTTCAGTGTGTGAGAGATTAAGAGAAAGGAACCAGTAGATCATCTACATAGCAGGGTGCGTTGTCCCCCACCACAAGACTAGCTATCCAGTTGTTTGTAAGGCCTTACTAGACTGAGATATAGGGGCAAGCTGGCCAGTCTAAGTTGATCCTCCCAGAGGTGTTCCCATTTCTCTGCATCCCCGTTTGGAGGAGAGTTGCATCACAGCCTCCTACACAGTTTCCTGGCAGTTCTGCTCATTTAGGAGAAGCGAAAGGACAAGGAGGAATGTGAGGAACCAGAAGAAAAGCACGTGTGCTCCTTAATACTTCTGGCCTTTGGGCAGGACAGAACTGCCCAAAGAACCAAGGATATTTTTATGTCCTGGCCGAGGAAAAGAACCATAACTGCTCATTTTTAAGATTGCTATCAGTTCCTTTCTTCGATTATTGACTGTACTTGATGCCTAAGAGTGAATGGAGCTTGAGGGGGAGGGGGATGCACTTCTTAGGAGACATGCCCTTATCTCTTTCCTACTGTTCAAACTTGACTTCTTCCTGACAGGTGGTGGCTAAGGCAACCCTTCCCAGTGGTCCGTGTCTCCTGGATCCACCCATGGCTTTAAGTTACTTCAAATAGCTGTGTTATCCACCTCCTGCCCTAACCAAAGATAGAATAAGTTGCTCCTTGTTCATATCCTCAGAGGCAGCTATGGTCCTTCTTTGCAAGAGGCATCCATGGACCTGGGTCAGCTTGCCATTCTATGGGGTCTCTTTTCCTCCATAACACTTCCCCTGGTCTGTCCTTCAAACCGTGACTAGCTCCTGGTAGTTTTGAGTTGTATTTGTCGTTCTAAGTTGTTTTTGTTGTCTGAATACATCATTTTTTCAGGCCTGATCACAGTCACACTTTATCTACTGTAAATATTTAGGCTTAAAACTGAAAACCCACTCTATGTTATTATGGGATAAGTCTTTTATAATAACCAACTGAGAACTTGTTAATCAAAGCTGAGATGCTGTTTGAAAACTGAGATTTCACAATCTATGAAGAATGAGGGATATAGGAAAATGCCACATATAAAATAGAAAGTCACAACAAATTGAGAAAATGTGCATATGGTCTTATATATAAAGATCCTACCAATTAGCGTATATTATAGCTTTTTTTTTTAATATGTAAGAAGTAAAAAGGAAAATGTAGAAAAACAGGCAATGGAAATGAACAAATATTTCATGGGTAAATATTTTAAATGTATGAAATTTTGATTATGTTCATTATGACATAAATTTAAAATAAAACTATAACAAGTTCTTGTTTTCTTTCAAATTAGTAAAACTTCACAAAGTTTAACAAAATGCACCATTAACAAGGGTGTGTGGAAGTGAGTGCCCTTCTTTATGTGAGATGGGAGTATAAAATTTCCCTTCTCATAAGTAAGGAAATGCATAAATGTTAGTAAATGTAAAAAATGCCTTAATACTTGGATACAATGGCTCCTCATTTTAGAATTTCCTCTACAGTAAACAGTGTAGACACAAAAGTGACAAATGAGCTTCTCTGGTCCTTGTATCCTGTTGTTATCAAAAATAAAGATTGATTGAAAATGATACAGTTATGATATCCGTAATTCACACAAAGAAATAAACTCTGTGAAATATAATATAATACAGTACAAATTTTGTGCCAAGCCTATTGCATTTGTGTTTCTATAATTTTCCTGATTTGGGACAAGCCTTATCTATTGAGAATCCAGAAAGCAGTGGTTGAGTCTCTTGGTAATTAGAGCTTTCCACTTGCAGGGAATGGAAACAGAATAGATTTTGAAATAATTCAAGGACCTTCATCAGTCATCGTATTAGTCTCATAGTCATGGGATATTTGCAGTTTCTCATATGGCAAAAGGCAAAGGCTCTATATTTGCCTCTGGTCACTTTTCCTAACACACAAGAACCTGGTGGACATTGATCCCTCCCCCTCATATAAGGTGTAGTAGTCTTCAGATACGGTTTCAAGGGCCACGACAAATTTCCATGAAAAGGCTGAATTCTGACTCCAGATTAAATGTAGAACCTGTGGCTAAGATCCTGGCCTTTGAACTCAAGGCCCACTGCACTTGAGCTAATAAATGTCTGTCTCTCTGTCTCTGTCTCTTTCCCTCCCTCTCTCTCCCCTTCTCTCTCTCCCCTTCTCTCTCTCTCTCTCTCTCTCTCTCTCTCTCTCTCTCTCTCTCTCTCTCTCTCTCTCTCTCTCATTCACACATGTGGCTTTTTTTTTTTTTTTTTGCTCATTGACTCGTTCCTGATTTAAAATATGGGTTGGAAGTACTCTAGCACTAAGAACTAATCAGGGTCACATTCCTGGGTTGCTTTAAGGTTGGGACTTAACACATCCTTCCCTTAACTCACTTTTTTTTTTTTTTCAATATGAACAATGCATGCTCTAGCTTGGGAATGAGCCACATGGTTGCTGATGCTGCGGCTCTCTTTGTAGGACTTCATGATCCAGCAGACCCAAAGGGCTTTTTCATGCTTTGTTTGCTTTGGTTGTCAATCTTATTATCATTATTATTATTTTTTTGGAATTTTGATATGGCTGAAGTTTGCCTGGTTAAGAACAAAATGATTTCTAGACAACACTTGAGGAATTAAATTGAGTAATAGATTGAAGCTTTTCTTCTAGCTAAATACATATAAAAGGAAAACATTTGATTCCTGATTTCTGATGTTGTTAAAATTATTACGGAGAGAATTTTATTATTCCTCATTCTGCTCTCTCTGTTTTAAGAAAATGTGAGAAAACTGTAGAAATATCACTTAATGGATTACTATTTGTGAAATACAAGCATGTATCATATCTTAATTTATAAGGCCCATTGGGTATATTAGTTATTATTTAATTTTATTTAAAAATCTCAATAAGTTACTTGTCCTTCATAATGATAAGTAGTGTAGAATTAAGGATGCATATAGTTTATAAAATGATTTTTATAATTTTTGGCATTTTCACTTAGAGTGAACTTAGCAGGTACTTTAATTGCTCTGATTCCAACTAGTTTGACCCTGTGACACTGAATGTACTTTATATTCTACCCAAGTTACCTGAATGTCTACTTACTTATCTTGAAAAAAAAAATGTCTTAAAGATAATTTTTGCAAAATACTAGGTTGGCAAAATCTTTCTCAAATTTGAAAGTTGCTGTTTCAAATGTATTCATGGGCTTTACTGGCCGCTTTCATATGGCCATGACCAAATCCCCAAAAAGCAACTTAAAGAAAGAAGGTTTTTTTTTTTTTTTTTTATTTTTGGCTCAGTTTTGAGAATGTAGTTAATCGTTACATGAGAGGCCTGGCATCAGAAACCTTGAGGTGTCATCACAAACAAAGAGGGGTAAAGGCTGTTGCTCGGCTGGATTACTCCTTTTATCTTATTTAGTCTGAGGTCCTAGTCCATAGATGGCAACACCTATCCATGGGTGGGTCTCCCCGCCTCCTTTTAGCCTCTCTTGAAATATCCTCAGAAACACACCCAGAGATATGTCTCTCAGTCTTTCCAAATCCAGTCAAGCTGGCAACTGGCAAAGGACCTGGGTGGGTTCTTTGTGCAAGAGAGGAGCTTAGAAGTGAAGGCAATGGGCTCTAAGGTGGAGAGTTCTTGTTAATCGTAGTTTATCACGACCATGATGAGACACTCAGGACAGTCTGCTCCTGTTGAAAGTTCCGTAGCTTTACTCCCATGTCTTGACGTCACTGTTCATTTAAGCAATTTCTCTCCTGTGCTCTCTGACTAGCAGTGACTATCTATCTATATTAAATATCTCACAGTAAATATTATTTTTTTAGCTGATGTTTATTTATTTACCTGACGTCAAACAGGATTATTATTGTCATAATGGCAGACATTATCGCACCTCATCTTTAGAGAATATTTGCATTCCAAGAGCAGGTCCATTATATGATGGCCTTTAACGTTCAAAATAATTATAGAAGTCCTATCCTATTCCTTTTTTTTTTTTTTTTTTTTTTTGGTTTTTCAAGACAGGGTTTCTCTGTATAGCTTTGTGCCTTTCCTGGATCTCACTCTGTAGACCAGGCTGGCCTCGAATTCACAAATATCCGCCTGCCTCTGCCTCCCGAGTGCTGGAATTAAAGGCATGCGCCACAGCTGCCTGGCTTTTTTTTTTTTTTTTTTGGTTTTTATTCTTCCTATTCCTATCCTTCCTATTCCAATCCTTCAAAGAAATATATGAGGTAGGGTATTTTGTTCAATGAAAGAACTGGTAAATAGTAAAGGAAAATAGATATCACAATTATGATTCCATAGACAAAACTCATAGCCACGGTAGTGTATAGGGAGGCTGAATACTTTCTTCACTGGCTCCAGGAACATTCTTGTTAAAGGTTTTGCTTAGTCAAATACATCCTAGGCCAGCAGGGAGTTTGTTGGTGCCACGACACTTGTGTGACATTCTTTCTTCTCTTTTTCAGGAACTTGAAAGGGGTCTTGTGTACACAGTTACAAATCATAAGAGAAATTGAAATTGTAGTGATGGAATACACATCGGGGAAGTCAGATATTCATGACAGAGCTTAGGCTAGAAAGACTGTAAGATGTGAGCTTGAAAGACAGGCTAATGGGCTGTTGGGTAGAAAGCTTGGTGCAAGTTCCCAACTACCTTGCGGAGATACCCAGGATAAACCTGGCCCTGTCATAATACCCTTGATCCCAGTTGTAAACACTCTGAGTTTTGGCTGTCTTTTTATTGTGTTCTTTGGTTATAAGGTATCATTTCATCTATATTAAATATTTCACCATTAAAAATTTGTAGGAATGCTTGTTAAAAGCAGAGAGTAGGAAAGACTGTAACGACAACCACAGATTCAGCTTTTATGGACTTGTTTCTAAAATATGCAAGCAATACAAGAAGGAGCAGTGTTGCAGGCTTCAGAAATTGTACATAATGTGTCCATACAAAGGCACAGTGTGATAGTTCCCAGAATTCCACCATGTCGACCAGAGCTTAATGAGTTACCACACTTTACAACACATTTTTAAGTTCTTACTATTGCTGATTCCTTTCTATTACTCTTCAAATAATGTCATCTTTTTCTATTCTAAAATAAAAACAAACCTAGAAAATTTCACCCTGCAGTGAACCCTGATTCTGTACAACCAATCACAGGATACATTTGGAGCAAATAATTCACAGTGTATTTACTATTGTTTTTTCATAACATCCATTTATGTCTGTACTTGTTGTGACTCCAATTTTACCCGACTTTAAGAGATTTTTAAAAATTTAACTAATCAATTAATGGTGTCAAATGAGATGAAATACATGGTAGAGTTACTTTGATTTAAGTTACTTTTCTCTGATCATGTGTTTTGATGATCATTCTTCTTCTGAAAGTATTTCCATGGTATTTCGCTCTTCACATTTCCACACTTACTCCCTACATGGGCACTTGTGTTTTCTAGATACCACACACTCACTTATCTTCAAGGGCACTATATTAATTACCTTTAGTACTCATTATGCTGTAGATTTTTCACAAGTAATATGAGGAATTTAGGTCAGAGTTCAGGCTTTGAAGTATGGTGTCTCAAAATAAATGCAAGAATGAAATAAATTTCAGTATTTAAAAAATAAAATTGATATTTCATTTTTGCCAAGAAAGTGTTTCAATTATAATAAGTGCATAGACTGTGACTTTTCTCACAAGTTTTGCATAATTATCTGATCAATAGTTGCAATTATATGATGAAGGCAAATTAAAATAAATATGATTTCTAATTACTCTTTATGCAGTGATGGCAGGGGTATTACTTTGAAGACAAATGGCTCATTGGCAAAGATTTAAAAGCAGTGTGAAGGGCTGCTGAGATGTCTCAGTATTTAAGATAGCATGTTCCTCTTACAGAGAGCCCATGTTCAGTTCCCAGCACCCACATGGTGGCTCACAACTATCCAGGAGATCTGATGCTTTATTTTGAACTTCTTGGGCATTAGGTGTGCAAACAAAAAACTTATACACACAAAAGTTAATAAAAACTTTTAAAAGTTATGTGGTATGGATCAGTTAAATGTATGGGGTCTCTCTCATGCCCACAAAGGACAGGAAAGCAGAAAAGGCTTAGGAAGAAAAAGGAAAAGAGTGGAGATTTGAGCATAGTGTAATGGGTCTTTGATTAAAAAATATTATATGAATTAATTGTAAAAGAATAAATAAGCAATATTCTTCTACTTCTTCAATGCTTTCAATGTGTAAATACTACAACTACATAATCCCAAAGTGAGTTAGTCTCATAGTAGTTAATCACATTCAGAAAATGATCAAAAGATTCCCATGTTGAGCCAAGGTCATGTTCTGCTTTCTTTACCTGCACAATAGCTGTTACTTCATTAAGTAGAATTGAAGTAACTGCCCTGCTAGATATTTGAGGGAGGAGAAAGCAGGGTGGAGATAAACCACAATAACAATTAAAGATGCTCTCTGAGTAAGAAATAAATAGAAGGTGGTCCTTGATCCTAGTATATGTGATGGAGCTTTAAACCCTTCTATTTCCCAGAAGGCTCACTGTTAACTTTCACTATCTTAGACCACAATGAGTATTTTTTTATCCTCAAGATGTAGCTCATGGTGTAACTGGTGGTTCATGCTAGCAATGAGACTTAGGGTAGGACTGGCAATCCTTCATTCTTAAGGTAGGTCTGGCAATTGGATATAAACCCTTGCAATTGCACAGTTGCTGCTTGTTCCATATGACTTGATATCAGTCTGGACAGTGGAACATGAAGATTCTGCAGCCAAACTGTGTACCACTGTAGGCTATCCAATCAATCATAGGTATGTAAGAAGACCCAAATAGAAACTTTGGATAATGTGGCCCACTTGGGCTTCCATATTGATGATTTTTTGTGTATATCTTGTCATACATCAGTATCTGGAAGGTAACTGTTTTTGAAGCCAGAGGACCTCCATTTTGAGGAGACTCTAGAAGGTCCCACTCTATAAGTCTTCATTGATTGCTTCTGACTCTAATCCTGTGCTGAAAAAAAAATGGATCCATGGGTCAAACACTTTCCAGAGTTTTAAGTGTCTTTCTGGTGAACTGTCAAAATGAGGATGCCAAAACCAGCCACTAACTTTGTAGTGAGCCAGCAGTCAGTGAGCATGTCCTTGTGGACCTCTGATCTTATATGGAATATGTCAGAGTCTTAGACAGAATGATAGTTAAAGGTCCACACCTTTAACCTCCACTGTAGCTAAGTTTCAGGAAGGCTTCCCTCCAGTATTGAGGTGTTAAATCACAATGCCTCCTGTTAACTCAAATTGTAGAGTTGATAAAATAAACGTATGTTTCTGGAAATTAATATGACTACAACTTTCAGTTCTTACAGTGAAAAGAGAAAATTCTGGTTGATTGAATCTTAGAAGACTCAGAATCAACTTGCACAATCTTGTTTTGTCATAAAAATATCAAAGTTCAAAATGGTGTTGGTCTCAACAACAGTAAAAATGGATTTGCTAGAATTCAGCAGTCATTTGGGATTAAAACAAAAATTCTCAATAAACTGGGAAAGGAAAAAATATTTCCCTCAAGCAGATGCATTTAACATAGAAAAATCAGACTTCTATTGAAATATGGATCAGTCTTCCCCCAGAGCCAGGACTTTGCATGATTATTGATGGTTATAACTTTCATTAAACATTGAACTGACAGTTATTGCCAGCAGAATAAGGAAGAAAAAATGAGAAACCATTGTAATGTACCTATCAAATGCACTCAATACCATACATTTATGAAGGACACAAAAGCAAAACCAAACTATTCATGGAATAAAGTGTGAAACTGAAAAAGCCTGAGCCAGTCAAACATTGGCAAGACTAGAAAGCACATAGGGGCTAAGATGTTGGCACAAATGTTAACTCATATAAGACTTTGGAAAACTTTGAATTCTCATATAGCTTCATAATTCTACTTGATAGTGTTTACCCAAGAGTAATGAGAACCAAGTTCACCAAAGTCTGCTCATGAATGTCCCTAAGGTCTTGGGTCCTTGTATTTTAAAGTAGAAAACAGTTGACATTGAAATGCCATCCCATAGAACAGTGTCCCACAGTTACAATTCCTAAGGAAAAGGAACTTCTAACTTTGGGTCAGCAGTGTGTGGAAATAAAGATAAATTGCAAACAATCCTCACAGAGGATATTTAAACATGGATGACTACTCTGAGGCCACACAACTCACAATCCATGCCACCTAAATTGGAGAGAAATTTGAGAATGTATGAATGCCATAAAGAGGTCCCATATTGCAGTCACATGGGTCAAATGTCAAATATCCAAAATGTCCACCTTAATAATTAGGAATTTTACTGACATCACAGTATATATTTCGTATTTTGAAGTCTTTCACTACATTCATTTACTATTTCTCTGTGTGTGAGGGTATATGCGTGTGTGTGTGTGTGTGTGTGTGCACATACATGCCATGCATGGCACATATGTGGAGGTCAAAGGACACCTTTCTGGACTGGGAATACTATCCTTAAGTTTGGCAGCAAATTCCTTTATCCATTGAGCTGAACTTCGGGTACTTAAATATTTTTAAGATAGGTACTTCAAAACTAAATTCATAAATTATTTGCATATCAACTAACAATGAGTTAATGAGAATATAATAGGTGATTAAGTTGAAAAAAATGAAACTGAAGTATATCCACTATATTTATGTATTTCTATTTTCATCTAAGGACCTTCAGTCTGAAAATTTTCAAGCTGATGCTTTTATCAGTCAGTGCTTTTAATGTCAAGTATTGGTGTATAAATGCACACAGCAAGAAGACAAAAATAGATCTGCCTTCCTATTAAAAACTTCAACACATGGCTGCATACCATTTTATACACAGCAACGACTCGACTTTGCATAGCCCTCTTTCACCTTCCAAGCACCTACAGATGTGTCAAACTAAGTGCACTGTCTAATGAGTGAGATCCCTTCCTGCTCACCGACAAAACTACCTGTCTCGACAGCTGTGAATGGTGGCTACTAATGACAGTTTGCCAATTAATGCTGAATTCTTGTAGAGCAACAGGACACTGTTCTGCCTGTGTAGAATCTACACATTGGCACTTGCTTATTAAAAGTGAAGTCACTCATCCACTCATGTGCATCTTACTTTCTTGACAAAGGAGAGGAAATTTAAGTTGATCTGTGTAGAACTATCTGCTGGATTTGGGTGAGGGACACAAGTCCCGTGGAAGGAAGTTTAGCTCCGGGATGATATTTAGTGGCTTGTTCTGCTTCCTCAGTCTACCTTAGGGAGGCATCCAATCCACACTATAAACCCATCAGCACTATTGCCTGGAGGTGCCGTTTGAGGCCACAAACTGAGAAACAAGGAAGCACTAGATATTGAACTAAATTGAATCAGAGTATTGGAAGAAGGCCTGCAGAAGGACTTGAGTTTCATTTCTTGGAGCATGCCTTGATCCCAGCATTTGTGATAGAGAGAGAAATGGATCCCTGGAGTTCATTGGCCAGCCTGTGTAGCCCACTTGGTGAACTTCAGGCCACTGACAAACCTTGTGTAACAGAAAAAGAAATAGCTCCAAGGAATGACACTTGAAATTGATTAACACTTTCCACACACCCCAAGTGCACATGCACGCGCGTGCAAGCACACACACACACACACACACACACACACACACACACACACACACACACTCAGTGTTGGAAGAGCCATCAGGATCTGAAGAGGGAGTGGTTCCTAAGTCTTCAACACAAGAACATCTCATGGCTGACTGTCTGCTATCCCCAAGCCCTAGGGATATCACCAATAGTCTCACACCCCTGTTCCTGTAACCATAGCAGATGAGGCTGGAGAGGTGGCCTATGACCTTTACCAGATCCTGAAGATTGCAAGTGCCTCTGTTGCTCGAGGGTTTGCAAAGTATCTGGACACACTGCTTCACCTTCTGTAGAAATCATATAGGGAAAGGAGGTTGGCTTGCCATGTTTTCCTTTACTGAAGTGTTTCCCTTTTGCTGAACAAGGATAAAAATGGCAAAGGTTGTCCCTCCTTCTCCAGGATCCCTCCCTTCTCCTGCACATATCCTCTTCCCTCTTAGCCTAACACTCTACCTTTCAAAGTCATTTCAGTTCCTGCCTCACCACTTCCACTTCTTCTTCTCCTTCTCCCCCTCCCCCCTCACACTATCTCTTTCTTGACAAAGTAGAGAAAATTAAGTTGAGCCATGTAGAACCCTACCACACTGGGCAAGGCAGAGCACTGTCAGAACCCAAGTGTTGGCCAGTAAGTGAATGCCTGCCTTCCTCTCATCCTTCAATAGGTGTCCCTCAGGCAGCTTCCTTCCTCTCTTGTTCTAACTATGTAGCAGGGAGATCATGAGCTTTCCTGGTGTAACTTGGTATTATGTTTAGATGCCCCATCTATTTTTGGTCCAAGGGGTAAATTTCAACTGCATTAATCTTCTACCTAAAAGCTGGAATGTGCTCTGTGCCATCTATTATTACAGGCAGGCAGGCAGACAGAGCGAATGCATTGATTAATGACTTCAGTGGAACCTGTGTCCTGAGGTTTGATACTCACTCCATGTTGCAGGCTCACAACATTCATCAGCAGTGACCACGCAGACCACACAGTCTGCAATATTTTATTTCTTAATTACATTTCAGCTTTTTGCAAACTTGGATTATAAGTCAGGAGAAATTTGAAATTAGAACTTTCAATATATATATATATATATATTAGACTTTGATTTGTATGTGGATTGTATCTGAGCTCCCCTGGAGGCCACATAGCACATGTAAACTCCAGGGCCTCAGGTGCGTATCTTTAGATTTTTCTATGCACTGAAAATATTAACACATAGAATATGAATTGTTCTCCCTTATAATTAGGTCGCTGGATTTTCTATGCTTGGATACTGGAGTCAATTAATTTGAGTAATAACCTTAACGAAAAGCAGCTTTAAGCTTGTCACTGTATCTCGAGACACCATTATTAACCTTTGAACTAATTTTCCTTGCAATCCTATTGAGTATGTGACTACTTCAAATGTTAATTTTAGTTAACTGTTTTGAGCATGGACTGCCTTTGGGGTTATCTCTAACTTTAGATGGATAGATTTCAGTTCCTCTAATTAAAATTATTCAATTAACTCAAGCCCAGTTGACTGTGAGACCAGACAATATTAAACTCCTGGTTAATAATACTAAGTAAATAAACATTAAGTGGAGAATGACAGATTTCCTCCTGGACACTGAATGTAGAATAGTAATAATCTTTACATTTAAAAAACGTGATGCTTATAGAAAGAGATTCATTTTAAAAATTAAAGAAATGTTGGAAATATCAGGAGAGATGTAGGCTTTACTTTCAAAGTGTTAAACTCAAATAGTAAGTTTTCATCTCAAAAATGTAATATTATTTTATTTTTAAAAGATTAAAACATGAATATCTAGTGTATGTGTGTGTATCAAAGAAATAATTATGAAGGAAAATAAAGCATGTAAATGGACATGAGAAAAATCCCGATTTGCATGTATTTCTACTGTTTTGGAGATGTGTGATCACAGAGAATTTCCAAAGATGTCTAATAGGAATTATGAGGAAGATTACAGGGTTGAGATGAAGTCACTGAGAAACAAGACACTTTTGATGACTTTTAAACACTGAAGAATTAGACAACTTTTCAGAGTTACTTTCAAATTTTAAATTACAGCAAAATTTTCCATGATCCAGGGACCACCATTCCACATCAAATTCATTTCTTCTGTGTATTAACAGCTTCAGTTTTATGCTACTGAGACCTGAGATCTGATAACAAAGAATGGATTTTAATGTATGGTTTCCCCATCCTTGAAACATTATATTTTTGGAAAGTGAGTTCTTTACATTTTAAATTAATTAAAATTAAAATTAGTTTAGTGACATGTCTAGCTTTTCTAAATCTTGGTAGAAATGGTATGTTGTTTTTAAAGAGATTTCACAGGGATGGCATGTCTTGAGGAAAATATCATTTTAAAGTAAGTTTTATTAGATGATTTATAATAGGAAAAGGAGTTCTAAATAGTAGTATGAAAAACACAGGATGATAGTTGATTTATGGCTACTTTCACTCCTTCATTCATTCACGTTTGTCACTGATGGCTGGAAATTATTCCCACATCTGAGAAAACCAAAGCTTCTAGACATAGACAGATATCTCCAGTGTGTGTGTGTGTGTGTGTGTGTGTGTGTATGCATATGTTTACCACCACCCTCCCACAGTCAAAAACCACAGCTCTGGGTCACTGTTCATATTCTCACAATCTGGTTCCTGTGATGACTGCTCCCAGGCATAGCTTTTCGATTACTTCAGCAATTTGTACTAAACATTTTTGATTGTTTCTGAGTATTTATTTTGGATAACTCTTTGGGCCACTGAAAGTGAAAACTCCTCCTTTAAACTTTGTTTTAAAAGGTATTAAATGAAATAATCTAAATTTGAGGTGTTTTGCTGCATTAGGAGAAGAAAATTAGTCAACTTGTCTGTACCATTTTAATCCCAGATTTAGTGTTTCCCATAAACTATAGCAACATTCTCCAGGTCCTCTTGAGTAGATGAGAGATCTCCAAGGTACAAAATTCTATCTTACAGATGGCTTATCTTTGCATACCTAGTAATCAGAGGACACCTGCCCTTTGAAGCCCATTAACACCGTATCCATTATTACCAGTGACACAAAGCCACTGTTGCATTGCCCAGTCTCTTCCCCTGATAAACTGATACTATTCGAAATCAAAGCAATATTTTATATTGGACATGTCATCTACAGTACCAGCTGGTTCTGCTCTTGGTGGTCACATTAGACACCAATCTAAGGCAATCATCTTTTCTTAGGATTCACAGAAGCATCAGGTTCTTCTTCATTTGTGTGGGGAAACAGAGGCTCTTAGAATCCTAGGAGATATTGTCTTGACCTGAGAGCACTCTGACAAGAATCTTTGTTGTCTCAGAATGGGAAGCCTATTGGTGATTCTTTGTAGTCTTGGGCACTACTCCAGGCATCCTGAGTGATTTGACCTTATTTTCTACCATGACGCCACACTGTTGAACTTCTCTTTGGTAGGAATGTGGGACCATTTGTCTTTGTCATCTGAGCACGTAGGATAATGTTGGATGAATATAACCATGAGGAAAGAGTCGAATGAATTAATAATACACAATCAAATGAACAGTTGATAAGGGACTAGCTCAAACATATCAGATTCTTTCCTGGCAGACTTTATTGGAATCTGTCTGGGCAAAGATTAGTGTGACTCACCAAGCCCCTACACACTAAGCCTCATACAATCCACCTTTAATAAGGGTTTTCATTAGCAAGGATAATTCAATAATTGTATATGAGTGATCTTAATAACACTCAGTTCATCTTTTGTAAGATTAAGGCACATTCAAGTGGTTATGAATTGACCAAAGTGTAAAATTTAAATAGCTCCATGGTATACTAGGTCTCACTGTTCAAGTAGAATGTGTACCTCTGAGAGTCACCATACTGGACTTCATATTTCCATGACCCAGAAGACCATGAAAGTGAATATTAGCTTTTCCTTGTGTCTCTCATCAGGCACCTAGAATCATTATTTGAAGTGAAGCACAAGAGGGATGCAATATATGTGAACATAGACATAGACTCATTTCCTGCTTCATCAAAATGCAGACAGTGCTGAGTACACATTGAGGACTTTGAATGAGCCTGAGGATTTAGAGGGAGTAAGAAGAAATAGTTGATTTATTAAACATTTGCTTCTAAAGCAATAAAATGTCTTCTTAAATACTAGGAACAAAACTCAAGGATGCAATGAGGGCATTGTATGACACATATTTGTGTTCAAAATCCACAGTTCCAATTGTGCACATGCAAGTTCTAACAAGTTGTAATGTTATATATCCAGCTTAAAATTAAACTCATATCTTTTAGTAGTTGCT
Organism: Peromyscus leucopus; assembly: GCF_004664715.2. Classification (NCBI taxonomy): domain Eukaryota; kingdom Metazoa; phylum Chordata; class Mammalia; order Rodentia; family Cricetidae; genus Peromyscus; species Peromyscus leucopus. The sequence continues at coordinate 7,788,926 of NC_051077.1, read as the reverse complement.
TGATGATAGAATCTTTTTCAGACATTTTAAAGTTTCTTGGACACTGTTTTTGCCTTAGCGTTGCTAGCATTGTGCAATGGTTTTTAAAAAAAAACAACACTGAATTAATAAAAGAATGGTACACTTGATTCCATTAGGAATAACAAGACCTAATGAAGTTGGTGGTATGTAGAGGTGACAGTCATGTGGTAGTTAAAAATAACTTACTTTATCTATAAATGAGTTGGAATGTTTCCATAAATGTGACTAATGTTTTTGCAAAAGCCCTGCCATGGTAAACATATGTATTGTATATTGCATCAGAACAGGGCAAATTCCTACCTTTTTTCTCATGAGTGATTCTTTTATTGGCATCACACAGTAGATTTATTTCTGAATTCTAATGGGTTTGTTGTTGGATTAGTGGGGAAGCATCAGTCAGATGTGGCGCATGGAGGAAGTGATGGATGTTTAGCTCTGAGCGACAGCCTGATTTACATTCTTTTTCCGAACATTATTAAAAAGTAAAATACTAGTTTTTTATGTTATAAGTATATGCTTTTTATGTCTCATATCTTTTTCAATTCATGTGAGGGAGGACCAATTATTTGAATATCATAAATCTGCATTTTCAAATGCAGAGTGTTTGTGAGACATGCAGGTTACACTAGCTTATGTAACTGAACATTGATTTCCATTACAACACTTTCTCTTCAGTTGCTTATACATTCCTCAATAATTACCTAGTTCCAAGTTAAGAAAACTGTCTTTCACATCAATGCAGTCTTTAACAAATTGAAGACATTTATGACTTGTAAAAATCAAAGCCAATGTAAAGTTTCAGCTTTGACTCTTAGGAAGACACACTCGTTTTATTCTATGTTATGGAAAATGCATTTTATTCCCAATGACATATGTTCAATGCTTCCCCAAATGATCCAGTTCAGACAAATCAATTCTTATGTTCTTTGTGTGCTAACAAATATCTTTGAATCACTTTCTTACCAAACTAGCTAATTAACTATAGTTGAACCAAATTTTAGTTCCCAAAGTGCATTTAGTTCAACTTCAAAAGTCACCATAGTCTATAACAGTCTCAAACTTGTTTAAAAGTCCAAAGTCCATAAGAGACTTTTCTCTTGCCAGGCTCATGGCAATCTCTTAACTGTAACCCCCTGTAAAATCAAAATGAAAAGCAGATCTCATACTTTCAACATATGATGACACAGGGTATACATTACCATTCTAAAAGTGAGGAAAGGGAGCATAGTAAGGAAATGCTGAAACAAAGCAAGACCAAAACCAATTGGGCAAACTCCAAACTCTATATCTTCATGTCAGACGTCGGAATGCTCTTCAGATCTCCAGCACTGTACAGCTGTGTTGACTGGAGCACACTTCTTTCTCATGGGTTGGTTTCACTCCCTGTTAGTAGCTCCCTTCAGCAGGTATCCCATGGCTCTGGCGTACCCAACATCGCAGGGTCTCCAAGGCAATGCAGGCTTCTCCTTCACAGTTTCATGCCATGGCCTCTCTAGGCCTCCATGCAGGGACAACCCTGACATGTGCCTGGTCTCAGCAGTTTTCCTTAGTCACAGAGGTTCTATAACCCCTTTCTTGTATCCTTCACTCTCAAGTGAGAACCACATGGTTGAGGCTGCTAAGTTCTGCTGTTTGTGGGGGCTGGGACATTGCTGCCTTGTTCAAATACATTTTCCCCAGCTTTCTGGTTTTGATAGATTCCTTTACTGGCTAGCTTGGATGTCCTAGAAATTGCTCTTTAGTCCAGCAGGCCTGGGACTTGAAGATCTGTCAGCCTGTGCCTACTGAGTGCTGAGATTAAAGGTGTACACTACCATGCCTGGACCTAAGATTTTCTTTAATTCCTTCTCACAAGTTGGAAGCTTAGCTGGGTGGGGTCTTGCTCTGAGGCCATTACTCTTTTATTCCATTTAACATTAGGCTTTTCTTTAATCTGTTTATCTCCTTGAACACAGGATTTAGCTCCATCCCACTTCCTGGTGTCCTTTTTTAAATCTTTTCTCCAGATATATATTTTCTCCTTTAACTATCTCAGGGACTAAACAAGAATACACACACACACACACACACACACACACACACACACACACACATACACACATACAATTTGTACATTTTGTATTTTTCTTTGCTCAGCTTGTTACTTTACATTATAGATCTTCCTAAGAGTGAACACTAATAACTACACGACACAGTCAATACTAGGCTGTTTTGAAATTGTCTCTGCAATTAATCTAAAACTCTTCAATTTAGCCTCAGGCAGACTTTTCAGACATGGACAAAAAGCAGCTACATTCTTCACCAAAATCAGAAGAATAATCTCTAGGCCACCTAGTAATATCTCCTCTGAAACTTCTTGAGCCAGGACCCCACATTTAAAATCAACCTCAGCATCATTATCTCCATGATCCTACTAGTATGTCCCATTGAACCTCAATTAAAGTGTTCAACTGCTTTTCTAATCCAAACTCCCAAAGTCCACATTCCTCCTTCAAAAGCATAGTCAGGCTTATCACACCAATACCCTACTCCTGGTCTTAACTTCTGACTCAGTTAGGGTTTCTATTGTTCTGAAGATATGCCTTGATTATGGCAACTACATAAATACTTTAATATATTTGTAGAAGGAATGTTAAAGAGTCTTACTAATAAAATCAAACCTGAGGCCAGTTATTGGGGTGAATACTGGAAGACCAGAGAGACAGAACGAGCCACAGCTAACCTCACCTGGCCAACTTCTCAGCTGGTCCTATTTTCTCAGACTGGAAGCTTCTGTGTCCTCATCCCAATGGCTCTCAACTGAACTGCTGCTCGAAAGCCTGAAGCTTAGCCAGCTAAAAGCTTCTTGTTTCTGGTATTCACACCTTATATATCTTTCCTTTCTACCATCACTCCCTGGGATTAAAGGCGTGAGTTACCATGCTTGGCTGTATCCTTGAACACATGGATTTCTGCCTCTGAAATGCTAGGATTAAAGGCATGTGCTACCACTGGCTATCTTTTATGTTTAATATTGTGGCTGTTCTGTCTCTGATCCCAGATAAGTTTATTAGCATGCACAACATTTGGGGGAATACAATACCACATTTCCTTTCTTTTTGTCTAAAATTTAAAAAAGCATATAACTAATACTAATATAAAGGTGAGTGCCACACCTTTAATCCTAGCATTTATGAGGTAGAAATTCCTCTGGATCTTTGTGAGTTTAAGGCCACATTGGAAACAGTCAGGCACAGTGACATACACCTTTAGTCCCAGAAAGCTCCCAGAAAGCGAGCCTTTAATCCCAGGGAGTGATGGTAGAAAGGAAAGATATATAAGACGTGAAGACCAGAAACAAGAAGCATTTGGCCTGTTTAAGCATTTGGCCTGGTTAAGCATTAGGGTTTTTAGCAACACAGTTCAGCTGAGACCCGTTCTGGATGAGGACTCAGAGGCCTCCAGTCTGAGGAAAGAAGACCAGCTGAGGATCTGGCAAGGTGAGGTAATTGTGGCTTGTTCTGGCTCTCTGATCTTCCAGTGTTCACCCCAATAACTGGCCTCAGGTTTGATTTTATTAATAAGACTCTTTAAGATTCCTGCTACATATATTTATATAAAACAATATAAATATTTTTATATAAATAGGAAAACATTTAATTGGTGCTGGCTTGTTTAGTCCCTTATCATCATGGCAGGAAGCATAACGGCACATGGGCAGACATGCTGCTGCTCCGGAGGTAGCTCAGAGTTCTATATCTGGATCCAAAGGAAGCATGAAATAACAGTGACATTCTGGCCAGGCTTGAACTTCCAAAACCTCAAAGCCCTTCCTCAGTGACATACTACCTCCAACAAGGTCACACGTACTCCAGCTAGGCCACACCTCTTAATACTGCCACTCTTTTTGAGCCTATGGGGCCATTTTCCTTCAACTACTACAGGAACTAAACAAGAACATTTCATTTTTTTCTTGTTTTCTTCTCATTGTTTTATATTTGACAAATAAATGATATTTTAAAAGCATTATTTAGTTATGCTTAATATACTACCCGATCTTTCTTTTACAATTCAGAAGTTTTTCTCTGTTTTGGTATCAGATTAAAAATAAATAGAATTCAAACAAAAAGTTAGAAAAGAGGACACAATTGTTTTAAAAGTCCCGTGTATACCCCTGGATAGACATGACCACCATTGTCATTTTGTGCACTTCATAGGTGGTTTTTCTGGTGGCAAATATTTGTTTAGCGATGTAACTACCTATGTGCTCTGTAGTTAAAGAAAACATTATTTCATCTGAGGATCAACTATGGCATTGTTTGGATGTGGCAACTTTAAGAGATAATGAGGTAAAAAGAGTCATCAGAGTCTGTGACCCTGAGGTCAGTTTACTGGAAAGCCATTTGCACCCCACAAGCTGTAGCTCCTTGCTCTTCCCATGTTCTATCACATATGGAACCCACAGGTCCCTAGCCTGATACTGAACTGATGCTAGTGGAGTAGTCCTGGCTTTTTCAACTTCCAAAAACATGAGCTCTATAAATTATCTAGTCTCAGGCATTTTGTTACAGTAACAGAAAAAGTGCAATGCATGTATTGCAGGAAGAAGTGTGAAAAGGTAATAATATCAATAATGGTGTTTAATCTTAGCATATTTACACAGCTGGGTTTTTTTGTTTTGTCTTTGCAATGGTATCTTCTTCCTTCTAGGATTATTGGCAGGAGGTGCTTACCTGTGTGTACGTAATGAACTTTGATATCTCATTTCTGAGTTAGTTTACTTCTCTTCCTCTTTTCTTTCTGTATTCTTATCTACCCTGTCTTCATCATTTCAATGATAAATGAAAAGGGCTCCATTGCAGAAAGAAAAAATAGGTTGTTCAAAAGAAACTCAGCCTTACCTTCCTAAGATTGGGTTAGGAAGTTCTGAAGACTGTAATGACAGCATGACTGACTGACTTGTTTTTTTTTTTCTGTGTTTGAGTGTTTTACCTGCATGAATGTCTGTGCACCAAAGGCCAAAAGAGGAAATCAGATCCCCTGAAACTGGAGTTACAAAAGGGTTGTTATCCACCATATGGGTGTTGGGTCCTCTGGAATAGCAACCTGTGCTCTTAACCACTGAGTCATCTCTTTAGCCCTTGTTTTTTCTTTTTAAAGTTAGGTCTTCATTGTTCATCAAGCAATTTGTCTCCCAAGTAGTTCAGGAAAGTAATTCAATGCACAGTTAAATGGCAAACACACACACACACACACACACACACACACACACACACACACACACACACACACACACTGGAGACCACTGTGGCAAGGGAGGCTTGGATTTTCAAAATTGACGGATGCTCTCAGCTGTCCATCTGGTTCAGCAGTAACTCTTGCATGTGTCTCTCTGAATTAGTGTCCCTTTCTTGTCTCCATTGCTTTGAACCACAGATAAACATTGAAAAACATAGAAATTCTCCAAAGAAAGTAACAGCCCTTAGAGCAAGGGAATATTTAATTTCAATTATGAGAAGCTTAACTAACATGTCTTGGAATCTAGAGAGGTGATTTGTTGTCTTTGATCTATCTGCAATTATACCTCACTCCTACTCCCCCCCCCAATTATTGTACTTTGCTGGGTCTCATGATTCTTTCAGATTACCATCAAATCCTCTTCAGAAAAATGGTGACTAGACAGTTAATTAAAGGGAGAAAACCATGGGATGTCCTTTCAGGTGAAAATGCAAAATGGGAGTGGACAAGGTGAAATCCTGGGATAGCTTTCTATTTATTTCTGTGAATTTCTGGTCTGGATGCCTTACATGAATTCTTGTCTCACAAAGCTAATGGTCCTCAGTTTTCTACTGAAGTGGTTACTGTGAGTTTTGTTGGCTCACAAGTGTGACTTACTCTGTACTCCTTCAATACTATGCAAAGGAGAGTCATGGGATCTATTTTTGACAGAGTGTTATTAAATTTAATACTTTACCCTCAAAGCTGTCCATATATATGCTTTGGTCTTCCTTCTTTTGAATTTGGATTTTCTGTCCTTAAACTTTAGCTAAACTAATTTCTGAAAATGTTTTGTTTTTCTTACACATTTTGGCAAAATTACTTTGAAGATTTTCATGGAAGCCATTAACAACAATCTTTCATTAGAACAATGTGACTCAACTTCCTGGCCTCCTGGAGTGTATAAAGCTCCTCCATTCAAATCTGTGACTCTATTATCATCATGGACATCATGTATAATCAGCAGAAATGCAGATCTGGCTGATGCACTTAGGGATTTTTTCCCCCGGACACTGGGTGAATCTCCAGGACAGTTTCTCATGCCTCTCTGGGGCAGTTCACACCTCTTCTTCCTTACACTTGGTTTGCTACTGTTTACTGTTATCTCTGCCCTCCTGTTGGCCAATATGGTCTCAGTTAGGAAATGAAGTCAGCTAGATATTCCCATTGCATCCCCTAAGAATGAATAGATAGAAGGGAGAGAATGAGCCCTGCTGAAAACAAATTCATGGAATACATTTCAGAGTGTAATATTAAGAAAAACTGTGGCAGAAGCATAGTGTAATTTTGATGCTAAAAACTTTTAAGTTCTGCTTTCAGACTTCATAATGCCACTGGTTAATATATTTTTGAAGACCTCTGCCTTACTTTTTAAAAGATGGACATTTATTAAAAACTTAATGTTGTATAGGATACTTAAGGAATCAAAAGGTATCATAACAAAATTATATACTCCCTAAATCTGAAAGAGAGAAAATGTTTTGAGAACACCTTTAAATTTATCTTTTGATTTTTTTAATGTCTTTGATAGATATAGCTATTTATTTTATTTTTTTATTTTACAATACTATTCAGTTCTACATAATAGCCACAGATTCCCTTGTTCTCTCCATTCCTGCCCCCCTCTCCTTCCCCCCAGCCCACACCCCATTCCCACCTCCTCCAGATCAAGGTCTCCCCTGAGGACTGGCTTTGACCTGATAGACTCAGTCCAGGCAGGTCCAGCCCCCTCCTCCCAGACTGAGCCAAGCGTCCCTGCATAAGTCCCAGGTTTCAAACAGCTAACTCATGCAATGAACCCAGGACCTGGTACCACTGCCTAGATGCCTCCCAAACAGATCAAGCCAATCAACTGTCTCACCTATTCAGAGGGCCTGATCCAGTTGGGGGCCCCTCAGCCTTTGGTTCATAGTTCACGTGTTTCCATTCATTTGGTTATTTGTCCCTGTGCTTTATCCAACCTTGGTTTCATCAATTCTCGCTCATATAAACCCTCCTCTTTCTCACTAATTAGACTCCCAGCGCTCCACCCAGGGTCTAGCCGTGGATGTCTGCATCCAGACTCCTCAGTCCTTGGATGGGGTTTCTGGCCCAACTATTACCTGGGAAACAGGACCCCAAGAAAGACACGGAGAAATGGATGAGATCTACATGAACAGCCTGGACATGAATGGGAGCAATTAAGGGCAAGGGTTGAGGGAAAGAGAGCGGGAGATCCTAGCTGGATCAAGAAAAGAGAGGGAGAACAAGGAATAGGAGACCATGGTAAATGAAGACCACATGAGAAAAGGAAGAAACAAAGAGCTAAAGAGGCCCACAGAAATCCACAAAGATACCCCCACAAAAGACTGTTGGCAATGGTCGAGAGACAGCTGGGACTGACCTACTCTGGTGATGGGATGGCCAAACACCCTAATATCTTTTGATTTTTTAAAAGTGTTTTGCTGTTCTCCAAACAAACAAATGTATGCATAAGCACAATACTCATAGTAAAATAAATTCTCGCCAGTATTAATTGCCTGATTCAAAGGCAACCTTTTTTCATCTTTATGTTTTCATATTTCTATGCCATATATAATCTATACTTAAGTTTCTATGTTCTCACTGTGGAGTGTGGATCCTTTATCTAAGCATGCAAGTCGACTCACTTCCCACATGAAGACTGGCAGGTTTTGTTCCCTGAGACCATTTTGCATCAGTATTTCCCCATGACTTACACATTAAATTTCAACCTGATCTTCCATTATTTATCCTTAATTTATACTACAAACACTTCAACATCATTGCTATTATGATGAGGTAGGCCTCTCTTACCACTGCTTCCTTTAAACAGTACACCTTATTTCATTAATTCAACATCTGTGCTTGGATTGTACATTATTCACCTTTCCCACTCTCTATGCACCAACCATTCAGGTTACCTTTCCTGCGAAGTCTATTTGAAAAGAAGCACACTTTAGTATTTTCTTTTCAAATTCTTGTGCTCTCTTGCAGTTCAATTTCCTGAGAAATACAATGCTCTTAAACTCTTGGAGAATTCCATTCAAAATTTAGGTTGACCAGTTACCTTTTGTGTCTACTGAACTTCTCACACCTCAAAGATCTTTTCTATGACACCTGCAGATTCCTTCTGCCATTGATCTCAGGTCTCAGGTGCCATAAATTGCTGTTTGGTTTCTTGATACTTTTAGAGAACATCTTCCCAAATAATTTCTTGAGAGGGGATATATAGCCAGTGTATTTTGTGCATTAAATCCTTCTTTATCTCCCTCATGTTATTGTTCCTTTACTCAAACAAAAAACTCTGGGTTACAACTCAGTTTTCTTTGGGTTATTTCATCTTTCTTGTTTTTAAACATGTGATTCCCTTAAATATGACACTATAGTTTGTCTAGAAACAGTGTCATTGTCATTTTTGTGCCTACTAATATGTATCTATCCAATGTGACTTCCATAAAGCCTATTTACTTAAATAAGTAGTAAATTTTGACTAACATAGAATTAGGTAAACACAATACAATTAAACAATTATTCTGAAGAAAACAAACAAACAAATAATGAAACAACTGCAACAATAGAATTCACTGAAACCAAACTTTTTAAATAAACAAAATTCAAACAGGAGACTTTATCCTTTTGTTAAGGTCCTGAGGAACCACCAGGTTTAAAATCAGTCTTGGCCTCTTTCTGTGGTCCTGTGCTTGCTCCAAATCATACAGTCATGTGAACAGAGTGGTCAGCATCTGGGATCCCAGCACTTGGGTTGTAGAGGTAGGAGGCTCAGGAATTTATAGTCAGTCTTGACTATATATATTTACTTTGTTTTTTGAAACAGGGTTTCTCCATGTAGTTTTGGTGCCTGTCCTGGATCTTGCTCTGTAGACCACACTGGCCTTGAACTCACAGAGATCCGCCTGGCTCTGCCTCCCGAGTGCTGAGATTAAAGGTGTGTACCATCACCACCCAGCCTATATAATATTTTTTTTTAAGAAGGCCATGAATTTGAGATAGAGCAAAGGCATGTATAGGAGGGTTTAAAGGAAGAAATGGAAATTATGTTTTAATTTAGAAAAAAGGATAAAATTATTAATATAACAAAAGAAATTTTAATTGTGGTATTTAACAAACATCTCTGCCAGGCAATTTTTCAGATTAAGATGTTAATTTGTCTTAGAATAGTGCCTATCATACCAAAGCTCAAATTATTTGCCTATTGTTGTTAATTAGACAAAGTACATCAAGGGACTATATTTTTGAAGATCATTGAGTTCAAACTGTACTTTTTTGGGGGGTAGATGCCATGTGCTACGCTGCTCACATGCTGAAGACATGGTGTAGTTGATTGTACCCTCATCACAGATATGTACCAAAATGACTACAGACAGTTTCTGCTACACTCACAGTCAATTTATGACATTTTACCCTGAAAAAGAAATGCTGTGCCTTTCTCAGCTCAGCTCAGCTTCCCAGTATGAGTCCTCAGCCTTATTTCAGTCTTTATGTGTTTGGTTACTGCTGGGCATTGCACATGCATGGGTTCATTGTAATATGTGGCCTTCTGTGACTGGCTTCTATCCCAGTATACTACATGCAAGGTGCAGTCATATTATAAGTTGCATCAGAGATTCACTCTACTTCTTCTAAAGAGCCTTTCCTAAGAGCCATGTGAGAGCTTCTGAAGACCACAACGTAGCTCTTTGCCAACACTTAGTATTGTCTGCTGTTTCAGTTGAAGCCATACTAGGCTTATGCAGAACAATTTCATAGATTTATTTTTTTTATTTATTGATGAAAATTACAAGTGCTTCCTTTCAAATCCTCATGGGACATTTATACATCTGTTTGAAGAAATGTGTCTTCATATTTCATACATGTTTGGTTGTTTGTATTATTGAGTTACAAGTTGTACTTATACATTGTAACTACTGACTTGGATTTACAATAAATTGCAGAGATTTCCCCATTTCATTTTTTTTTTTTTTTTTTTTGATTTTTCGAGACTGGGTTTCTCTGTGTAGCTTTGCGCCTTTCCTGGGACTCACTTGGTAGCCCAGGCTGGCCTCGAACTCACAGAGATCCGCCTGCCTCTGCCTCCCGAGTGCTGGGATTAAAGGCGTGTGCCACCACCGCCCGGCCCCATTTCATTTTTTAAAAATATGCTTTCTTGATAAGCCTTTTAAGGATCAAATTTTCAGTTGTGAGAACCCATTTCTTTTTTTTTTTTTTTTAGTTGCTAGTGCTTTGTGGTGCTATATCTAATAATTTGTAGAATTTAATCGTAAACTCCACAGTGGCGACTGTGAAGCCATGGGAATAAATTAGTGCTTACCAGCTTTAAAAGATTCAGTTATTGGTGTTGGAGATAGGACCTAGATGTTAAGAATGTTTATTGCTTTTACAGAAGATGTGAGTTCCATTCATCTCAGGCAGCTTCCAACTGCCTGTAATCCCTGGTCTTGGAAACCCGGTACCCTTTTCAGGCCTCCATAAATACTCATACAAATGTGGCACACATACATACATACACAGATACACATATACACATAGATAAAAATTTGTTTTTTTTTTCATTTAGTAGCCTATGTGATCTATAATATCTGGGTTCACATTTCTATATAAAATGGCATTAATACTTGTGCATGGTATTGTTTACATAGAAAAGTTTTCTGTTGTATTATGAAAGATTTCTCAGAATAAGTAGGTTGCAGTGTAATTATGTTTAAAGCATATTTAACATGGCCATTTTATATCTGTATAGGCATTCTTTAGGCAACATAACTCAACATGTGGTAGTGGAAATAATTTCTTGTTTTATTCTCCATCTGTAACAACAGCTGTTCTTTGAACATATATTTTCCATGTTTTATAAAACTTCATCTTCTTCTTATGCCTAATAAATATTAAAAGAAAATCAGTCCCTGCAGCTTAGATTCTGCTTCAGGGTATTTCCACCTTTCTTTCATCTTCTTGAAGCTTCGTCATCCCATCTGTCCTTATTTATCACCTATCAAGTGATCCTTATCCTGCCCGCCTCTGACATTCTCACTGAACTTTGCCTGGGAGACACTATTCAATCATGTTGTCATAAATGAAGTTGTATCTGTCATTTAAGGACAGATGCCATAATAAAAAAAGATGAAACAAAGGTAGAAAGGACCAGGGGACAGTCACGGAACATATGAGCATGGAAACTACAACGTGGGGCTTTTTAAAGGAGCAAAGAAGAACCAAGAGTTAATGAAGAGTGAGTACTCAGACATAGTGGACCATGGATGACACAGTGTCAATGTCAGAAGGAAGGATCTTCCTGATCAGAGGCAGTCAAGCTCAGGCCAAGAGGAACAAAACCCTGTCAGATAAATACCACTTAAAACATAGTGTGCTTCTTGCACCTTTAAAACACCATGGCTCAATTCTAATGGGAACATAAAAATATGCATCACATTTATGAACATATCCCAAGGAAAGCTATGACTTGTAATTTCATAAAAATAAAAAGAACAATAGCAATGATCCAGAAAACTATATTCCTTAAAACAGGGTAGGAAGAATGAGTACCTAGTATGGGACAGTGAGACAGGGACTAGATTCACAGCAACCACTGAAAGCCAGATCTGTTTATCACCTGCAGTCATATGATGTGAATAATGGAGTCACTCTCTGGGCTGTAGTTTGCACAGCTGTAAAGTCATGAAGGGGAATTAAGAAAATGGCCCAGCCAGTAAAGTGCTTGATTGTGAGAAGGATCTGAGCTTAGTTCCCAGTTTCCATGTGAGAAAGTCAGGCATGTTGTTCACACTTGTAGTTAGAGTGCTGGGGGAGACAGATATGAGCATATTCCTGAGGCTCACTGGCCATCTACTCTAAACTAATGGGTGAATTTCAAGCTAGTTAGAGACCCTGTGTCGAAAACAAGATGAAGGACATCTGAAAAATGTGCCCAAGGTTGATCCTTGTCCTTGACATACATGCACACACGTGCACTCTGCACAGGCATACACCAACAGACAAATGAACACCCATGCCTGCATGTATCTCCATACATGTCCCTCAGATTTAGGAAATAGCTTTTCTTCCAATATGAAAATATGAATGCAATAACTTTCTTGCACAATTTTTCAAATGTGAATAAGAAAATGAAATGTGACATTCCTCTGCTACGCAGGTGAAGGTCTAGTACACGTGTCAATGTGGCTCACCAGCCCAGTGTCAAAGCTCAGTCACACCACAGATAATGGGGAAAAGGCAGTAATTGCTTACGTGCCAGCTAAGTGCGGCAACAGTGCTCTTAGATGGTGACCTTAAAACAGGACACAATTTTAAATTAGAAAAACTATAATTTCAGGCCCCGAAGGTGTTAGTTAAAGTGAAGGAAGTTTGGAAACAGCCCACATTGGTGTTAGACCTTGGGCATGTGCGTCCATTACACATTTACAGAGATATAACAATTGTGGACTCATCAGAATAAGGCATGATTACATAGCTGCCTGGTTACATATGCAAAATACTTTCAAATTATCCATTGATCTGATGGAATAGTCAGTTGCCTTCTATTTTTATATTAAATAGTGGCATTTACTCTTCCAATCAAATGTAATTTTTATTGTTAGTTCCAAAGCCAGAAACTATAACCTCTGGAATAAAAATACATTTATTTTATATAACCAGTCAAGTGTTTCTCACCTGTTCCCTAAGTGACCTAAGCATGCTTTTAGTCAAGGATATCTCATATTAAATGACTGTTGACAAATGTGAAGGTCAGGAGAGACTGACAATCTTAGCTACTAGGAAGGCTGACACTGGAGGATAATCTCAAGTTCAAATCCTGTCTGAGATGACACCGTGAATTCATTGTCAATCTGGGCAACACAGTGAGATGCTGAATGAAATACAAAATTTAACGCTGTGTTGGGGATGTAGCTCCATGGATGGGTGCCTGCTCATCATGCTGACGACTGTGTATGCAATCCTGGGTGCCACCATCAAAAATAAGTAAAGAAAATTCCTGAGGAAACCAAGAAGATGGAATGAGCAGCCATGGCAGGTTAGCCTGCATTAGATGTTGAAACAAATGGGGCATTTGTGAAAATGTTGGTAAATGAAGTCCAGATTTGCAGCTGTGCCTCTCATGTTCATTGTCTCATGCAGACACATGTGCCATGGCTGTAGAATATGTTAACAAGGGGAGGAGATGGGGGAGGTAACTTTTAATGAATATATTTACCTAGTAAATTCTTGTATAATATTAGAGGAACCAGCCTTAATATTATACATCCCAGGGGCTCAGGAGAGAGAACTACTAACGGCAAGGACTATTTTCAGGAAAAAGAATCTCAGCACACCGATGATCTCTATCGTCCACTTGCTTTAATTCCTCTGGCATAACATCCTTTATACACAGTTTCAGTTCTGTTCTCATGTCTAGCTCCTTTCTTGCCTGATTTCTCTCTATATTTATCTACCGTCCCCTCTAGGTTCTATCTTAATTCCTTCATCTAGTTCTGTCCCTTTTAGGTTCTCATCTATCTAGTTCTTTCCCCTATCAGCTCCTTTATCGTCCCCTTCTCTCTCATATGGCTCTTCCTCATCTTGTTCTTCTCCATCTGGCTCTTCCTTATCTTCCATCTTGTTCCTTTAGTCCTCTCTTTTAGCCCTTCAATCTAGTTCTTCCCCATCTCAGTTCGTTCCTCTCAAGTTCTTACCCATCTAGTTCTTCCATTCTCTTTTCTCTTCTCCGCTCGTGCCCTGGAAGTCTCGGTATATAAAGCGAGGGTCCGAGGTAAATTGTGTAAAGCTATTACTTAACGTCCACCTCTCCTAGGCGGTGTCTCCTTGTGGAATTTACTGTAAGTCAGGAGACTTGTATGTGGGCTGTTATCATTGTTAGTCCACCTGGGACTAACAATGGCACCCACCTGGGTGGTGTTTCCTGTAGTCCTTGAAAGTGGCCAAGGGAGATAATCTGATTCCAGTGAAAGCCTTTCCTGAGGCTGTTCTCCAAATACCTGGAATGTGTATGTCCAGAGAGTGATCAGTCTACACTGTTAGCCCTTCTTAGGGAAAAGTCAATTGGGAAAACTATGAAGGCACACATGATTTTCATAACAGAATACAGCTGATATATAACAAGCCAAGTAACACCAAAAACTCCTTGGAATTTGGCTTCCTCTGGAGGAATTCCCTGATTCCTCCAGGTAGTGACTTTGCCATAACCAGCTGAGTTCTTACAATATATTCCTGAGGCCCGCAGCAGTAAATACGATGACTGCAAGGATTATGTTCACTCAGGATGTTGACTCATGGACTATGATGCAGTTGTATTAAGGGGAATGTGTTTTGGAAACAGTGCTCTGTCCTATGGGTACTTGTTCCCCACATTGGTTGCTGTCATTGCCTTCTAAGTATCCTTTCCCTGGTGGGGATGCAGGTCTTTAGAGAGTCTCACACTGGGTTTATAGACCTCACAGGGGTCACTTGTGTTTTTCTCTCTCCCATGCGTTCTTGGATTGCTGGCTCCAAATCTCTTTTATTGAAGTACAAGGCACATTTCATGGAATATATTATTCATGAAAACAATGTGTCCTCAGATTTCTTTTCTTATAGTTCTAGATAGTAAAACAGTTCATTAATTATTAATAAGCACATTCGTGAATGATTAATAAAATTATTAATGATTAACCAAAGAAAAACTCTACCTCCAAAAATTTGAAAATGAAACAAAATTTATACAGTAATTTTTGGAAGGGTCATAGACATACTGACACCTCAGAGTTCCCGTCTCAGCCTCTAAAGGTCAGACTACATCTCAGTTCCTCAAAGTCAGCATTTTAGGGATATTAATAATGCAGAAAGGCTCTTAACATTTGGGCTTGATGCCTTGCTTCTTTCACTTATAACAGTGTGTGTTCCCTCCATGTTGTCTTGTATGTCAGGTTTTGTTGTTGTTGTTGTTGTTGTTGTTGTTCACTTTGTGAAAGTCCCACCATCTACTTACATACCTCTACCTCAAGGAGATGGACTTTGGAAACTCAACTTCACAACTTTTTGTTTAAGTTGATTGATGGTACTACAAACAACAGTATTCCATTTATTTTTATGACAAAGAAATATTCCATTGTGCACATGTGCCACATTTCCTTTATTTATTCCTACATCCTGGATAACTCAGCTGATTCCACACCTTGGCTATAGTAGATGATAATTATTTTCTTGAATAACGCTAACAGTTTTTCCTTAATTCTTTGAATTTATTAAAATAGATGATGTGCTTTTTTAAAATTCCTTTGGGAATTATTAGTTTCAAAAATGTGGCTCCAGTTTTCCAACAAAATTGTGGACATGACTCCAGAAAGAAAAGAGGAATAGAAAATACAGTGACAGGAGAATAAATTAAATTCAGATGCTAATATTTTAAAATTTTATTTTCCAATTGATTTCAATGAGAAATTAGTAATTAAGATAATTCTGATAATTAAGGATTATCTGTGAAAACATAGCACTAAAATCCTTTGATAGAAATTTTAAAATATCCTTACTTGATGCTAGATATAAATGGAATTTTTTGAAATATCTGAACTTTGCATTATGTTTATAAATATAGAAAGTCAACTGTGAATGCTGAACACGACTCTTTAAAAATAGACAAGAGGAAGCCTAATGGGCATAGGTTCCCATGCTGAAACTTTTGTATAATAATTTCCCTGTGTAGTTTGTAAGTACTGTTTTTGTTCATGTATGTTATCTGTAGTCACAGTTGCTTGCAAAAATTTAATCATTGTTTGTGGTAGTTTAAATGTATTTGGCCCCTATAAGCTTATAGGGAGTGGTGCTATTAAGAGGCATATCTCTGTTGGCCTTGTTGGAGGAAGCCTGTCACTGTGGAGGTGGACTTTGAGGTGTCATATATGCTCAAGCCACACACAGTGACTCAGACCATTTCCTGTTGCCTGTGCGTCAAGACGTAAGAACTCTCAGCTCCTTCTCTAGTGCCATGCCTGCCTGCATGATGTTTCGACGCCTGCCATGATGATAATGGACTAAATCTTTAAACTTAAGCCACTCCACTTAAATGTTTTCCTTTATAAGAGTTGCTGTGGTCATGGTGTCTCTTCACAGCAATAGAAACTCTAACACACTGCTAAATAGTTGATCTAAGTCAGAGACTGTGTAGAAATAATTCTAGTCTTTGTAATCATATCTGTTTCAATCATATCCTGCCATTTTCCTAATGAACTAATTGTCAAAATTATTCTGATGTATCAAACTCCAAAAGTGATCATTTTTTAAGGACACTTAACAAATATCATTTTCTTTCTTTTATTCTTTATTGCATTGTCTTTCCATTTGTCTAATTATGTGCTGCAATAAGAGGTAATTGTATCCTAGTCCTTCACATGTCCAAGAAGAAACTTCCACACAGTGCTGCTGTGCTCTGAAGTTTTCATCCTGTATGTCAGATTTGTATATATTAGTCTTTTCATAACAAACGGAAGAGATCTAGTTTTCCTGACCAACTTACTTACTTCCTTTCTTTCTTTCTTTCTTTCTTTCTTTCTTTCTTTCTTTCTTTCTTTCTTTCTTTCTTTCTTTCCTTTCTTTCTTTCTTTCTTTCTTTCTTTCTTTCTTTCTTTCTTTCTTTCTTTCTTTCTTTCTTTCTTTCTTTCTTTTCTTTCCTTCCTTCCTTCCTTCCTCTCTTCCTTCCTTCCTCCCTCCCTCCCTCCCTCCCTCTCTCTCTTTCTCTCTTTCTTTATTTCTTTTTTTTGAGACAGTGATTATCTGTGTAGCTTTGGTGCCTGTCCTGGATCTCACTCTGTAGACCATACTGGCCTCGAACTCACAGAGATCCACCTGACTCTGCCTCCGAAGTGCTGGGATTGAAGGCATGCCCCACCACAGCCCAGCTGCTGACCAACTTTCAAGTCTGAAGATTATCCACTCAGTGTGTGTGTGTGTGTGTGTGTGTGTGTGTGTGTGTGTGTGTGTAGTCTTTTTAGCTCTAAATACAATTTTTGTTTGAAATTTTTTTTTCATACAAGCTCCTCCAAATTTCCTACCCACTCAGTTTCATGTTCTCTCTCTCTGCCCTGTTTCTCTTTTTCTCTTCCTATACTTCCCTTCTTCCCTCCTTTCCTCCCTCCCTCTCTCCCCAGAGTATGGCAGTATGGGAGGAATGGCACAATATCAGGGATTGTGTGACATGGAAACAATAGATGCTTACTTCTTCAAGTTCTAGAGGATAAGAAGCCCATAGTCCAGATGTTACCAGAGTTGAAGGTAAAAATCTGCTTCCTACTTTGTTGGTGAGCTCCAAGTCTTATGATATGGGAGGGCCAGGTGGCTGTAAGGGTCTTTTCTATAACAACACTAATCTCAATCATGAGGCTCTGTCCTTGTCTTTCTCTCGCTACTAAAGACTTTAGACATGGTTCCTCTAGGCACAACAACCTACACATACACACACACACACACACACACACACACACACACACACACACACTTGAAACAGTTAACTTTATTTGAGTAGATTTCAATATAGTTCCAAAGGCCGGGGTTAGATTATGCTCATAGCGCATTTTCTAGCAAATGTTTTATTTAGTGTTCTGACAATTTAAAATTAAAATACAATATATATTTTAGCATGAGAAGAAAACAAATTTTATATGAACTCAAAGTACAACACTGATAGCCATGTGAAATATCCACTTGTTATTCAGAACAATAATCACAAATACTTCTCAATGATAACAAATTATCATCATGATCTGGGTTTTCAGAAGTCATGATTCACAGGAACCATTATTATAGAGACAGTGTAGACTGTTATTTTCTTTCCTTTATTCTAGTCTTCCTTCACTTGCTTCTTCTCCCTCCCTCCTGCTTCTTTCTTTCCTTCCTCCTTTCCTTCTTGGTTTCTCTCCCTCTTTCTTTGTGGGACAGTTTTCTCCTTGTATTCCCAGCTGCCCCTTTATTTGTGTCCTCCTTCCTCAGCTGCTGATGCTGAGAATAGCACTGTCCTTAACTTCTACTCATATTAAATGCTCACTTTACATTTGAATCTATAACTTAACCTACCTAGAAATAAATATGTATTCTTGATACTTTCTGGTGGGAAATAAATATATTCTTTTAGAACATAAGGGAATTTTTTTTTAATTTAAGCAAATAAAAATTAAATGAGAATTACTTGAAAGTCTATCATCTATCTATCTATCTATCTATCTATTTATCTATCTCTATCTATCTCTCTATCTATCATTTATTTATCTACCATCTGTTTATATATCCATGTATATCTCTATATATTTATGTCTACAGAAGTAAACACTCATATTTGTATGTATACATATATAATATTCCTTCATAGTTTTTATATCTCTGTGGAGTGAGTGAGACTTTGGGTACTCTAGTGTCAAACAGCATTTCAGACCATGTGGCAGAGGACTCTACACCCTTAATGGCCTAGGAAAGCTTTTGGAATGAACCTTTTATTGTCTCTTTGTAAGGACTGACAATTCTCAGGGGACAGAGTTTCACTTTATTAAATTTTATTATTATTTATTTATTATTATTATGGAACACTCATATCATAATGCCCTGCTGAGAGGAACAATTATGGGAGTATTTTCCCTGCCTTTACCATGTTGTTCCCAGGATTGAACTCTTTATCAGGCTCACCAGCAAGCACCATGGCTCTTATTGAGCCACCATGCTTTCCTGGAGTTTTAAAGGGAACCAGCCTACATGAAACAGTTTTAATCTCTGTAACAGATGGCGATTCTTTTCTTTGCATCCTCTCCCCTGGCTACTATTTTATACAGAAGCAGCAAGCTCATTGTTATCGCAAATACTACATGATGTTTATAGATGAATTTTCTTTAAATTCCTAAGGGTCATTCCAGCTCCCATGCAGAGCTCACTTAAATGACAACCGGCTATTAAAACTACATTACTCTGACATTAAACTGAGATATGGGCCTTTCCTGTTGCACAGTGTTTGATAGGACTTTGGCTTCTGTGAATAGGCAGTGGCAGAGAGAGGTCATAGATCTCTTGCTCATATGGGGCCATCCTCCTAGATTCTTCATAGCCATCTTCAGGCTGACCTTTGGTATATAATTTGTTGCCATTCAATAGTTGTCGTCCAACATCATTCATTTCATTTGCAAAATACTTTGTGGTTGGGAAGGACAACTGTTATTGTTCTAAATTGTTGAAATAACTGGACAAAGAGCAATGATTATCATATACCCTGTTATGGGCCAGTAAGGGAAATGTAGTATGCTCAAGTTTATCTGCTTCAGATGTGATACTTGGTTTCAATCAGTTTTTAGGGCCTAGGCAGGGAAATGCTGTCCAGATTTATAAGCAATAAATGAACACAAAATATGCTATATATCATAGTTCAAATACTGGATATCTGACCACACAGGGTAGTGGTCATCAAGAAGCCACAGTAGTCATAATGGTGGTGGGAGCTCCATAAAAACATTACATTTCAGACAACCATGCAAGCAGGAAGACTGAGCAGAGGACGACTGACTATGAAATGAGGATATTGGAGAGGCCAGGGAGGCCAAGGACAACGAAGTTCACAGGTCAGTGCAACATGAGGAGAAGTGAACGGGAAATTATCCCTGATTATAGTTAGAATATGAGCAGTGCTTCTTGTGCTGAAATTATCCAAATTGGGGGCAAATGACACCCAAAGGACTGGATAAAATAGTGCAACTCTGTAGACAAATTTCTAAACGGTCTTAATAAAATAAAAACACAAAGCCAAATATAGGGGTGAAAGCCTAAGAGAGATCAAGGAAATAGGGAAAGCCACCAGCCAACTTTACCTCACCAACTCCTCAGCTTCCAAGGAGAGTTACTTCCTATCTACCCAGGCTTATATGCCTTGCTGTTCTACCATGTGATTTGCTCTCTGTTCAGCTACATTACTTCCTCTTCCTGGCCAGCTCTGTCACTTCTTGTTGGTACAGGCCTCCAGAACTCTGTGGGATTAAAGGCATGTGTCACCACACTTTGCTGTTTCCTAGTGTGGCCTTGAACACACAGAGATCCTGCCTGCTAAGTGATAGGATTAAGGGTGTGTGCTACCACTCCCTGACTTCTTTGTTTACTTAAAATGGCTTGCTATTTCCTCTGATCTTCATGCAAACTTTATTTATTAAAGCACAAATAAAATATCAATACATTTCAGCACAAATAAAATATCACTACATTTCAGCACAAATAAAATATCATCACATTTCCCCTTTTTTGTCTAATAAAAATAAAAAGTTATAACTAATATAAGAAAAACTATATACAATAAGTATAATAACTTATATACTATATGTAAGCAATAAATACATCAACAATGTCCAGTCCATTTGCATTTGACAAATTCAGAGAAAATATTCCTTTACCTATCCTATTTTGGTGAGTTCAAAATGTACCTAATTCACTTTCTATCCTAATTTATATTACCAACAGAAAACTATCTTATATCTTTCAAACTTATACACTTAACACCTCTTAGTGAATTTCTTTTCTGAATTCCTTAACAAGGAAAACTGTAACTATAACTAATCTTCAACTCCCTCAGAGACTCAAGAAGGAAATAATATTACCTAGTAAAACAGAAAGTGCAAACAAGCGACTTCCCAAAAAAATGTGAGTTGACAGAAACAGCCAGCTGGCTGGACAGTCACCGGAGGTTTCTCTGCAACGTTGAGGCATCATCCTCAGCCTACAGTCTTAGCATATCTGACAGACTCATTTGTGAAATAGGATGTATGCAAGGCCTACAGCTCAACCTCATTTTCAGTGCAAGTATTCCATGAACCAGATAAACTTCAATTCTACCAGTGTCCTGTCATGATTCAGGATTTTAAATTCTGGAAATTGCTGGTGTTTTTGGAATTCAGCTTCCCATTCTTCTTGGCTTGTGAGTGGCTTCATCTCCTTTATTAAATTTCAGTCTACCATTGAGAGGTTAGACTTTGTCAGCCTAGTTACTCCTTCAAGAATAACTGTTTCAGCTAATGTTCCATTACACATCGGAAGCCATAGGTCCACTGCCTATTCAGCTGCCTTTGAAGAAAGGGGCACTGTACCTTTTCCGGATTGCAAAGTCACTTTAGTGATAGTGCCATATTACCCTGGCCTCAGAGGATGCCTGTTGCCAAAGCTGCAACCACACTTATCTTGGCAAGGATCAATAGTTCTCTGTTTTGTGTCCTGTTTGTCCATTTTGGATAGCATACTGTCAGCAGTCAATGCAAGGGCACTTTCTTGCCCAATGGCTAACTTTTGCCACAATGAAAGTTAACTCCATATGCATTCTTCAATGCCCATATCTTCTCTGAAGTAGATTGGTGTTGCCAGGAGCAGACGTCTCATAGTCATAAAAAAGAAAAAAAATGTTTAGTTATTAAAACATCTTAAATGCCATATCCTATAGATCTCTGAAGGGTTTGAAGATGACATGTCTGTTTAAAATATATCTCCACTTGACCTTGAAAACATACCTAATATGACTACAAGTTCAGTTGTAATGTCTAACTACTAACTTTCATTTCTTTATATCTTAATAGTTGGTAATAATAACATTCAAGGTTTAGGAAATTGCATTACATTGTTAAATGACCTGTACAGGTACAATATCCTGAACAAGATTAGAAATATACGTACAGAATTTTCTAACAATATCAATCTCAAATTTGTATCTATATATAATTTGTACACAATTTATAAAATCCATTCCATTGTAAAATATTTAAAACTAATAGTTGTCTTTTAAAAGTAAATTCAATAATCTATCTTTTTTATCAGTATCATATCTATATCCTCTCTTTTTTCTTTTCAGAGTAGATTCAATAATCTACCCTTTATTCTATCATTTCTATATTTTTTCAGAGTAGATTCAATAATTTACCTCTTATCTATATCCTCTGTTTTCTTTTCTTTTTTTTCAAACAAGAGCCTTTAATCTAATCTTCTTTGTTTAGCTTCTTTCCTGACCAGTAACAATAACAACAAGTAATCGACCATCCTAAACAATAACAATTATCCCAAGCCCCAAATCCATTGAAAGAACAAAAACTATCCACCCCACCTCTTGGGAATGTGGGCATTGTGTTCTTAAAATTGCTCCCTGCAGTTTGTGGGTGAGGGCATCTTTAGCAGATCCTAAAAAGATAAATTTTGGGTTATAGTCAAGTCCTGGGAAAGGTAGCTGTATCATTTGTTGTCTAGTCTCTACATAATGCAAAAGAGCAGGCCTTATCTCAAGTCCTTAATCAAAAAATCTGTCAAGATGGATCATCTCAGCTAGCCATCTTGAAATTGTCCTGAGCACTTTGTAGTCCAAAGCTGACCCTTGGGTAATGTTTGTGAGCTTAGTGGTATTATTATTGTACATGTGGAATCATCATTGTGGGGCCCCATCATCTTTCTGATATAAAATTTATACCTTAAGAAAAGTTTAAAGAATCAAAATAGAACCAAAGAATTGAGATTAGTGGCAATAGAATAGTCCTTTAATTTTGGTTTTCTTCTGTCTCATATCAGATGGCTCTTTCTTCTGACATGATACAGAGATTTTTCATTTTCCTTTTAACAAACATGATTGGGTTTTGAGAAGAAGAGAGCTATTCTCCAACTCCAAAGCCAGCTTTAATTTTTAATTCAACTGAGACACATAAAGACCATTTGTATTAAGTGTCTGTAGAGAAGAATAGAAACAAACATTTAGGAAGACTTATGAAATTTTATAGATGATATACCAATAGACCAATTTACTCCTTTTCTTGGGATATTTTTTCTGGATGATTTGTCACTTTTTCATCAGATGTCTTATTTGTCCAGTGGTCTTCAAATTCCTTAACCTTCATTCTCCTGAAAGACAAAAACAAAAACCCTTTCCCAAGCCTAACTTTGGAGCTGTTCCCTTTTGGAAAGTTATATATGATTAAATAAAAAAGCATTTGTTAGTGGTATAAATAAGTTTAAATTGGATGGTATTGCTGGTCAATAAACTATCACCTCTTTTAATTAAAAGGTCTCTCTTGTTCAAATCAAATCTTTATCAATTTTGATGGTATCCACAATTTATCTTCTCCTGTAGAAACAAAAGCAAAACATAACACTTATCCTGGTTTCCGTTCTGAGGCTAGCACCTCATTAAAGCATATAGGTTGATTTAATTCTGTAGTTTTTTCTATTATCCAGTGTCTCCCCACAGCTATTGTTCCTTTGTCATTAACATTGAGAAAATTCAAAGTTAGTAGAGCACTATATAATCTATTTCTGGGGTTTTTTGTTAACCCTTTCTATTTACGTAGCATATCCTTTAGAGTTTGATTTGATCTTTCTATGACTGCTTTGAATGACTGTCCAGGCAGCCAGCTGTCTCTGTCATTCTAGATTTTTGGAAGTTGCTTACAATGCACTTCTTATTTACTTAGGTGATATTATATCCTTCTGGATTTTTTGATGTAAAGACTAGATAGTTATAATTATGATTTTCCCTGGTTATGATAAGAGATAAGTTAGATATGAAACCTTGGACTCACAAATATAGGGTAAATAAAATATTTTCTTTGAATTTGCCAAATATAAATGGACTGGATATTTTAACTGTGATTCTTGCTTGATAACTGTTCTATTATATGTAATTTTACTATGTCAAAGTTAAAACCTTCCTTTTGGAAAAAAAAAAGAAAAGGGGAAGTGTGGTGGATGTCTTTCTGTGTGCTGTGAACATGTATTGCTCTGATTGGTTGATAAAGTCATTTGGCCTATGGCAAGGCAGCTTAGAGGCAGGTAGAAAATCCAAACTGATAGACAGGAAGAGAAAGGAGAGGCAGAGAGATGCCAGCTGCCACCAAAGGAAAAGCAACATGCCAACAGACCGGTAAAGCCATGGAACATGTGGCAAAACATAGATTAAAAGAAATTGATTAATTTAAGATATAAGAGTAGACTAGCAAGAGACCTGCCATCGACTATACAATTTGTAAGTAATATACTCTGTGTATTTATTTGGGTCTGAGGGGCTGTGGGACTGGGCAGGACACAGGAAAACTTCCAAATATACCACTCACCCAGGCTGTGCACTGTCGTACAGAAATGTTGTGGGGTGGAAAAAACAACTATAAAAATAGGAACAAGGTAATAGGGTAACAGGGTGACTTTTTCAGATTTCAAGAAATTTAAGCTGACATGTTACAAAAGTGTCTTGTGAACATAAAACTGAATAGAGTGATGATGAGAATGGCATGGAACCAGAAGAGAGTTGTGACAACTCAGTTGGAGGGAAGAACAGCTGCTTTCAGCCAATGTTGCAGGAATAGTGTGCCAAACATCCCTATGACTATCAGGGCCAAAGTATCCGGTTTTGGTGAACTGTCCACAGCTTAAAATAAAAAAAATTGAAAAGGATTATAATCCTCATTAAAAAAAACCATAAAACACCTTACTTTTAGTGTTGTGTGATATTTTGTTTGTGTTCTAACAAATAAAGCTTGCCTGGAGATCAGAGGGGCAGAGCTAGCCACTAGTTAACCACAGAGGCCAGGCTGTGGTGGGTCACACCTTTAATCCCAACATGTGGGAGGCTCATGCCTTTGATCCCAGCGCTTGGAAGGCTCACTATTTAAATCCCATCACAATTTGGAGTTAGAGACAGGAATATAAGGCTGATGGAAACAGGATCTTGGCCCCCACTTGGTCAGAGGATCCAGAGAGGTAATAAGTCACTGGTGGCTGCTCCTTTGCTTCTCTGATCTATCAGGTTATTACCCTGATATTTGACACCTGGTTTTATTGATAAAACTAATTAGGATCATGCTTCATTTTAGAATTATACATTGGAAATTTCATGAAATTAAATTTGACAATTATGCTTTTTCAATATAATTCCTGAAGCACTTTGTTAAATTGGACTTGAGGAAAAATAAATGGGTTTGATATCAAAGGTTATTGCTGAAATTAAAAATCAAAGAGCTAGAGAGATGTCAGAATGGCTCAGAGCATGTGTTGCTCTTCTAGAGGAAATGGATTTGTTTTACACAACATAGTGTAATTCCATCTCCAGCCTCCTGTCTCCACAAAAACCACATGCATGTCTCACATTCAGGCATGCATACATACACATATTCAAAAATAAATCAATAAAAATAAAGACAGAGAAATAATATTTAAAGTGACATATTTTATAAAGAATATATCTAGAATCAATTTTGGAAATTTGAAGATGCATTAAGCAAAGAAATAATGGCTTATCAATCACTTTCAACAAACACACATATGGCTGGTAATGGACACACTAATAATTCCACACATGGAAACAATACTGTAAGTGACAGCATTCAGAATGCCCGGGTAAAGTATCAGCTTGATAGGATCCACACAATAAGAGCTGAAACATCTTAGGATGGTCTAAACAAATACAAAAGTAGAAAAAAAATCAACAATAATATCAGAAGTAAGGAGGGACTGTTTGGGGCAGGTACAAAGCAGTTCTCAGTATTCTCTCCAAAATCAAAATCAACAGAACCATGGATTCTTGTTACTATTTTCCAACACTGTACTGGAGGCTCCAATCAAAATATTAGGCATGAAAGAAAATTTTAAAAATATTCAGAAAGTATATGACCTTACATAGAGAGAATTCTTAAAACTCTGTCTAAAATAGTGTGTTAGAATTGATGAACAAATCCAATCAATCAATATAAAGACAATTTATGCTGTTGCTATACTCTTCAAAATCCAAAAGGGAACATAAGAAAACACTTTTATTTTACAATAGTGTAGAGAATAAAATTAAGTATTGAAGAGCATATTTAATGAAAGAGGTGGACTGCACATACTCCAAACACTAAAACTTTACTGAAATGAATGAAAAAGGCATGGACAGATGGAAGGAAAGTTCATGTACAAAGATTGAAATCAATGCTGCCAGTGTTCACATACTACCCGAAATGGTCTTTAGATTCAATGCAATTCTTATGAAACTTTAACTTCCACAAGACACCAGGCAGGTACAAGGGATTCTTCTATAGTTTCTGCTTCAGGTCTTGCCTTGGCTTCCCTCCATGATGGAGTGTGACCTGAAGCCAAATAAACACTTTCCTACCCAAGTTGTTTTGGTCATGGTATTTATCACAGTAACTAAAAGCAAACAGGAACAATTATTGATACCAATGAGTAGGTGTTGCTGTGATGGTCCTGGCTATATGGTTTTTGTGCCTTGGAATGTTTTGTGGGAGCATTTTGGAATGTGAGGCAGGAGAAACCATTAGTACACAACATTTAATGGGCTACTGTGGGAACTTGGAAGGCAGCAACCCTGAAAGCAAGGCAGACAGTGGAGGCCTGGCTTGTGAAGTATCAAAGGGAAGTTGGAGAGTCACTTGAAGACTGGATTTAGGGCCATTCCTATGATATTTTCACTTAACAATCTATGATTTCTGATCTGTCTTAAGACTCAACTGTATTTAACAAGAGACCAGCACCACTGAAGTAAAATGTATATTTTTAACTGGACAGCTGAGGCTGATCAACTTGAGCTGAATAATTAGCTGTGACTAATAAGAGACCAACATCATCAAGGCTAAATCTTCTATGGAGTATTTCTTTAGAGTAAGCTCTCAGACAATGTGTTCCAGAGATTACCAAGGGTGCATATCAAACTGGCAATAGAACTTGGCAAATAATATAAGGTACCAATTTCGTCATCTTGAAAGCCATAAGACTGAAAGAACTGTGGAGAGCAGCTGAGGCTTGGCTGTATAGGAGGCCAAGAGAGGTCATTGGTGAAGGTACAACCTAAGTTCCAGTATCGACCCCAGGATATTGGAGATACCAGGTCTGTAGCAGCAGGTGTGAAATAGAACCAGCCTGAGCCTATGAGATAAACTGTGTGTTCTGTGGATGGTGTAGCTGAAGGGATTAAGCAACTAGGTCCTACCAAGTCCAGAAGAGCAAGAATGAGTTCAAGATGTCAGACACTGAACTATTTACATTGCTGGATTTGTTTTTGCTTTGCTTTGATTGTAACTGTGCCCTAGTTTTTCCACCATGGAATAAGAAAGTATGTAACTTGTTTTGTTTGTTTGTTTGTTTGTTTGTTTGTTTTTAAAATTTACAGGAACCCAGTTGAGAGCATTTAGAGTTTTAAAGAGATCTTCGACTTTTAAATCACTGAATTTTCTTTAAAGACTAGGGAGCTCTGAAAGTTGTACTGTACTTTATATTATGATCATTAAATGAGAACAATAAAAGAGAAGGTAATTATTTAGTAGTAATATGTTTATGTATCTGGTTGTGTTGGTTAGTTTTGTCAAATATACATATCTACAAAGAGGCAGTGTCCACTGAGCCCATCAGTCTAATTCTGTGCCTTCTCAATCTGCATCAGAGATTGCTTATTGAGCCTGTGTTGAAAATGAAACCACTTGCTTTTAACCTGAATGTCATTATATGAAGACCATAGACTCTAGTCTTAGATTTTGTGATATGTGATCTAAAACTTAAGGAAGTATTTTAAGAACAAATAAAAAGGTTTAGGGTATGAGAAATGTTTTATTTATTTGTATGTGACTATGTTCTTAAATAAAATTAGCTTTGACTCAGTAGCCACCATAAACAGTACAACAGATATGCAGGAAAACTGGAAAGTACATTGCCATCTACATACTTTGTCTCTCATTAAATTTATTTCAAGTCCTTTAAAACATTATATCCCCCCTAAAGACACTTCAATCATCTTATTAATTCCTTAATGATGTCAGAAGATCTCAGTTCAGACACAGCTATGACTCCTCAAACCTTAACACACTAAATGTCTCACATAGTTACTCCTGATCTGGGCATTCTAGTAACTCAACCATTCCAACTCTCATCCTGCATGAAAACCAGAGAAAATTAGTCATGGAGAATGAAATGTTTCAGCTTGTGGAAACATTTTAGGACATTGTTCAAAACATCAATTAACCAGGCTAGTTGCTTCTACACAGGCACTGTAGAGAACACTTTCAGTGAGAATTAACAGTTATGTATTGGACACGGACAAATAAGGTATGCCCAGGAATGCATTGTTTTTACATACTGTTTATATCTTTTTCCATGATGTAGCCTGAGCTGCATGCATGATTAAAACACTAACCAGCCCCTATTGGGTCTCCAGAAATACTAATAAAATGATGTGCTTTGCCATTACCTTGGTTATTTGGCTTTAATCGCTATTGGTCTAATCCATTGATGTCTAACACGAAGGCCACGTATGGCTTGGCAGTTACAATGGTGTACTGTATAACACATATTGCACATTGATTACCAGAAAATTGACATTCAGGGGAACATGCTTTATATTATAAAATCCAGCTAGCCATACCAGGGCCACAAAGAGCAAGGAGACAGAAAATGCCAAGAGGGTATGTGTGTCTAAGAAGCAGAGAAGGCTGGAATATGAGGGGCTCCTAGCCAGTTGGAATCAATATGCTCTATATCGCTCCAAATATCAGATCAGTGGTTTTCTAACACTTTCCTTCATTTTCAGCTTCCAGTTGCTTAATCATTAATTTTCTAAAAATCAGAGAATGTAAACCATAATACCAAAATTATACACAGACAAATATTAATTTAACAGTATTTTCATATTTATGTAAAATCTATAGATTAATCTTTCAAGGGGCTCTGAACTCTTTTTCTTAATTTTTAATGGAACTGCTGTGATTAAGGGTCCAATAAAAGCTGTGCATGTCACAGGTCTTCTGATGTGCTGCTGAGATTGCTTTCAGCTTCTAAGAGGAATTTTCCCCTGGTGGATGGAAGTACTCTCAGCTCACAGATCTCTGGGCTGAAGATAGTGTCCCTCAGTACACTCTTCCTAGAGTCATTTCCCTGGAGAAAGCAACATTTATCTCTCTACCACCTTGTACTATTAAAATTCCTCTAGCTTCTTTCTGTTTCTAACGACATTGGCAAGTTTTAATGGTCCAAGTAACCCTGGTTGTATATGATGTCACAACTGTAAATTTCATCTCACAAATGAGCTAAGAGTGAATATTCCAGGAGAGTGTGCTACCCAACCCAGTTGTTTTTACCTCATCAAGGGTTGCCTAATGTCACTCTGTCCTGACTGGTGATGCTAAATCAATTAATAGACTCACATGGGCAGGATGGTGGCTCTCAGATACTTCATTTTAAAACACATGCTCCCAATGGAATGTTTGTGCTGTCTAAAATGCACATACTGAATCTCTAACTCCCAAGTGTCTGTGTTTGGAAATGGGGTCACTAAGAAAAAGAAAGGAGGATACAAGGGCTTATGTGGCAAGGTGCAGTGAGCTGAGATCGCCCTCTTTCTATTTAAGAAGCAATCCCTCAGTTGATTGTGAAATTTAATTTCATAAGCAAGGTCCAGGTACTTTGTTCTAAGCCATTTCAGTATATACCACTTGGATTTAGAATTCTATTTAAGCTCAAATACCTAAAAACTCCTCAGATACTGTGTAAAGCCAAAGAACATTACTAAGTTTGGTTAATGCTCTGGAGGACATAAGTGATCGTGATTGTTACTGTGCAGCAGGGTGTACCATATACACATAAGCTGCTTACCACTTGCCAGCTAGTAACTGTTTCCACTCTCCTTGAACCTGGCTTTAAACATTATACATTTCTTCCCGTAAAGAACGCACTCGTCTAAATGATCCGGTGCTTTAGTTCCAAGAAGCAATGATCTTTTGCCATTTGTAAAACATGATGTCCTTTCATGATTCTTCTCCTCCTTGTCGGATTTTGTGTTTGTTTGGGTTATATTATTAATTAAATTTGTTGTTTCATGTTGTTGTTCATATATACAATGCATTCTGTTTATTCTGACATCCCATCTCAGTTAAGCCCATCTTCCCCTTCCAATTCCCTTTCTACTCTCATGTATTTGTTTTGGTTTATGACCCACTGAGTGTAACCAAAGCTGTCTCTGTGAATGTGGGGATGGAACTATCCATTGGACTTTGTGAATTCACCAGGGGGCACACAAGTGAAGAAACGTTTCACCCTACCCTAGAATATTACATTAGGGAGTATGAGGTCTTTCTCACCTCCATGGCTGATGGT
This sequence comes from Peromyscus leucopus, assembly GCF_004664715.2. Taxonomy (NCBI): domain Eukaryota; kingdom Metazoa; phylum Chordata; class Mammalia; order Rodentia; family Cricetidae; genus Peromyscus; species Peromyscus leucopus. The sequence goes on along the minus strand of NC_051077.1, from coordinate 7,758,536 downwards.
TGATAGGGCCATCTTGTGCAATCTCAGTGGAAGGTCATCCTGCTGCTCCAAGTTCATTGTTGCAATGAAAATGCTCAGGAGATGGCATTTAACAGCATTTCTCCCCATCTCCTGGTTCTTACGTGTAACAGGAATTGCTAATATATCACCAATATATCACCATATTTGCATTCTTTCTACCCATCTTTATCGATGTTCACTAAGTCTTAGAAGTGGTGCTTTAAATATCTTGTTCAGACAGTGTTGAACATTCATCCATCACTAATTCTCACACCTTCAACAGCTATGAGCCTTTGCATTCAGCACTTTTGACAGCATAGAGAAGCTTCTCTCATTAGGGCTGAGAGTAGCACTTGTCCATGGGCAAAAACATAGATGTTTAGAAGGCAGTTTGACACTACTTCAGTTTAACCTAACACCTGTAGTAGGTTCTTGTTTTCTTAGTTTTCTCAATTAGCTGTTGCTTTGCCATTCCTCAGGCTCTCCCTTGGATTGAATTTTTAAAAATCTCTTTGCTTTCTGATATACACACACGCGTGCATACACACACTCGCACACACACACACGTAGCCAGAAATTTCTCAGGTCCTGCCTACCCCACCCCACTCTCCAACCCACCCTCCTATATACCCCCTCACTCCCCCTGCCCAGCAGTCCAGACAAATCTCTCTCACCTGTGCTCCTGCAGCCCTGACGTTACCTGTCTGTTGACATCTTGTTGCTCCTTCTGCAGCTCATGTTTCTCGCTGCCTTTCTTCTTTCTGTCTCTCTGCTTGGATTTCTTGCCTGCCTTTAAGCTGCCTTGCCATAGGCCAAAATAGCTTTATTTATTAGCCAATTGGAGCCACATATATTCAGGGCATACAGAAAGACATCCCACAGCACACACACACACACACACACACACACATGCACACACATACTTTTGCTCCATTTTCTTTGGTTTAATTTTCTATTCTGTCCTTAAGGTCTCAAATTGAATTCTTGGCTTTTGGTTTGTTTTTCATATAGTGTCTCCCTATGTAGCCTGGGCTGGGCTTGAACTTGTGAACTTCTGATCCTCTTGCATTGACACCCTATGGGTGTGATACAGATATGCACTATAGCACTTATCAACCTACATCTATTTTATGCACTGTTTTCATTTGTTATCTATAAATATCATAACTGTGTACATCATTAATCTTTGTGCAGCCAGTTAGCTGTGGATATGACTTGATAGTTGTCCTGATTAACTAGACAGCTTGAAATGCATAGCTTCCCCTAGGTTTGCTGTGCTAACTACAAAGTTCTTACATAGATTTATTATTATTCATTATCATTCCTCCTTCCAGAAAGAGTTTGGAATCTGTCTCTTAGATCTTTCATCATTTTTTTGTTTCTATAAACTACTTGAGCTAATAGTTTCAGAATTGTATTTTTTTCAAATATGCTAAATAAGCATAGAATTAACTTATTGTTTTGTATTTTCAACAATTTCTTACATTTATTTCAGTCTCTTCATTCCTTCTTATGCCTCATTCTGTCGACTAGGAACATTTTGGTGTTTTGTTGTTGCATCCATAGCTGGTTCTGCTCATGATAAATTCACTCCCTGTTTTCTTTGGCTTTGTTTTCCCTGAAGCCATCTTTATTCAAACTTCATCTTCAACGATACTTTTGTAGTACATGGGACTGCAAGATATCAATTCTCCCTCCAGCACTTGAAGCTTTCCATTCATTATTGGTTAGTTTCCATTGATCGTCTGAAAATGCAGTTACCCTTGATGGTCAGGATACCCTCTTCGTTTTCCATCTGGCTTATCACAGAAAAAAAAAAAAAAGCATTCATTACAGAATCCTCAAATATAATTGCAACTACGGAGGGACTCAAATCAGAATGGATAAGACACAATCTGCGGAGAGATTTTTAAGCCAGGGTTATTCCCAAGTGTGGTAAGATGGATTCCCAAAGCTTGTCAGGAACACATGTGGCAAGAGCAAAACTCGGCGAATTGTGAGTGATGTTGGAGGTTCAGAATCTACCAGAAAGCACAGCTGTCATTGATGGCATGACTGTGTGACTGCTTCTGCTAACTCCCCACTTCCTCATTAGGAACACAGCCTGCCTGATGCCATGTAGCACATCAGGCTTGCTTTACTTTTGGAACAAAGTGCCCAGCTGCTTAACCTACACCTTATACAAGATCCCACGTTTACTTTCCAGAATCAAAATCCAGCAGCTTCTCAAGACTCCAGCCCCAAATTCTGTCTATTATCCCCTTTCAATCACACACCCTTGTACCTTGCACGTTCAGTCTGTCATTCTGCACTGGAGGCAATGTCATCAAATATGAATAAGATTATTTAGGGCAGCATTAAATATGTTCCTTTTTATTCTAATGACAACAAGAAGCCAGTGAAATGCTTTAATTATCCATAATGCTTTTGTCATGGGTCTCTCAGACTTCCTAATTAAAACATAAGGCAGAGAGCATCTGTGGCTTATTGCAGCTGCATCCCTCATCAGTACCTCATCCCAGAGCATACGATGCTCAACACAGATTCTGTGGGTAGGTAAACGAATGAACTGTAGTTAGATACTATTGTCTTAACAATAGTCACTTGAAATAAGTTTGTAAAAATTTGGGAGTTGTTTTTTTATTGATTCTTACTTTGCATGATAAAATTTGCTCACTGAAGATCTGTGCTGCATGCTGTCATCAGCACTGTATTAACATCTGCTATGATCATCATAATAGGCTTCTCCTTCTTGCCACAGAACTACCTGGGGCAAAATACACTTCATCTGCCAGCTCACCCCAAGGTGCACGTTGCTCATGCTTGCTGTACCTTATTCGTTTCACTTTATTTTGACAAAGGCTTTATGACTTCAAACACTTGTTTAGAGGGGGAATGAGGCTGCCACAATGGGACCAATTACACCTTTGCAAATAGTCACCTGAAAAGCAGCTGTTTTATTCCCTCCTTTAATTTGAAATTTACTCTGTGGTGAAGTTATTGCTGCCTCAAAACTTGCAGGTGCTTCTGACCAAGTTGATTTGGGCAGCTTTGAGGACTTCTCTTTGTCCCCAGCTAGTCATTCACAATGATATCACTGAATTCAGTACATTAGGAAAAGGCTTTATCTTTTTTTTTTTTTTTTTTTTTTCGAACAGGTTTCTTGTGTAGCTTTGCGCCTTTCTGAACTCACTTGTAGCCAGGCTGGCTCGAACTCACAGAGATCCACCTGGCTCTGCCTCCCGAGTGCTGGGATTAAAGGCGTGCGCCACCACCGCCCGGCCAAGGCTTTATCTTATAAACTAGATTTGCTTATCTCAATGTAGGTGTTTAAAATCGGTTCTGATGTACTCCAGTCCTACTCGGGTATCAGATACACATATTGGTGCATAGACATACATACATGCCAAATACCCATAAAGATAAAAATAAATAAAAAATTAAAATGCTGTGATCAGACCTAGAGGAAAGAAGAAGTTCACAAAGCTTTCTTTTATATTAGCGAGGCATATATAATTTGTGACTAGGGTAGATTACTGAAATATGCAATAATGTGGATATTATGAATTCTCACACTACTGTTGATAAATGTGTGAGTTAATACACATGAAATTAACCAGATGTAGCCATTCTATGATACATGCAAGCTTCATATTATCATATTGTACCTGACCAGGCATATATAATATATCATATATATCTATATATTCATCTATCTATCTATCTATCTATCTATCTATCTATCTGGATATCAACCTTAAGGGATAATATTGTGCACACACATGTCTACATATCTATATTCTTATATCTATCTTTATATATAAAACTATCTAACTATACATATTAAACTTGTCAGAGGAGGCTAACATGTTAGTGCCTTTCTGACAGACTATCCCCATCACATCTGCAAGTGTACAGGCAAAACCATGATGGAGGCTGAGGATGGACCACTGCATACCAACCCCAGACATTCCTAATTATACCTTCCTTACAGACATGAGGTCTTTGATGGAGCATGTCAGCACGGTCCTGGACAAACCATGGGGCCAGTGACTTAGGGCAAGTGTTCTTTGTCATCACTGTTACGGAAAAATCTCAGAAACCATGAACTTTCTTGTACTGTGGGCAACGTGGTGTCCTTCGGTGTTTCTGGTGGTTAGTTCCTCTATATGTGGCCCGTTGTTCTAGTTTGGCTTCTGTTGCTGTGATAAAATACTTACCAAATGCAAATTGGAGAGAAAATGTTTTATTTGGATTCTAGATTGTTCCTCATTGAGGAATTTGGAAGCAGGACTGAAGCAGAAACCACAGCGGAATGTTGCTTACTGGCTTGCTACGTCAGTGCTTTCTCAGCTACCTTTCATTTACAGCCCAGGATCGCCCGCCTAGGGATGGCACCAGCCATGCTGGGCTGGATCCCTTCACATCAATTATCATCAAGGGAACCTGAGTGGAAGAATGTCACCATGTGTCAATTAAACTCCTCTGGGAGGTCACAACCAATGACTGGCCGTCGTTAAATGAAAAAGGCCCAGTCTCTTGTCCCTGATGCTGGTGAAGGAGAAACCAGCAACTGAGATGCTAAAGTGTCAGAGCCTTGTGTAGCTGCCTCCTCAAAAATAAGCCCCTTCTAGGATCAAATGGACTTCAGTAGCTTCCCTTTCACTCCCTGAATAAGTCTGGGACACCTTGCACAGACATGGTATCTAACTATGCCTCTTGGTGAGTCCAGCCTGTAGCAGAAGCCTGCTGGGATGCTAAAGATGGATTTTTTTTGCTCCCCTCAACTCATGTAAACTACTATAACTTATTTAGCAGCAATTCTGTCTCTAGAAAAAATAATGAAAGTGAGAATATTTATTATGTTCCTCGGTCCACAGTGAAACAATTCATCTGTGGCTGTGTATCTGCTCCCTGACAGTTTGTTGAGTACTATGAGGATAAAATGGGATAAACCAATGTGGAGTTCTTCATGCTGTATTTGACAGGAGGTGGAATGGGGAGTGAGATCCTGAAGAAGAAAGTTGTAAGAGTTTATCAGTCACATCAGTAGATAACAACAGTGCAGGAAACCACACCTGACAAATTCATCTCTCACTGGAAGTGTCGCCATCATATGCTATTACATATTTTATGATCAACTATCAATTGACTCAAGTTTCAAGTCAGATGAGCTGATATGTTGTGACATGAGCTATAATATAAATGGCCAATCTACTGCAGTTGTGATTTTGTTTCAAGTGTTTAAACTTTATATCTTTAACGTAAGAGTGTGCATTCACTTTTAAGACTTTATTTTTCCAAAACGAGAGCCAAGGAAAAAAATATTGAGTAAAATACATGAATTTCACATAATATCATATTCCCTGTGGCTGTGAAGATTCTTATTGTATCATATCTTACTGGCATCAGGAGTGTAAACACACACACACACACACACACACACACACACTGCTTATCATTTTAGTTTCCACATAATTTAATTAATGTTTCTCATTTTGCCTGGCTTACATGACAAACACAGTTTGTGTTTTGTAATTAAGAAAGTTACGGGAGTTGGGGAGATGGCTCAGTGGGTAAGAGCACTTTCTGTGGAAACAAGAGGGCCTGAGTCCTGATCCCTAGTGCTTGGGTGTGGCTTCCTGTGCTTATATCCCCTGCAGTGTGGTAGAGGGATGCTGAGAAAAGAGGATTTCTACAGCTTGATGCCGACAACTTTGCCCAAAGCTGGTGAGGTCCAGGCTAGTGAGAGACCTTGTTTCAAGGGAGCACGATGAATAGTGACATCCTTTTCTGGCCTTTGAATGGGACTCAGCACACATGGGATGTATGCACCCCCCTCCCAGGACACACACACACACACACACACACACACAGAGTGAAGGCTATGTGCTAGAGCAGAGCAATCTTCAAAAAGGGAAAAAACTCTTCAAACTGCATCCCTGCTTATTCTCCAAGGCTCTGTGTTGATGAGGCATGTTTTCTTTCCCACTTTCATTAAGTGATAACTTTCCCCAAAAATATTGGCTTTCAAGAGACATGGTTATCCTTTAAGCAGCCAGCAGCTTCCAAAAGAAGTATTCTGTTTAGATCAGGGACTAGACTGCCAGGCTTAATCCCTCCCCGATTAGCCTTTAGTAGCCCATAGGCAAGGCACTTCTCCAAATGTGCTGGGTTTCTTCCTTGGCTTGCCTAGAAGAAACACGATTCTAACTAGTGCTTTCTCTTGCATAGGAAATCTAACAGGTAGAGTGGAGTCACTGTAGCAGCTTTGAGTTTTAAGCTATTTCTATACCCTTTCTGTTGAGGTTATGATGTCTGTCTTGAATTACACATGTCCTGCATTTGTGAATCTATCATGGCTGCGTTATAAACAAAACTACTGGACCATCCACGATCTTCATTTGCTCTAGTTAAAAAAAAATATGCTCACTGCATCTTTTATTCATTTTTTTCCTACTGAACTAGAGCACATCCTAATTTCCATGAGTCTGTTTGGCCAATGGGCATCTACAGAAAGGTGGTCCTTAGTCTATTCCCTGAAATTGTTCCAAACAAATAACTAATTAAGCCTCTGCATTTGACATCTTGATACAGCCTGAGATAAGCTTCCTTCAAGAGTTTGTTTTTCTGTGGGCCAGACAGGTGTGCATATCTCAGCATGAGCTTTGCTTATATAAGCTAGGTCAAAGATGTATGTTTGGGTGCCATCTGTGTACAGATATAGTTACTGAAGTCATGAAACAGAATGGAAATTCAGAATGTTGTTAGAGATGTCTGAGCAAAGAAGAAGGGAGGAAACTTGCCCATAAACAAAACTAGCAATGAGAAGCAGTAGAAGACTTTGAGGAAAATAGAAGTTGCATTAGAGATGCCAAAAGATTGAGAATTTCTGGCTGGGAGGTGAAGACTGAGAAGTGGAGCTAAGAGATCAGACACACTGCAGACAAGCAACGGTCACTGGCTGGGCAGGAGGAAAGAAAATGAGGATTCTAAGCATCCCTTCCCATGTGAGTTGGAGGTCAAGTGTCACTCAAACAGGGGGAGGTGTTGATGGCTCAGAGCTCCCTATTCACCTCCTCATTGCTTTTTTACTAAGGGTTTGTGGAGCAAAGAGGACTTCTTAGGCTTGAGAGAAATCTAAGTGAGCAACAGCAGAGGATATGGTGCAGTTAGTTGACAGACAAGGGAATTCCAGTGTGAAGTGCTGAAGAGACAGTGGGACCCGGGGGTCCCCGGGATGATAAGGAGCCTCACAGAGGCATCATGTGCACTCTACTGGGAAACTGGACTTCTGCACCAGGGATGATACTGAGAGAGTGTGGGACTAGAGACCTACATGTGAATACGTGGAGGGGCAACAAAGCCATCTACTGGCTGTCAGGAATGGTCCTCCAGGCTGAAGTCATGTGAAACGGGCCCTGTGATAGCTATTTCAGGAACAAGGAGGCAGCCAGGGAAGCAGTAATCAGACAGAGTTCACACACTGAATCTGTTCTCCTCACTGTACAGCTTTCTCCCAGGGAAACCATAGCAGGACTGCCAAGATTAAAATACATCATTCCCTTCTCCCCGACCTCTGTGGGTCAGTTTCACTTTCTAGGAGACAAAAGAGTTCTATGGTAGATATTGGAACTGTGGTAACTCCCACAGAGTATGGATTGAACAGACAGAATGCACATAGCCTCAAGCAGTTTCCCATGTGGTGCAGATAGCTTTAACTCAACATGCTGAGACCAGATTCCTCCTTCTGAGGAGAACAGGTGTGAGGTTGTATGGGAAGGGAAGCTGCCACCCTCCCTGGATGCTACAATGTCACTGCCATAATATACACATGGGGAAATTTCTGAAAGCAGTGAAATACACACATGGCTGTTTCATATGAGTGATAGCAGAAGGTATTTGATTTCACAAAATGAAAGAGCACTTTTGAGCACATCATCAAATTTTCTGTTCTTGCCTTCTTTTCCAGGAGTTTGATTTTGAAAAAAACTGGGAAGAACAATCAGTAAATTCTAACCGAAGCAAATGTTGCAGGAAAGTGAAGCTTCTCTCAAAGTTAGAGGGGAAACTGATACCTTCTCTCCTTTCTTCTGGAGTTCTGCAGATTTGTGGTCACCAGGGAAGTCCTGTGGTCTTGAAGTGGTGCATTGCCACACTGACAGGAGTCCTTGGTGGAAGACAATTATATCCTCTCTCAGGAGTCCATCACCGAGTGATAATGAGGTGTGAACACATTCCTCAGAAACTACAGACATGCCAAAAGGGCAATTTAACACCTCTTCAAAAGATGGATGAGACATGAATTATTCATAATGAGCTCAGGCCACACTCTGCAGGCAACAGCCTAGCTCAGAAGGTGGACCTGGTGCAGCGGGGACAGTCACCTGGAGCCTGCAACTTCTCCCTAGACTAAGGTCACAGGCTTTGCAGAGTACTTCCATAGCAAGGATGCTTGAGAGATGGCTGTTAGGGTTATGTTTCCTCCGCTCACCTTTGGTCTTTCTTGGTGGAATTTTTGTCTGCTTTCCACTTCCTGTGAGCTTTATATATGAACATATATACAGATTTTTATCTATTCATATGTCTATAATTCATCCCCATTTTTATTTATATACCCACATTGGGTCCTAAAGTTTAGAAACCACATTGTGTTGTCTCAGTCATCATGCTGGTGTGTAGCATGCTTTGAGGTCATAATTTCTTCATAGGAATAGTATGCTGCTGAGCAGAAATCACAGGGCTCTCTGTTACTGCTATCATGCATTGACATGCTAAATTCACGCTAGGGGCTACAGAAGAGCAGGTAGTTTATGCTAGGTAGTTGGTTATTGCAGCTTTGCAGGGGACAGGCAATACTGTCATTGTTTTGAGCCAGTTTGTGTGTAAAAGATTCATGACCCAGATCCAATGGCTCCATACTTGTTTGTCAGGCAGCTTGCTGAATCTTCAGTGGTGCGTGCTGGGCAGTATAGGTTCCTAAGGTTGTCTTGCGAATGAAGATGAGTTTTAGGTAATATTGTGAAGTTATCCACTTCATTGATAGACTGTGAAGGATCATTCTTTGTAAGGTAAATTATACCCCCTTTTCCTCCAAGTCAAACACTTCTCTTACTATAAACTTCTGTTATGGCGTCAACAAACAGGCTAGGAAGGCACATTAAAGGCAGCAAGACTTCTAGGGAGTGCATTTACGACCCTCCCTCACCAAGACTGAACTAGCAGATGAATTCTGACAGAACAAGTTTCCTTCAAAAATCTGTGAAACCAAAATGTAGTTTCTTCTCTTAAAATCCTATTATTATTGTAATACTCTTATACCAAATTTGTGCCCCCAAATGCTCAAAATTTAAATTATTTGATAACTTGGATAGAAATGAACACCGAGGGTGGGTGAAGGAACAGATTGGTGACAGAATTCCTGGACTTCAGCAGGGAGGGTATATGTGGAGGATGCTACAGATAGGACTTTTGCCCCTCTCAGAAGACTGACCCCTTTGCTCTCCTGCCTCCCCTATAACAGCAGCAGCCTCTCAGTGTTGTGGTTCCACAGGCCACCTGGGTGATCATTTTCCCCGAGATTCACATACTGGGTAAAACTGATCCTGTTTCCCTCAAGCTCAATATTGCTTGTATATATTTTTCTCAATTATATCAACCTGTGCATTTGAAGTCTGCCTTAGTTTAAGGCCCAGTATCACTTGAATATTAAATTGAAGTAAAATATGACACCACCTATTAAATATTCACATAATTGTACAGAACATCAAGCTTTGCAAAAAGAATTCTTAGCGAGAAAACATGCTTCTTCCAAATCTGAATAGAGACACCACACTAGAGGTCTGATTGCCTTAGTCATTTCTCATCTTAAAAGGTATAGATTTTGTGATAAATTTTCAAGTTATTAGCTTACTTTCATAGCTCACTTGGCCCTCTTCTCTTTAACTCCTTACACATTAAAGAACATGTGTATAGTGCCCACAGAAAGCAGAAGAGGCTGTTGAATCCCCTGAAACTGAAGTCAAAGACAGTTTGAACTGTTGCTGGGAACCCAACCCAGGTCCTCTGCAAGAGCAACAGGTGCTTTTAAGCTGCTGAGCCATCTCTGCAGTCCCAAGTCAGGCCCAATGACAGATGCTGTATTTGATATCATCTCCAAGGAAACTCTGATACATTGAAGGCTCTTATTAGTCACCTCTGACCCTTGATCCCTGTTGGATTTTGTGGTTAATGTTTCTAGCCATTGACACTGTGATAAAAACACTGGTTTCTTCATGTTACTCACAGCTGAGGTCTCTGCTGGGTCAGATTATTCCCTAAAATGGATGTCTTGTCTTCCAGCTCTATTCCCCTTTCAGGGTGAGTGGTTTTTTTTATGCACTATCATTCTGGGGAGACCTGCTCTCTTTCCGCAGAAGCTTCAGCTGGCTTCTCTTGAGGTGGTACCTCAGATCCATTGATGAGACGCTGGATGAAAGCAGGAGTCTCTTATCTTCTCAGACCTCCTCATTTCCATGGAAATGACCCCATCAGTGTGTAAACGTATCTATGTGTGTGTGTATGAAAACTGTACATCAAGTCTTGTGTCCACATATATTTTTCCTATGCATTTATTTTACATCCTAGCCATAGTTTCTCCTCCCCCCTCCCATTCCCCTCCATCTCCCATTCTCCCACATCCCCACCCCATCTACTCTTCCTCTATTTCTATTCTGAAAAGTGCTGGACTCCCATGGATACTGAAAAAACATGGCATATCAAGTTGCAGCAGGACTAAGTACCTCCCCTTGTATTAAGGTTTGGCAAGGCAACACAGTTTGAGGAAGAGGGTCCCAAAAGCCAGTAAAAGAGTTAGAGACAGCCGGGCAGTGGTGGCACACACTTTAATCCCAGCACTCGGGAGGCAGAGGCAGGCAGATCTCTGTGAGTTCGAGCCCAGCCTGGTCTCCAAAGCGAGTTCCAGGAAAGGCACAAACTTACACAGAGAAACCCTGTCTCAAAAAACCAAAAGAAAAAAAAAAGTCAGAGACAGCTCCCTGCTCCCACTGTTAGGAGTCTGTAGCAGGAATCTTAAAAGTTCTTATTAATAAAATCAAACCCAAGAGCCAGGTATTGGGGTGAATACTGGAAGGTCAGAGAGACAGAACAAGCCGCAGCTATCTCACCTCGCCGGATCCTCAGCTGGTCTTGTCTCCTCAGACTGGAGGCCTCTGAGTCCTCATCCGGAATGGGTCTCAGCTGAATTACTGCTCAAAAGCCTGAAGCTTAACCAGGCCAAATGCTTAACCAGCCAAAGAACTTCTAGTTTCTGGTCCTCACGCCTTATATATCTTTCTGCTTTCTACCACCACTCTCTGGGATTAAAGGCTGGCTTTCTGGGATTAAAGGCATGAGTCACCATGCTTGGCTATTTCCTATGTGGCCTTGAACTCACAGAGATCCAGAGGGATTTCTATCTCTGGAATGCTAGGATTAAAGGTGTGAGTGCCACCATTTTCTAGCCTTTGTATTTAGTGGCTGTCCTCTGACCCCAGATAAATTTATTAGAGTACACAATAGTTTGGGGAACACAATACCACCACAGGAGTCCTATTAGAAGACTAAGCTACACAACTGTCACATGTATGCAGAAGGCATAAGTCAGTTCCATGCAGGCTCCCTGGTTGTCAGTTCAATCTCTATAAGCTCCTGTTAACCCAGCTTATTTGATTCTGTGGGTTTTTTGGTGAACCCAGAAAGACAACCATGATATGTATTCACTTATAAGTAGATATTGACTGTAAAGTAAAAGATGCTACAATCCACAGACCCAGAGAGGCTAGGTAACAAATAGGATCTCCCTGGGAAGGCAAAATAGAGGAGATTTTATGGGTGGGCTGGGGGCAGGTGGGGATGGAAAAATGAAGGATCAGGTTTGGGGGGCATGAAGGGGGAGAGCACTGAAGGAGAAGACCGGAAAAGGGGGGAATTTTGGATCAAGTACAAACCTGGTTCAAGGAAAACTCTCAGGGATCTACAAAGATAACCCCAGCTAAGACTCCTGGCAACAGTGGATACATACCTGAACTGGTCACATCCTGTGATCAATGACTACCAGAGGAGAAAATGGAACACCAACCCAGCCACATAACCTTTGACCTACAGTCTGTCCTCCCTATAGGATGTGGTGGTGTAAGGGTGACACAGAGATTGTGGGAATGACCAACCAGTGACTGGTCCAGCCTGACACCTATGCCATGAGAGTGAGCCCACCCTTGATACTGCTTGGAGTTCTACGACCTAGAGGCTGTATGACCCAGAAACCTAGGATAGAACCAAACACTATTGGAGAAAAAAAAATGTCAATGTAATGATGCCTAATGATAGTCTGCTATACTCATAGATTGGTGGTAGCCCAATAGACATCAGAGTAGCTTCAACTAGCAGCTGGTGGAAACAGATGCAGAGATGAGCTTGGAAATCCTGCTGAAGAGAGGAGGGAAGGATGGTAGGAGCCAGAGCAGTCCATGTATATCTAACATTGAATTATCCTATACTGTTTGATCATTGACCTTTGTTGAATTCATTTCAACAACCTTCTGCCTTTGCATGCCATTTTACTGTGGACTAGTATGGTAAATATATGCTTATAGTTTAACTTTTGTGCATATAAATATATGGAAAACATATTTAGTATGAAGCATTTAAATCCTCTATAACTATGGACTTTTTAGTCAAAGTAATAAAAATAATAGATTGATAGAGAGTGGATTAAAATAGATACTTTTGCATTGTTGCATTTCTCTATTCATATAAAATATAGCTCTCAGTTTATTGTCATTTTTAAGCTAAATTTCACTCCTTTAAATGAAAATTATCTATGCATATTCTCCAGATCTGTAGCTATAATTTTGCCTGAGCTGACTGTGAAATAGACAGTCATCATAAATACTACACAGAGATCATATATGCAGCAGACCTGCGGGGCTCTTGCGATCACAGGAACTGCATCTCCATTTCTGATATTTTTTTTTCTGAAGATAACTAGTCATTTGAAAGTAGATCTAGCCTTCCTTCTCTTGAAGCTCATATATTTATTACACTATACTTAGCAGCCTTCAGTCTACCTTGAAAAATAACCTGGACAGTTTGTGCACTTAGATCCTGTTCTCAGAAGTCATGCATGACTTCTCCCATCTATATGAAGATTTCTCTTGTAACTTTTGGTATATAGCTTTCATCAAGTAAGCTTTCCTACTATTCATATTTTATGATCTTTAATAATAAAAACTGTTGAATTTATCAGGTGCTTTCCTATGTCAATTGAGGTAGTCATGTAATTTATTAAATCATTAATATTTTAAATTTCATTGACAGATTTTCTGATATTAAACTACTCTTGCATTTTTTAATAAACTTAACCATCTATTTCATCACCTATTCCCAGGTAAAAATACTCTCTATAAAATATTTGCAATTTAATTTAAAATTAGGTTGTGAAATGGTCCCATGGTTTTCTTCATTGTTCTTTTAAACACATGGTGAAACTAAGTACAAAGAGACAGAACAAATCCACACTTGATTATTCCTTTTTAAAATATATTTTTAAAAAATTTTGAGACAATATAATTTATTACTTTTGTAACAAGTTCTACATTATAGGGGCTAATTGTTCTTTGTAAACTTGATGGCAGTGACCTTTAAAAGATTGTGTATTCTAGCCTTTATGAAATGAAGATCCTCAGCATATTCATTACTTTGGGATTTTCTATTAAGATGATTCAAAACATTTGTTTGTATGTCCATTTTCTCACCTCTTAGATTTTTAGAGTTTAATGTTCTATTATGTGTTAATTTTTTTCTTCCCTGGTGGTTTCTTTCTTATTACTACTAGTATAAAATATTATTTAAAATAATCTATTGTGTCATCAATTGGATCAATATGATATGCCTTGTATTGTACTTTTTGGTTATTTTCTACGGAGCTTTGCTTTAGGCTTTGGGGTGGCCATGTAGTTTCTCTTTTAGTTTTGTAATATCAGTTACTTCATTTTGTGTGCTTTAAAGTTATTTTTATTGCAGTGTGTGTGTGTGTGTGTGTGTGTGTGTGTGTGTGTGTGTGTGTGCACCAAATATTCTTGTGGAAGGCTTAAGGTAGTTGATCCTTTCTTTCCACCATATGAGTCTGGGGATTGAGTTCAGGCTGACATGTTAACTGGAACTTGGTGACAAGTGTTTATACACACACCTCTCCATTTCACCAGCCCATGTCTCCTTTTAAGTGCTGTTGGAATGCTGCATCTTTTGTACACCTTATTTATTGTCTTTTGTTTTTAGGCATTTTTCCAGGTTCTAAGGACCACCTTCTTTGTTTTTAATTGAAAATAGATTCTTCTCTCATACAATCATCCCAACCATACTTTCCCTTTCTTCCACTCCTTCTAGCTCTCCCAAACTCTCCTCTCCCCCAGATCCACCGTCTCCCTGTCTCTTCTTCTTCAAAAAAAGAGCAGGCCTGAAGAGATGACAGCCAAACAGGACAAAAAAGATACAATAAGACAAGTCAAAAACCCTCATATCAAGTCTGACAAGCCAACCCAATAGGAGGAAAAGAATTCTAAGAGCAGGCAAAAGAGTCATAGATACTCCCAATGTAGATCAGGCTGGGCTTGAACTCACAGAGATCTGCCTGGCTCTGCCCCTAGAGTGCTGGGATTATAGGCATGAGCTACTGCTGCCCGGCTCTTTGCTTTCTTTAATACAATGGTTATATGATAGTATTTCGCTCACTTTATGAATTCATGGAATTTTACAGCTTGCCCTCACTACTGACTTCATCTGCAAGATTACTTCAAGATTGTAGTCTATCAGACAATGACCCTCTAGAACTGTAGAACTTTCTTGTTGCCCAGAGTATTATGATACTTGTCAAAACTTTGTGAACAGTTAAAACATGACCTCTGTTGAACTGAAGATTATCTGTGTGTGCCTATATACATATATATGCATATTAATGTGTGTATACCCATATAATGTGCATACATTGTATAACATTATCATTTTACTCAAATTTCCATATGTGTATTTATTATTTTATGTGTTCAGTTAACAGTTCTTAGAGAATATTTTTGTGACCCTTACTGATTATTGCCAGCTCTTTTATAGTCATGTTTTCTGAAATCGAAGAGACTATCCTGCCATCATACTCTCTGATTTTTGTGTTGCTCTGGTGGGGCAGAGGCCATCACCTTGAAACTCTGTTGCCCAGGAGCCTTGCAGATTCTTCTGAATGTGTTTACTCATCACCTTCTGGGAATTCATCAGCTCCTTTTCCATCAAGTCTTCAGTGACATTTCACAACCCTCCCAGATGTGTTATATTCTCCCGACTTTAATGTCACTTTCCATTATTTATCACCTTGATATTCTGATCTTTAGTTTTAGTTTTTTGAAATAAATTTTAAAATCATTCTATTCTTTATATGAATAATATTAATGCAATTGCTATTTTCCCACCTAGGAATGTATGTCCATTGATTGTTTCATAGCCAACCGGTGCTTACACAGATATACACATGCAGAGATTCAGTGCCTTTCCCCATTTCCCACAATGTTATTCTAAAATGCTTTCCATAAGAACTCTACCTTGAAGTCAGACAGTGGTGGTGCATGCCTTTAACCCCAGGACTCGGAAGGCAGAGTTAGATGGATCTCTGTGAGTTTGAGATCAGCCTAGTCTACAGAGTGAGATCCAGGACAGGCACAAAACTACACAGATGATCCCTGTCTTGAACAACAACAAAAAAGAACTCTACTTTGTTGCTATTCATAATAAAAGCTCAACTTTCTGATTCATGTGTCAATCTTGGGTAGCATTTGACTAGTGACTTCTTATTTTGAATACATTTGTATTTTTCTTTAAATGTTATTCTAGTGTCTATTATCTTTGTTTATTTCCCTTATATTTGTAGAAATTTGAATCATCCCAGGAGTGATCCATTATGGTGACAGCTCTTCTCTGGCCTTAATGACCAGCTAGCCTATTGTTTAAAGCTCCTTAGATATACAGCTAGCAGAGGACTGCCAAGTGAATGTCAATTCCCAACACAAAGCCTTCCTCTAGGCAATGACTCTTAGCACCTCCACCTCTAGGCTTTGCCTGTTTTCCATACAAATTTCTGCATTGCACTGCAGATGCCCTGGCTTCAGTATCAGGCGCTTCTAGTCCTGCAGAACATTTGTGACCAGGAGAAATGGCTATGTGTATTTTCACAGTCCACACCACAGATGCAAAGGAGGTATAATGCCTGGGCTTTATGTTTGTTACAGAGTCTAGATCTTCCTGGGTGGAACACATGTGAGGGCAGAGAAGGAAGGATTCTTCTGAGTGTGAGCTTCTTCAGGGTGTATTTCTTTCCTGTAGTCTCTAATTTTAAGAAAATCATTTTTTTCTTCATATTTTTGGATTATTGCCAGTATGTACATCCAGGTCCTGTCTAGCATCCTGTGGGTTAAGTGAGTGTCTCAGTGGGCAGTGCTAGGGGTTGGCAGTTTTATAAAATTGTACACATCACTTGAAAAGGAACACGTCATCCATCATTCCAAGTCCTCAAAAACAGATGCTGTTGGGGAAATTTACAGAGATCAGAGTTATGTTTTAATGGTGGATTTTGCCAGTGCCAGGTGCTACATGGGATGCTGTGAATGTTTGAGTTTTCAAGAGATTGAAGAAGGAGGCAAACCTAACTCCAGATAAGGAGGCCATTGAGCTGGTGGGGACACCCTCCTGACAATGTCTCTGAGGCATTCAGGACAACCTCTTGTGTCCTTCTCATGTCCTCCAATGAGGTGAGACTCAGCTTTTAATTCTGAACTCTCTGCCCAGCCTTCCCATCCTGCCTTGTTTTTTTCTCATCTTTCCAGTTCTAGGCTCACAAATAACACTGTACGTCAAAGTGTAGCGTGGCATAAAGAAAATATCAAAGATATATTAAACCTCAGTGGCTACGAGGCTCTGAGTGAAAGGCATGGTTTTACCTTGTGTGAAATAGTCAGTTATATTCAGCTATGACCTAATCATTTCCTCTTGTGGAGTATTTTAATCAGAAAGAGCAGGGTGCATCATCATTTCACTCTCCCAGCTATTCTCTACTCATGGGAACTGAGATATAACTCAATGTCACCGTAATATCAAATTTCCAGGGAAGCAGCCCTGTATTTCAGTATTCTGAGCACCTTAGAGCAAGAGGAGGAGGACAAAGGAGAATGAAGAGGAGGGAGAAAGTGAGGTGAAACTGAAAGAAGAAGAAAAGGAGATGGAAGAGGAAAGGAGGAGGCAGAATTGGAGACATTGAACTCCAGAGGAGAATGCATGGGGCTGATTCCCTGTGGTGTTAGGAGTCATTGTGACTTATTTTATTTCATTTTTTTAATTGGAACAAAAATATTTGGAAATGCTAGTGAAGAAGCATCCACAGTGGGTCTGGCATTTTGCCACCTGCAAAGTCACCTGCCCATCACTGTAATCAATCTTTAGGGATCCACCTGGAGTCTCTCTTTTACATCTTTAGCTGGAGTGAGACATTATGAGGGATTTATTTTATATCAAAATCTCTGCTGCTGAGATCAAATCGGGATAGACACAGGATGTTTTGAACACTGAACCAAGTTATTTTTCATTGCGGACCCAACGCACTGAGGACCTGGTTATTCTATAGATGCAGTGTGATGGACAAGTGAGAAAAACACTGAACCCGGAGAGGAAACAGTCATTGCAGGAAAATGTTCGCAGGAATGTGAGGGTTTCCTTTTTATTTCTCTTCCTTTAAAGCTTTTGGGGGAATATATTACTATTCATTTGTTATTCAGGGATATCCTTCATTAAAAAAAAAAAAAAAACAAAAACAGAAAACAATGATACCAGCAAGACGGCAATTGGGTTTGAAAGTGTGAGATTTATCTCTCGGAAGGCACAGGAGTTAAGATTAACCACATGCATGTGGGTTAAGGAAGCATTCTCTGGGAGTTCTGCTGGAAGCTTAAATGCTGTTAAACAGTTTAGCATTGCTACTCCACTGTGTTGTTTATTTCTATTCAGGAGTTTCTACAGAAGCATCTATTTCCTTCCTTCTCTGGGGCTTGTGACTAATTAAGATTAAGGGGAACTTGAAGGTTGGTGATGATGCTTCTAATTCAAGATTTTATGTCTAGTATTTTTATTTTTTCGTTCTAAAAGAAAGCATGTGATCTTGTGTGCATTTCATCACGGATCTTCTTAGAATTTGATAAAGGACTGCATTATAGTTTACTACATGCTCTTAAAATAAGACATGGGTAAAAGTGCATTTGGGAAAGCCCCATTCACTTACCAGTGACAACCCTGCTTTATGCTATATCCAGTCACGCAGGCAATGCTGTGGAGATGAAGGGCTGAACTCAAGTTACTAAGAGACTTCTGCAGGCAACAGACATGGACGTCAAGTGCAGAGAGCACCTAGGAGCAATTGTGATAACTGGCTCTCCTGGCAGACACAACCTTTTGTGACTTGCATCATTCTGAGACCTGACTGTCTACCATACCACAATGGAGGTGAATCAGGTGGATTCAGAGGTTTTGTCTCTCGCCCGCCCCCCCAGTTCTGATATTTCATTTAATAGTCACTAACTCCAGGTTATTCAACTATAGAGTTCATAGCTGTATTTCAGAATCTCCTAGTTTCTCTCTAGGAATTAACTGAATCAGAAATTCAAATTAATCTCCAAATGAAGATGAGAGAGCAGACAGAGATGTTGGTGCCTATGAACAAAGTACAGCTAACACAAACCACAGAACCTAGGTTTTGTCTAATTAGATGTACCAGTGAGACTTCCTTTACCACATCTGGAGCGATGCTGTTTGATGTTAAGAAGAGGAAATGAACTAAAAATGGTATTGGCATTAGCTTAGGAACTGGACATATTTTTTTTTGTCACAGTGAATTCATTTAACTTGAGGTAAAGAAATGTGACAAGCAGTTCAGATCATCTATGTGTAAGAAGAGACTGGAGCCTAAGCTGTACATTTGAGTTCAAAGATGAGCATTGAAAACTCACCCCAGAATTCTCCATAAAATGGAGAATATTGTTTATTATGTGAATATTAGGAGAAGGGATCAATGTCTCCTGCTCTGCAAAGTCCCTGACACTCCCCAGAGGTCTTCCTTGACTCAGACTGGGGAGTTCTATTGATCTTCTATGCTTGTCTATGGAAAGAACACAGTGGATCCGTCTCCATCAATCCATTAGGCCTCAATAGCTTGTTCAGACTGTCCCAGCATAAGGTTTAATGGGGGAAGCAATCTGAAAAAGTAAATAAAGAAATGGAATGAATGCACTGTAACTCTTCTATGGACGAGATAGTACAATTGGAGTCCATCATGATAGGTAAGTATGCTTTTAGCACTAAATGACTGTGGATCTGCTAAATTATTTAAGCTATTTGTTTTTAATTTAGCATCTCTCCTGTAATGCAACAGTCAGGTTCTCTCCTTGGGTTCATAATAATTAGTTAGAAACAAAAATCAAATTCTAACTCCTTCAGGTACTTTTCTTCTTAATAAAAGCACTGTTCTGAGTCTCATGGAACCTCAGCTGATGGGAGATGAAGAGCATGTCTTTGATGACTGCTGTGCTCACAGCACTGTCTGCAGGGCAGGAGAGGTCTTGTTAGCACACATGGGAAGCAGGGCAAGCATTGGTAGAGGCTGAGTGTGGTAGGTTCCAAAGCAGTCATGATTTAAGGGAAAGTTTGCATTGTTTAGTTTGATAAAATCAATCTACAGTTCATGCTGCTTCTCTCGGTTAAATGAAGGTGGCCATTGGGCTTACTTACACATGCTCAGTATTCATTTTTAATCTCCTTATGAAATGCCAGAATCATTATTCCAGGCTCTTAGCCTCTCACTGGGCACCAATAGTACCCACTTTTGATTTCCTCCCCTGAGAAACAGTGGGTGGAGTGTGGGGCATGGTGAGAGGAGATGAGGATGAACCGCAGTGGTGGAGTGGATTTTTATACTAATTCTCTTCAGTTTCTGATGTACACTGTGACCCTGCAGGATAAAAACTCACTAAGAAAGATGAATGAGTGTTTTGTGCTGGGCTCTGATGCCCACACTCTTTCTAAACCAATGTGTTGATTTTTAAAAATCCTAGTTACACTATTTGGCTGTGGGCTGGCACTGCCTGGCTGAGTATGAAAACCCTTCTTCCTGCCACAGGATGAGGGGATCCCTAGTTGTACTACTGCCTGGTACCCCTATATGTGTGGATGTCCCTCCCGATTTCACTCTTGTGTTTTTTGCCTGCTCAGGGCACTATTCACCATCGCAGGCATTTCTCGCCCTAAGTTTTTCTGGAACATGGTCATACCTGCTTTGTAGTTTGGTTTATTATCATACACAGGACAATGATCCCTCTAGATGCATGAATAGCAGCCTGCAGACCTCTGGGTGGTATTGGAAGTCTACGAGTGAGTTCAAGGTTGAAGTTATGAATATTCTAGCCTCCATCATTCTGATGGTTAACTGAGTTTACCTTGTGAATAAAGGTGACAGGAAGTTCAGGAAATGGTTCATTTCTGCTCACTTCAACATTTATATGACCCTACAAAGCCTCAGGGAATGCCAATGGAGAGTGGTGGAACAGGGGGCAGCTTTGTGGTGATATTTTATTTGTGCTGAAATGTGATATTTTATTTGTATGTTAATAAATAAAGTTTGCCTGGAGATCAGAGGTCATAGCAAAGCCATAAACAGAAGTCAGGCAGTGGTCGCTCATGCCCTTAATCCGATCACGTGGCAGGAAGAGTCTCTGTGTGGTCAAGGACACGTGCCTTTAATCCCAGTTCTAACCATAGAGACCTGGAGGTCTGTATAGACAGTCAGTGTTGAGGAAGTCATGTGGCTGGGCTTAGCCAATGAGAAGGCAGGATAGGAAGGCAATAAAAACACAGGTTAGACAGGAAGAAGCTCTCTCTGGACAAGCTACTGTGTGGTGGTAAGCTAAGGCTAGTCACAGCTATTTGTTGTTTCTCTGATCTCTTTGGCTATTACCCCTGTATTTGGCACTGTATTTCTTATTTAATAAGACTGTTTAGAAATTTATCTACACTAAATTAAACCTTTGTTAAGGCAGGGTATGGTATTGTATGCTGGTTTACCAATGGAAATGAACTGATAAAGAGGAAGACATGATGACGTAAGAGATAAGAGAAGAAAATTGCTGGAGTGAATTACTTGAGAAAGGATTTTATCCAGAACATAAGTGGAAGCATTGACATTAGATACAATTTACAGAGTAATGTACCAGACACTGGTGGATTGTGGTACTTAACCTAAGCGAGTTCTGTCAACAATTGCAGGCCAGCTCTCTCCCTCACAGTAACTGTAAGATTTGTTATCAGATCCTCCTGAAAGTGGATGTGGAACCCACAGCTCATCTTATTTTTGCTTTTAATGGTTCAGTATCCCTAATGTGAACATAATATTGAGTGCATTATGCATAAACCAATGAGTGATTTTTTTTCTTTATGTTATCTAAATGACAGTATTAGTCACACTGTTTTCTTCTCACAGGTAGAAAAGACTTCCACCTTGTATTTATCAGGATAGTTAGAATAAAATCTACACAGTAATTTTTAGTAGTAGAGGCTTAATGCAAATAATCATTCACTATTTCTAGGGGATTATAACTTGAGAAGGGATGGGACAGAACTCTAAATAATGTCCAACACCTAAGAGAAAGTTGGAAACAGATTTGAGAAAGCAACCTACTGATACATTTAGGGCTTAGGGTCAAAGAAGAGAAGGGAGATCACGTCCTGTGGATGGCAGGAAACTCATTAATGTCATCTTGGCTGGTCCACTGTCAAAACAGCAATTGGCTCAGGTATTCAGTAAGCTGGGTCATAAGGAGATTGGTGGCTCTTTTTAATACTCTATCTTATTGCAACTGACAAGTAGTAAGGACATGTATTAATGAGAAGCATGGAACGTTTTGCTCTGTATATTCACACAAACTCCAAAAATGAGCAAATCAGGTTAATTACCATATTTATCACTCTATATATTTATCATTTCCTTTATGGCAAAAATGTTCAAAATTCATTTTTTATCCATTTTGAGACATGGGCATGTTATTAATAATGTAAATATACGACTCATGTTGAAAATTCTCAAAAAAAACCCCCATTATTTTAAAAATCACAATTGTGGTTGCCATGCTATGCAGCAGACCGCTAGAATTTATCATTCTGATCAAACTGGTAATTTGGCCAAGATCTTCCCTGTTCCTGACCATGCCAACCTTGAGTCCCTGCAGAGATGAGCTCAGGTTTCAGTCTCTTTCTGTGTTCATCTTGTTTTATTCCACATGGTCATCCTCTGGGTTCATCAATCTTTCAGATGTCAGAGTTCTCTGCTTTGGATACCGAGGAGTGTCCCACTGTGTAGCTCCTACAGGAGCTCTCAACTATTGTACTTTGGGGATGTTTTGTGCTGGATCCAGTAGATTAAATATTTAGAAATCACACTCACAAAACTAGAGTCATAAAACAATTCATGTTTTACTTTAATGTCACTTATGACAATAGATATTAGAAATAGAAGGCTGAATCTAGAGATTTAACTTCAAATTCAAAATTATAATCACTTCATTTGTTCACTTGCCTTTTTGAACATCATTGAGTTCCTTACCAACCCCTACAGCATGTGGGGTTAACATGTAGATATGATGGTGAGTGAAGATGTTATTTCTGATATCATAAAAATGAGATAGCAAAGATAGAAATTAATATTATAAACATAATGTCTAACAAAGAATAAAATATGGCTGCACTAATTAGCATGAGAGAATTACATTTTGAGTAAATATGAAATTAATGCATGTATGAGGAAATCTGATTGATTCTGGGAAATCTGATCGAGGTTCCTTTAAGCATATTATGATCATTAGGATTATTGCTGGAAAGATGACACTACTCATTGAGAATTATTTAAAACAGATAGTATATAGTCTGACTTTAGAACTGGCAAAGTAAAACCATGGCTCAATGAGGAGAAAAGGAAGAAGGCAGGTGGAGAAGAGTTGAAAGGAAAAGAAGAGAGGAGAGAATAAGAAGGGAGTGATGGATACTTCAGCGTGGATCAGAAGACAGAGGACATTGCAGACTGTGGCTACAATGTATTCAAGATGAATATAGAAAGAACAAGAAACCACTGTGATGCCTGACATATTCTTGCAAATGTGTTCCATGATGTATGTTTGAAACCCTTGAGGTACCATAGCGGAGGTGGTAGCTGGTTTTCTTAGTTTTGTTTTTGTTGCTGTGATAAAATACCTGTGATCAAATACTGTGATAAAATGCAGGTGATTCTGTATTGTGAAAGTTGACAGTAAACTAACCATTACAGTGTGTTTATTACCAGGAGTTAAAAATGGAGGAGGGCAGGGTCTCATTTTCCTTCCTCTTTGAGCATTTGGAATATCTGGCGTGTATTAAGCACTCAGTGAAAAAGCCATGAATTAGATGGATATTTTGTAAATTGATTCTAAGTGGTGATTCTAGCCTTAGCACTAATGCATCTAGCAGGAAGAAGATGGTAGATTATTTTTAAGCATGGAGTTTGGAATGAATCTTGAAAAGCCTATAATTTAATAACTTGTAGGAGAGGAACTTCAAAAGGGCAAGAATGCATGGAGAGAGAGAGAGAGAGAGAGAGAGAGAGAGAGAGAGAGAGAGAGAGAGAGAGAGAGAGAGAGAGGACAGTAGGCTGACTGTGTTGTAAGCCATGAATAATAAAATCTGGGCCTCAGAACACAAAACCTTCTTTATTGGAGCAAACACACCATCTTGGAGCATTAAACCCAGAAATCAAGTGAGGAAGACTGAGCAGTAGATAGGGGTGTGGTGAGCTAAAGCGTACAGAGAAGACATGGCGAGAGGTGGAAGGCTGAGCAATGAGAGACAGGAAGGAGATAAACTCTTAAAAAAATAACTGGAGGCCACAGATGTAAGAGATCACAAAAAATGTTTATGAAAAGCAAAGGTGGATGGATAAGGTAAAAAATGTACAGCTGAGAAGGGAATGTCCCAGAAACCCTGCATCTCATAAACTTACTATTGCATGTGAACTATGAGAACCCACTAATATGAAAACACACTCTTGTATATTTATTGCTGATTTACTCTTTACAACTGCATTAACCACATGCGTGCTTGCATGTACATGTGTCATTCTGTGAAAATTTTCAGTATTCACGTTGGCACACTGACACTTCTGTGACATTCCACATTTTTCTAGGTATTTGGTTTTGGTTTTGTCAACTTGACACAAGATAGAGTTATCTGGGAAGAGGAACCTCAATTAAGAAAATAACTCCATTCATATTGCCTGTGGACAAGTCTATATAGCATTTTCTTGATTAATAATTGATGTGGGAGGGCCCAGCTCTCTGGCTGCGGTTCCGTTCCTGGGTAGGTGCTCCTGAGTTGCATAAGAAAACAGGCTGAGCAAGCCATGAATGGCCAGAGACAAGGAGAGAGGATAGGTGGTTCCAAAATGCACCCCATGACTCACAATAGAAAGTGAATGGATGGTTCCAGAATTATATCAATGACTAACTGTAGAGAGTAGATAGAGTGTTCCAGGCTGCATCCCAGGGCTAGCTGTAGAAGAAAGTGAGTGGTTCTAGAATGCATCCTAATAATAACCATAGATAGGGAATGGATGGTTCTAGAATGTGTCCCATGATTGACCAGAGAAAGAGGATGGATGATTCTAGAATGCATCCTGTGACTTAACTGCAGAAAGATGGGTGGTTCCAGAATATGTTCTTCAAGTAACTGTAGAAAGAAAATGGTTGATTGTAGAATGTGCCCTATGACTGAGTAGTTCCATAACTAAGAAATAAAATGGCTGAGTCCAGAATATGTTCTGTGACTGACTGTGGAAAGTTGAGGAATAATTCCTGTGGTGATATATTGTATACCATAATAAAATTTGCCTGAGGAACAGAGAACAGAACAAGCCACTAGATTAAACATAGAGGCCAGACCATGGTGGCATACACCTTTAATCCTAGCACCCAGGAGGCAGAGGTCTGTCTGAATCTCTGTGAGTTCAAAGCCACCCTGAACTACATGAGATAAATATAGTCTATGGGAGAAACAAAAGCCAGGCTGTGGTGGCACACACCTTTAATCCCAATACTTGGGAAACACATGCCTTTAATTCCAGCACTTGGAAGGAAGTAATATAGCTGGGTGGAGAGAGGTATATAAGGTGTGAGGAGACAGGAACTAAAGCCCTTTCAGCTAAAGACTTTTAGGCTGAAGCCTTTTGGGCAGAAGTCCTTTTCGACTGAAACCCTTATTGGCTGGAACCTCTTTGGGCTGAGGCCTTTTCGGCTGGACCCCTTTTCAGTTGAGGAGCCTTTTTGGCTGCACCCTTTTGGACTGAGGACTCAGAGGCATTCAGTCAGAGGATTCATGGAGTTGGCAAGGCAAGACATGGCAGTGGCTTGTTCCTTTGTCTCACTGATCTTTCAGCATTTGCCCCAATATCTGACTCCATTTATTATTATTTTAATAAAACCATTTAACAATTCGAGCAACAGACTCCCTGGTCTGTCACTTCTTTACTGTACTTCACCAACATGATATAATGTCATAAATGGAGCGTGTTCTTCGGTATCCAAGGTGAGATGGAGCTGTGGTCTTTTCAGGATATGAAAAGAAAATGCTCATGGAGTTAATTTGGTTATAAGATGTTATTACAATCATGAAGTTATGAAGTATGAAGCTATTAGTTATGAAGTGAGTTCATGCCCATACCTTCTTTATATGTTCAGGTGTGGTTTGTGAAAATTAATTTTCATTAATACATCTTAGAAACTGTTGACTAATTAAAAATTAGGACGACAGGGTAAGCAACATGACTCAGTATGTAAAGCACTTAACCACATAGCCCTGGCCGTGTGAGTTAAGAGTTCATGAGAACTGACTCTTGTAACGTCTTCTTTGTCCTCCACATTTCAGCATGTTTACCCACCCACTCACCATACAAAGCAGTAACAAATCATTTTTAAGGATTAGCTAGATGAAAAAAAATTATGGAGCTAAGAATAAATCTTAAACCCCTCTTTGGCAGGAATATCTTCCATGCAAAAACTGAAGAATTTGATTTAAAACATGCATTCTGCGATTGACCTCCTTTTTAAATTAGTTCAAAATAAGTTTAGAATCAGAAAATTCCCCAAGGCAGTTCAAAATAATCCATAATAACTCTCACTTAGCTTTTGCCAATGATCAACACCTTAATTTAATTTTTTTTTTTACAATCTACCTGTTTTTATCCCCAAATCCAACTTATAGTCCCACATAAGCAATGCATGTCACAGCTCCTCTTCTGTCTTCATGGTAACATCACCTTCCTGTTTACTGTCTACCTTCTTCTTCCCCCAGCCTTTTCTTGGGGGTGGTTGGGTTTCAGGTAGAAAACACCTGCATAGTCTTGACATTTTGAAGAGCATCTTTCACTCATTCTGTGGAATGATCTTGGATTTGGTTTTGTCTGCTCTTTACTGATGGCTCTCCTGTTTAGCACAGATTGACAAAGGTGTGACCTTTGTGGAACTTTATCTTGAGTTCCATAGCATGAGAAGGTCTTGTTGGCAGTAATAAAATGGTTCAAGGCCTATTGTTAGTAATATTGTAAAATTATAATTTTCTTTGAATTATGTATTTGAATATAGCTTATACATACCTCTATCTATACTCTAAATCATCTCCAGATGACTTTTAACATCTAGTACAAAGTAAATAAGATGTAAATAGTCCATGTATCACCTAGGTAATGATTAAGAATAACTTACATTCCTCTTAGTACAGACACCCACCGTTTCATTCAAATACTCTCCAACCACAGTTGTTTGAATATGTTGATGCTTTATAGCAGATAGAGTTTGTGAATAATGATAGCCACCTAGTCAGACTTCAAAATATGTTGTTTCCAATTTCTGTCTCAAAGGCGAAGCTTGCCTTTCTTTTAAGAGTTTAGGTCATTAGCTAAGTCCATCCAGATAATCCCTGTACTTCTCCCTACAAATTAAGGAACATAAGAACAACAGGCCTAACAGCATGTCTAGCACACACGTGAAGTGCAAAGCTGCTTTATTACATGGCTAGGGTGAAAAGAGTAGTCTCCTTGGAAATGTCAACGCCAGTGGATGCTAACAGTTGACATGTGAATCGGTGACAAGGGGCTGTATGAACTTAGGTTCACTTTCTGATGTTTGAATTGATAATATTGACTCTAAAAGTCAGACATAGTGTCTTATACTTGGGGCTAAGGTGAGATGACCCTAAACATGACCAGACGTTAGTGGCTGTACTCTCTCCACTGGGCTTGCCTGACCTGTCTGAGATCTACTGTGTAGAGACATGCTCAGGAGTTTAGAGAGAATTTATAGAATAAAAAAAATCATTGGAGAACTTTCCAGAACATGAAAATAAATGACAAGTGTGGAACTCTTCATGGAGCATCTACATAAACATCCAAAGCAAGAGAGACCAGGCATGTCACTCATGGTGGCACACTTGACTGCTAGAGAAAAAGGTCCGATGGTAGCATCAGACAGGAGTGTGGAGCAGAAGAATGATGTGAATAAAATCTCGATGAGGTGATGGATTGACTTTGGCTATCCTCATCTAAAGCTCAGATAGAAAGTCCTGGTGAAGGTGATGATAGGGGCCCCACATATAGGGACAGACACCTGCAGTGAGGAAATGGCCTGGCACACAGATCCCAGAGTGTCTGGCCAAGGCATGTAGGTACTCGCTGTTGGGAAAATGAATAGAATGAAAAGAGACAAAGACAGCACCTCTGTGAAAGTTAAAAAATGGTGCTGTGTCATCTCTTCATTCTCTGTGACAGCTATACCCAGGGTGATGCAGACTGTGCAATGTTCTCTACAGGAGACAAGATGTGCTCGGCAGGAAAACATGACAGAAAATTGGGGAAGGTCTGAATTTAACATGGGTATTATATTCATAACATATAAGGGTTCCCTATTACCATTGTACTCTGGAGACATGGGTGGGGGTGCACTGGGGAGTCAGTTGGCTTTGAAGTCTGATGAGGCCAGGGACTGTCTAACCATGGGCAAAAAGTCTCTAGACTTGGGAAATAATTAGATTTCTTTTCTTGTTGAATGTCACAAATATGAACCACAAGAGTGTGCAGACATACAGCTCATAGCTGTGGAGTACTGTAGTGGGGTTTCTAATTCTAGCCAAAGATGAAATGGGCCCCAAAGAATCAAAATCCATATGTCACTGGAAGGCTAATTATTCCTTCAAGCCATGCTAGACACACTGGGCACTACCTTTGAAATGCTGTATTTCGAATCTAACAAAGCAATGATGGACAGTTGACTCCTTTATAATATGTCCTAGTTAGAGTTCTTCAGAGAAACAGAGCACAGAGGCTATTACGTGCAGCCAGCCCTCTGCTCTGTTAGAATCATGCTCTGTGGGTTCAGCTGAAACAGCAGACTATTTAAAAAATATTTAGAAAAGACACTCAATAGATAGACTTATGTTTGTTATTCCCTAAATGGCATAGTACCACAAATGTTTATGTAGTATTTGTACTGAATTAAATAAATATCTGAAATAATCTAGTTGTGATTTAATAATGGTGATGAAGCTGTATGCAAATACACTATTTTACATTAGAGACAGGAGAAAACCTGTGGAATTTAGTATCAATGGGAGGTCTTGAATCTACCTTCTCAGAGATCAAAGTGTGGTCTTATTTCCTCATTATCTATCTATCTATCAATCTATCTATCTATCATCTATCAATTATGGATATGTACATATGCATGTATCATCTATCTGTCTATCATTTATCTATAAACTATGGCTATGCAAATTATGTATGCATGTGTTATCTATCATCTATCACTAGACTATGGATATTCTTCTATCTATAAACTATTTCAATGTATGTATGTATCTACTATCTATCTTTCTGTACCTATCTATTTATTACCTATCTACCATCTACATATCTGTCTATCATTTATCACTCTTTCTTTCCTGTTGCTATGGTAAAAAAATATTCTGACATAAGCAACTTAGAGTAGGAAGAGCTTATTCAGCTCACAGTTCCAGGTTCCAGCCTATTAGAGCAGGGAGGTTACGGTGGGAGAAGAATGAGGTTACAGGTTACATTGTACCTACAGTCAAGAGCACTGAATTAATGCATGCTGGTGCTTAGCTGGCTTTCTCCTTTTTATTCATTCTAGGACTCCACATCCAAGAAATGGGGCCACCAAGAATGGATGAATGTTCCCACATCTGTTAAAATAATTGAGATAGCCGGGCGGTGGTGGCACACGCCTTTAATCCCAGCACTCGGGAGGCAGAGCCAGGCGGATCTCTGTGAGTTCGAGGCCAGCCTGGGCTACCAAGTGAGCTCCAGGAAAGGTGCAATGCTACGCAGAGAAACCCTGTCTCGAAAATCCCCCCAAAAAATAAATAAATAAAAAATAAAAAAAAAATAATTGAGATAACTCCTCACAGACATTCATAAAGGCCAATCACTCAGGCGATTATAGATTGTGTCAAGTTGTCAATCATTGCTAACCATTAAATGTTTACCCAATCATCTATATGTAGAAATGGGGATTTTTCAAGGGACTAGAAAATTGTCAACATGGAAATTGGCAAGCATGAAATCCATGGAGCAAGAAAGCATCAAAGTAATGATGGTGTTGCATAAGTCACCATTGTGTATAGATGCTGAATTTTCTTCATCCATTCATCTACTGTTGGATATACAAGCTAGTCTTATTTCTTAGGTGCTGTAAATAGCAGAGAATTGATAGTGAATGCACAAGTATTCCTGTAGAACACTGCCTTAAATCCTTTGGGTATACATCCAAGAGTGGCATAGCTGGGTCATATTAGTTCTAGTTTTAGTGTTTTGAGAAACCCCCATACAAATTTCCATAGTGGTCATGCCACTTTACTCTCCTGCTAATGGTGGATAACAGTTCCCTGCCTCCATATCTTTGACAATATTTTGTTAGGCTGCAAAGAAAATGTTTATGTTTATGCCTGAAGACTAGTGCTTCTCTGGAATGAGGTTTGAGAAACTTTCCTGCAGTGGGCAGTGCTTTATGATGTTGAGACTCACAATATTTAAAATGCCACAGTTAAATGATTGCTGAGCACTTAGCCTTAAGGGAGACATCGCTGTCACCCCATCCAAAGCTCAGGAAATATCACAGAAGAGGCCACAAGAACATAGGAGTCAAAGGACAAAATGAGTGCTTTGAAAAGTAGTCTTCTGGACTGCCATGTCCATGGTAACCCTAAACCCATAGCAGCTGTGATTGCCTACACAACAACATTCCACCATGGAAGGGAGATGCTAATGAGACCCCACTACTTCCCAAGAATAGGTTGCTGGGTAGGGAGTTATTTTCCTCATTGTTATAGCTGCTGATAAGTGGCCATTCTCTTCTAAAACCCCATCTCTCATGCCCAGGCAAGCAATCCTAATTGAACTCAGTGGTTCACAAAAAAGACATGATATAGAAAAAGAGCTAGCTAAGAAAAATAAGAGATTCAACAGGAAATGGAAAGGCCGCGACAGTAATGGAGGGGGATTGAATCAAAACATACATGCATACATACATAAATGCATGTATAACATTGCCATTTAAAAAAATTCAGGGGGTAGAAGGCTGCTGTAAACAACCAGTCCTGTTGCAAATTCCCATTCAACTGCACATCCAGAAATAAAACTTGCTCATTCTCAAGACACTATGGAAATTTTGCATCTCTAACACTGATAATATCAATGTCAATAAAATTAAAGTAACACCTATTTTGAGACTTCAACTGCAAAGCAAAACCTTCTTGAGATAGTCCCTTTTCCACTTTTGTGGCTATTTGTCATGTTTTATATGTTTTTATCAGCATACAGCAGAACCAATGGTCCGGAAGATTAGCAAAGGTCCTCATTTAACCCATGTTCCATCCATAAAAATGAAAACAAACTACGATTTATAAGCTGATCGATATTTCATTCTGAACCCCAGTTCGGTGTGAGCAGTGTCAGGTGTGTAAAAGTGTTTGACATATTTAAGATCTTTGTTAGAAGTAAATCAATGTGTTTTGAGCCTGTTCATTATCTTTGAGAGTAAAGACTGGGTCAACATCATAGTTACTTCTTAAATGTTTAATCGACACATTTCTAGAGCTTTTATTCTGATACTTTATGTTCGAGTTTTTAATTAAAGCAGGGAGAATGGTTGGACCAAGAAAAGAAAAAACATGTCTATTAGAAGGCAGAATCCAAATATCCAAATATATGTGGGTATAGCATTTCTCCCATCAATTCCCTAGTCTAATTAAGGATCTTAGTGCATCTTTAGTGATCATCAGCCTTCGAACAATACAGAGAGCATTATGAGGGTATTTTAACTAATTTCATTATTATGCACTGAAGTTGGGTTCCCAAATTCATAAGCTTTTACATATCACCTACTTCATAGCATGTAACCCTTCTTTGAATGTGTTCTTTAAGGAGTGACTGTTGAAGAGAGGACATCAGGACAGTCACATCAAATGGGACTGGTATCCTCAGGAGAATCAGATGAAGAAGAGACAGGCATGGAAGGATGGCCTCAGCAAGACTTAAGGAGATAGTGATCTTTGGCAAGTTTCTTCTATCAGGTTCAGTGCAACTGGATTTATGTTGAGGTCTTTGATCCACTTGGACTTGACTATAGTACTCTACCACGAATTGCCTAGCACAGAGCGTTTCAGACCATGTTCTTCCTCAAAACACATGTGGAAGTTATCTATGTGTTGGCAACTGGTTACATTTCACTGACGAAAAGTATTTTATTCTCTAAGTCCCTAGGGCTTGGCTATTCTTTCATCTACTGTGGCACTTACTGGATGCTTGCACTTTGGAACAAACATATATAAAACAATTGCCAAGCCCTGTGCTGGTTTGCTTTGATTATGAACACATAAAGCACTCCATTGAATACCTTAGAATTGAGCCACTGCTTTGTGAGTCCAGAGAATGCCCACCTTTGTAAGATGCTTTCAACCTGGGTCCCACTGTGTCTGCACCGTTTGGCATTGTTAACAGCAGAGAGTGTCCCTGTGGGCCAATAGCCTCACCAGCATTAGCTTGTTTGTCAAGATTTTTGTAGCCACACAACCATATGTTTGCATTTCCTTGATGACAAACATTGTTGAGTGTCTTGTCTGCTATTTTACCATCTGTCAATGTAACAGTTTTCTATTTAGATTGTTTGTCCACTTTACATTGGATTTATTTTCTTCTTAAGTTTTCTTTGCTATTTAAGAAACATTTTTCCCCATGTTTAGGAAACATTTCTGTCATTTGGTGGCTTGTCTTTTGATTTCCGGACATGGCTTTTACAAAGCAAAAAAAAAAAAAAAAAAATGTAAAAAAAATCCAACTCATCCATGTTTTCTTTCACAGCTTATTGTGTTTTGGGTGTGTCTTCTAAAAATCAATCCCCAGCCTCAAGGTTGATTACATATCTCCTATTTTCCTTAAAAGATTTTATGACTTTGCCTTTGGGGATAGGTCCATTTGATGTTTGTAGTTGATTTTCTGAGCAGCTCAAAGTCTCTGCCTAGGCTCATTTTTAAGCTATAGGTATCCCTGTTGCTAGCACCGTTTATTGAAAAGACTTTCCTTACTTGATCGACTGCTTTTGTGCTTCTGTGCGAAGATCAGCTGTGATATTTTACTGGTCTATTTTCAGATTGCCTTTTGTGTTCCATTGATCTGTGTACCCATTCTTTCACCAACACCCCACTGCCTTGATTAATGTAGCTGTGTGGTGTGTCTTCAAATTCAGCAATGTCAGTCCTTCAGCATTTCTTCTTCAGCTTTGTGCTCATTATCCTAGACTTCTGCCTTTCTGTTCAAACTTTAGTGCCATTGTGCCAATATCCACAAAACAGCAGGCTGAACCTTTATTGGAAATTACATTGGATCTATATATTAATTATAGAAAACCTAACATCAGAGTGTTGAATTTACAACTTGAGTTCATTGAACTCTCTCTCCATTTACCTAGCTGAACTTTGATTTGTGCATTGTTGCTCCTACTGTTTCCTTTAAAATTTACAGTCTCTAATTAATCAGCTAAATTTTAAATAGATTTTACAGGCTTCCTAAAATACATGAAGTCTTTGTTAAGATAATGTTGAAATCACCACCCTGACAGTGAGTTACTAGGTGGGACTTTAATTATGTATTCTTAAATATCATTCCAATGTTGACTTATTACACATTTTTACTCAATTCAGGAAGTTGGAATGAAGGGAAATTCCAGAGAATAGAAGGAAAAGTCTGGTAAAT
Source organism: Peromyscus leucopus (assembly GCF_004664715.2). Classification (NCBI taxonomy): domain Eukaryota; kingdom Metazoa; phylum Chordata; class Mammalia; order Rodentia; family Cricetidae; genus Peromyscus; species Peromyscus leucopus. Next base: position 7,725,088 of record NC_051077.1, on the reverse strand, counting down.
TCAGCCTGTCTCAGGTAAGGTGTTGCTTCAAACAAGCCTCAAGCAGTAACAGCCGGTCCTGGTCTGTGTACAAGGACAGGAAGGTCTCTGCCCTGTGATGGCACAGAGCAGAGCAAAGCCAGGGGAGTGCCTAAGGGTATCCCATGGCCTGGTTTTCCCTAGTCACCCCTGGGACCTAAATCTGAGTGCACTCCTGGCTGTCAACAACATCCTAGGAATTCAAATGACACTCGTGCAGTTTTCTCCTCAACCCCCTTGTTATGTAACCAAGATGATCTTGTACTTCTGACCCTCCTGGGCTTGCAGACATGGAGCACCATCGCAACTGCCATAACCATATTCTATTTTTTTTTTCAGATATGACCTTATGAGGTCTAGCTTGGCCTTAAACTAGTTATATTGGTAGAGTTAACAGTAAAATCCGTATTCTTTTCCCCACATATCCAAGTGCAGATTCTAGACATGGGTAACATTGCCCTGTGCAATGCTTAGGTGGACCCCGGGGCTCCATTCAATGCTAAGTAAGCACTCTATCAACTAAGCTATATCCCCTAGCATGCGCTCTTTTTCTCACTTCGGAGAGGAGGGTTCTCTGCAATTTCTTTCTTTCTTTTTTTTTTTTTAAGATTTATTTATTATGTATACAGCATGTATGATTGCTGGCCAGAAGCCATCTCTGCAGCCCGTTCTCTGCAATTTCAATGGCTAGACATTGACCATTCAGAGCTCCCAGGGGAAGCAGAGGCAGAGGCAACACCTGAAGCAAGATGGCTGCACACTGCCTGGAGGCAGGAACATGGAAAACTCTTTGAGGATTGAAGGTGGCTTTGCCAAGTCCTTAGGAGCCTTTTTCTCCCCATCGTTCTTATTTTCATTCCCTTCTAGGCCCACATGCACACATTGAAATCTTGTTTATTTCCCAAGGACTGACATCCACGATTTTGTTTTCCCAATGACCAGGATTTAATTTTTCTTTTCTCTTATTTTTACTGTAGATAATAGTTTTCTTAAACACACACACACACACACACACACACACACACACACACACACACTAAAACAAAACTATGAGCTTTAGATAAAATAATTGGATACGATTTGAATCTTATTAAAAAGATAATAGTTTAAAAAATAGTTTAAAAAACTTTAAGTGTCACTACATGTTTGGGAAACTTATTTCAAAGTAAATTTAAAACGAATTTTATGGTACAGTAAGGGATTACTTTCCATTCCTTAAAAAAACATAACTTTATCATAGAAAACTTTGAAAGAACATGAATGGACATGAGGCTAGAAGGAAGGTGCTGGGATGTGCTGAGGCCAAGTCCTTGTCCCCAGTCTCCTCCCTAATCTCCTACCTCACCCCCTTCCTTCTTCATCTCCTTCACTGGCTTTCTTTCAAATTTTCCTTTTCCCCACTGATTATATATTCTTTAGCTTCCTTTTCATTAAACACAGATAAATAATAATTAATTTGTGCTGAATTAAACTCTAAGAATTATGCATTTGGCTGATTACAAATGATTCATGGGAACTTGCAACAGTCAATGTTTCTACTAGAAACACTGCCCACAGGACCACCAAAGCAGATACATCATTGACTCATATCAGTATGAGTGACATTCTGTCTGCTTTACATCCCACTGGTTTACAACACTCTTACTTTGCTTAAACATCACAAGTCCATATCAAATACAATACCATTTGTGAAATCCACAAAACTACATATTCAATAATATTTTAACTTAAAATTGGAAAATGGTACCAGTTTAAAAATATTATGCACTGAAGACTCCATTACAACTTAAACAAACACTTTGAATTTTGGAGGGAAATTGTGTAACTGAACTATCTAGGTGAGGAAATTCATTTTAATAATTATACTGAGGTAATTTCTTCAGAGATAGGAGATTCACAGTGGTGAGAAATGTGCATCTAAATAAAAAAAATTAGAGAAGGCATCAGTACAGGTCAATAAAAGTACTGAAGGATGGGTGTGAAGTAAGGTGGTACCCACTGCCCAATACCTAAAGAAAGAACTTCAATTACAGAGAAATACCTGCGTGGTAATTTTGTATGCTCAAATCTGGCTTAAAATTTACTTCTGTGTTATGAACTTAGCATGCTAAAGACACCTATTTTAAAATAGGATGTGTGGGGGCTGAAGAGATGGCTCAATGGTTAAGAGTGCTTGCTGCTCTTTCAGAAGGCTGGAGTTCAGTTCCCAGCACCCACTTGTGGCTCACAACTGTCTGTAAGTCAAGTTACAGGGGATCCATTGCTTTCTCCTGGTCTCCACAAGCATGGCACATACATAATGCACATACATACAGGCATGCAAAGTACCCATACACATAAAATAAAAATAAGCATATTTTAACAGAGCATCATAGACAGAAAAAGGTACTTAGTTACTAATTAAAAATAAATTATAGAACACAGAAATGGGTGCTGGTTTTATTTATGTAAAAACAGACAGGAAACAGACAGAATTCCCTTCGGACTCTGGCTTTTTTCATTCTTTCCTCCCACCTCCATCTCCTCCCTCTCACTTGTCTCACTTGTCTTCCTCCTTCTTGTCTATTACTTGGCATCTTAGTTATGTCTTTCCTCACTGCTCTGTCACTGGTAGGCAGCACATTTTCCTAGACACACTGACCACTACACCGGCCATTGTTATTCCTGCCCTTTGTGACCACCGATAAAGTAAGAAAGCAAAGACAGACATGGTCAAATCATGTTCTCCAACAACCTTTCCCTGCATTAATGCCTGAGGATCCAAGTACACACACAGATACATGCATGGTGCCAAGTCCAACTCACTATCATGACAACAGGAAAATTAACTCCCAGAAGTGTTTTCATTTTCTTTCTTTCTTTCTTCTTTCTTTTTTTCTTTGTCTTTTCTTTTTTTCTTCTTCTTCTTTTTTTTTTTTTAGAAAACAAGTTGTTACGGAACAAAGTCAATTATGGTACTATAGTCTGAGCCATTTTCTATTCTTTTGATGATTTTGATTTAGCTAATCACAAAGCATTTGATTCCATGTTTCCATATTCATTATTCTCTCACTATCTCATCCCTGATTGGCTCATTTTCTTGCTTGCTGGAACAAATGAATTGGCAATCCATTCAAATACAGACTCAGAATAAAATCACTTCAGTTGCTGTTATCATTTCAGAAATAAACAAGAGATCTCTACTTAGCAGGGGAGCATTTTTCCTGCATTTCATTATTTTGGAATGTGGATAATTTATCCCCATGACTTAAAATCAGTGTCTGCAATACTGATTTGGGTCATAAGCAGTGGGCTTTACAGTCTCAGCTAAGCCACAGAGCTGAGCCCAGCCTCCTCTGGCTTGCTGGGCATGGTGGCTTCATGTATAAGTCTCAGCCCTGCAGTGACCATGGAGTGAGAGACACAGAGGCACACCACTACATCCCCACCCCTGCAAGAGGAACCTTTAGGTATTTGAACTGTGTTCATGTTGCCCACTAGGCTAACCATGGTCCAAGTTTCTGTTCATGCTGTCATGAGCGGGACCCTCCTTCTGGGCGCGGCAGCAATGGTTCTTATCATGGATTGCTGGGCCAGTCTTGCAATGTCCTCTCCTAGGCTTGGCATCCTGTCTTCATCCCCATCTTCTCTGCAGTAAATGGAATGTGCAGACCCTGGGCAATGTCTCCCTGGACATAGTTACTATGGGATGCAGAGGTCCTGTGTGGGCTGTGGCTTAGGGGAATTTCTGGGGATAATTCCTATATCATGCCATTGTGTCTAAAGGACCTCACAAAGGGACACCATTCTGTTGGGGTTTGATGTGAGTGACTGCAGTTTGACTTGGAAAATGCTCAGATTTCCACACTCAAAATATCATGTTCCAGTCCATGCATGGCATGACTAGCATTCTTCTTGAGTTCATGCTTTAAAAACCAATGGCTCTTAGTTTCCTTCTGTGTCTCTGTTGTCAGCATCTTTTTGGATACCTGTCAACAGTACAGATAGAGATGATGTGTCGAATAAATAAAGATGAGAATCTGACCAGCAAGAGGTGTTGGTAAACTGCATGTGGACATGTATACTTGTCTTATCATGTTGTCGTCCTATACAAACCCAAGAACACTGCAAAAAATAACAATAGTCTGTCTGTGCTGTGGGCAGGGCCTGGGAAAAAGGGAAGCTGAGGGCAACACTTCTTCTAATGACACAATACTGAAGAGGATAAAACCACTAGTTTGAAAGTTGATGGCTTGAAACAGGTTTCTGGCTTTTTTCCCCCCACTCATTTACTTGAGAATTTGAACAGCAAAAGATGTATGCATTTTTAGTTGTAAAGCTATTTAAACTCTACTCAAATTAAATCCATTCACGGCACTAATGTTTGCCTGAATGAGTGTCAGGGTCCTCTTTGTGTGGGTAATACCTGACTTGAAGAGTCAGTCTGTAGACTGCAATGATGAGCCCATCAGCCCTATTCTTGAAACCACAAGAGTCCAGTCACATATACCAAGAAGAACGTGAAGTCATGTATAAGAACAAATCAACCACTGAGAAAAGTAAGGAATGAGTCCATGAACAGCCATGAGGTTTGATGCAGGAAATCTCTTACCCCTGAGCATATACTTACAGGTAACAGAAAACATCACCACCCTCGCATGGGAAGAAGCAGATCCTGCTGAAGTAATTACCATGTGCAAGTGAGAGTTTTACAATTGCAGCCCCTCAAGACAGAGCAGAGACATGAGCTACACTGGTAACGGCTGCTCTGTCAGGTGTGAAAAAAGAAAATAAGATTCTAACACTTCTACAAAAGCCTCACGAGATCAGCTCTTCAGTTCTTCTGTCTATTAGAAACACAAGCTCACACAGCGAGGCCAACATCTCCTAAGAGAAGAATCCACAATCAAAGGTAATTATTTCAAGCGGTGTCTAGTATCCAGTCCACAGATTTACAGAATGCTGTTATTAAACATGACCTGGGCTAAAAAGATAGACAGGCCTGCCACGGATGGCTACTCTTTCCATGCACATGAGATGCTCAGTCAAATGTACAACATCTGTGAGTTCCAAGGAAGAAAAAGTAATCATACAAGTGTATTTTCATGTGTACATTCAGAGAGGAAAAATAAATATTTCATGAAGAATCTTTTAGACTTACAGGCAGAAATGGGTTGAAAGGGGCAGTGTCAATACTCAAATGGGAACAGAAAGTAAAATGCAGGTTTGTGTGAAGCTGGGAAGGGGGCAGATGAATGGCATAAAGTATGAAGCCTGCAGAAAAATGTACCATGAACAAAGCTATAGGCTGAGAAATGTGATGACCTTCTCACAGCCTAACAAGAGTCTAACAGCAGCTGAGAACAGAAATAGGGGTGAAAAAGCAGACACTGGAGGAAGGTCCCCCGTCTAAGCCTTCATGTGGCACCACTTCTGCCCAACTCCATCCCTTGCTCAGTGGCAAAGTGTATCTATGATTGCTAAAATCCTGGAGACTTTACCAGAGGAAAACCTAAACCTGCACATGCAGGCTGTCTCCCGTAATCGATGAAATTCCATCAAAAAACAAAATGGTGGTGCTGATAAGCTGTGGTCCCCATAGAGAGACCATGTAGGCTTTTTCCTCTGAGCTGCCTGTGCTTCTTCACTTAATATAATGTTAAAACAAGACCACAGGGACCACCTGTTCTTCAGACTTTAGTCAAGAGTGAAATGGTCAGGAGGAAAGAACACAATGGGTTTCGACTCGAACAGATGACAACACGGATTTATGCCTAAACCATGAAAAGACTGAATCCTCCAGATCATCAAGGTATGCTGGGAGAAAGAAGTCTGCAAGCTTTTTGTTTGTTTGTTTGTTTTTGTGTGGCACTCCTCTCTGAGTACTGGTACCAGCAAGGTTTTCGGGGCAGTTTGTTTCTGGTAAAGGCAGCTTCATCCCTTTTCTCTCTGTCATTTTGAGTCTATCTCTATTCAAGCATACTTTATCCCACTCAGAGTTGTTTCAGAGTTTAGCTATTGAGACCAGTAGAGAACTGCTCACCCCCCCCCGCCGGGGGGTGCTGACTCTCAGCTTCAAGCCAAGTAGGTCAAAGCATTACTTGATAATGCTTATCATGTTTAAGATAAGATGCTTGGTGCTGAAAGAAAATTTAAAAAATAGGCCTATAGGTATGAGGCAAGGGCCATGGTCACTCTCTGGGAGCCAGTCAGAGGTCTGAGGAACCTTTATGGCGCTCCATAGCTGTGTAGTCCTGTAGCTCACTCTGCAAGATACTTATAATTTCAACTTTCCAAATCCATAATTTTCCATTTGCCCTTTATGCCATTGAAAATGTAAGACAAATTTCCACCCTTCAGAGAAATAGTATGTCTACCCAAAAGAGAAATGTATCCTAGATAAGCAAGCAAGAGAAGACAGGTTACCTAATTTTAATATATTAAAAATGAGATTGACCAATGTCTTATCTTTCAAAATATTATAATTTTGTTTTAGCATATAATATTTTAAAAAGGATTTTCTTGTATAACCTTTAGCTTATTTCTTCATATTATGTAATTATATATTAGCTGACCATAAATAATGGCATTCTAGTAAGACAGGGTATGGGGCCAAAACTTCTGAGAAATAGGTTTTATTTTCTTTTCAAATATTTGTTTTTATTATTTATATTAGTACGCATGTTTGTGTGGTATATGCACATGTGTGTAGATGTATATGTGACAGAAGTTTCGATTTGAGTGGTTAAGATGTGACACTGCTTGTGTAGATCTGACTGCATCTCTTAACTGTGGAGCCACCTCTCCAGCCCTAGGGAACTATGTTTGAAGTATGCAACAAACTTATGAAATTAATGTATCGTCCTGTTCATGCAACAGAATTTGTTAGTTTTCGCTGATATTTGTTTCAAACTTACCCCAGAGGAGAACATTTTCAACAACAATGCAGTATGCTGATTTAGATTCTGGTGCAGTCCCTTAGCATAGTAAGCACACCAGCGCTGTAAAAGGCTTAGACAACATTCATCCTTAGATCATATTCACATGGTCCAGAACTGGCTTTGCTCTTCGATTGTCAAATCTGCAGCTGAAGAATTCTCTCACTCCCCATCAGATGTAAATCCCGCAAGGACGAAAAGCAGACAGTTTGTAATAACTTTGCCCTTTCTGAGTTGGGACTATAATAAGCTGTGCGCTGTGGTTCACAGCTGTAATGTAAGCTCTTAGGGGGAGGTGGAGGCAGGGAATTCAGAAGTTCAAGGTCATCTCTGGCTACACAGCAAGTTCTGTGTCAGCTTGGGATACATGAGTCTCTCTCAAAAATAAAAGAAGAGAAGAAGATAAAATAGGAAAGAAGAAATAAATGAGAGAAAGATAAAAGGACTGTTTAAATATTTTGATGCATTTTTACAGTTTATCTAAATAATATGAACTACAGTGTCATGGAAAAACAACTTACAAATACAAATTAGTTTACCATGTATCAGTAGTCCTTTGCAGTCATCTTTGACTTGGACACAGACCCTCACAAATGGATTACAATTGTATATTGAGTCTCATTCTGAGCAAATTAAAGGGATACTTCACCAGAACCATGAGTGCAGCAGTGTACAACCAAATCTGGGCTTATGTCAGGATTTAATTAAACATTTTCCCATGAATGCTCTTGGTTAAGAAATTATTTGTGTGGTTCTAAATGTATTTTTGGTTTTGTTGCTTCATCATCCAGTGAATCTTTAAAATCGCAGGATAATTTTAGCACATATTATTAATTAGGGTCATAAAACTGAACTTACTAAATGTCATTGATTATAAATTTGAATACAACGAGAGCAGATTTGTTCAGAGTACTTTGATAATATAATTTTGACTATTGTTCAAGTATAAAAGAAATGTCTTTGATTTATACAAATTCCAGTGAGGTGTGATTTTTTTTTAAATCTGTGAGAAAGAAGTTTTATTCCACTTATTGTTATTAAATAATGGTATTTAGTTATAAATTGATCATAGCTGGGCAATTAAATTAAAAAGTAATAGTAAATGGCTTTTTGTACTCTACTCCTCACACTGTTTCCTCTTGCTCAGTCTTTAAACAGGGGAAGGTGCTTAGTCTCACTCAACTTGATATGCCATGTTTTGTTGATTCTCATGGGAGACCTGCTTTTCCTAAACAGAAATAGAGGATGAGTAGATCAGAAGGTGTGAACAGAGGATGGTGGGCATAGGGACTGGGAGGAGAGGAGGAAGGTGATACTGCAGCCAGGATGTAAAATAAATAACTAAAGTTGTTTAAAATATAATAGTCAAAACATGAGTCAAAACATAAGTGAATGGCTATCCCAGATGTTCATATCTGATATATTTAAAGAAACTAGTAGTCAACTGTTGCTTCATGGGACCATGAGTTTCTGGATGATCTCTGAATTCATTTATACCTTCATTTATAACTTGATTAATGAAACAGTTTGATAATTTATGCATTGAGATGGTACAGGGATTACAAATTGCTTTAACATTTTCTAAGCACACCCTCTGAATGTCCTTTTGTCCTGTGAATCACACAGACTGCGACCCCTGGAGCAGAACCCAGTTGTGGACCACATTTTGGGCAGCAGAGTCATCACATTCAAGAGGAAAAGTATAAAGAAAGAACAAGGAAAATGGACTCATGATAAGAACAACCTTGGACACTAATAGATGTTTAGTTCACATCAGCATGGAGCTGGGACCTCAAAGAGTGAAAGAATGGACTCAGGGGTTTTAGGAGGTTTTGGAGGCCCAAGGTACTTGAACTGTAAGTGAATAATGGAGGACAAGGGCTAAAGGGCTTGTTTTTAACTTTACATTTTTTTTTTTTTTTTACAATTTTGCACATGTGTTTCATACTGAACAATCCCATCTGCAATCACCTCTCTATCACCACTCCTACTCCCTGCAAATCACTCTCTAAAGCTTAGTTCTATTTCTTTTGTCTTGTCACCCACCAAGGATAACCAGGACTGTTTGTGCAACCTTGGTTTTGGTGTTATCTGTTGGAGCCATGCAGCTACATCTCCAACCCCAACTAAAGCATTGTGCTAACTCCACAGCCTGATCTGGTGTGGTGATGCTGAACTGAAAGAAGAGCTGCTAGCTTGAGGGAGCAGAGATAAGGAATGAAATTGGATGTGTTTTTGACTCAGTTGTGTCTGCTAGATTAAACATGTGCTTCAATATTCAAAATTAAACAAACATGATATATACATATCATCCATAAAATAAAGGGTATACAGGCAAAAGCTGTAAAAAATATTTTTTTTCAGAATCAAGAAAATTAACCAAAGTGTAGAAATGATGTACCATTTAAAAAAATGGTTTTACTTTTCTAAGAAATGTGAGTCTTATACTATTTTAACTTTCCCTAGTCTTTCCTCCTCTGTCCCTCAACTTTTATAGTTGATGTCATGCCAACAACCCCAAACAACATGAGGACTAGAAATGAAGCTGCCACAGGAGAAAGAAACCAGGTTTAGAGTTATCCTCACATCATCATTTACAAAGAAACTTCATCTTTTTTTTTTTTAAAATCATTCTTAAAATCTTCCACCTGAAGGGGTTTTGTTTATTTGACCTAAGTTTCATCCTTTTCATAAAAGCAGCTTACATGTTTCAAGAATATTTGTTAAAAACTACCTGTTGTCATTGCTTAACAATCATAGTTCTCTACAACCAATAAAGGACAAAGAAAAGCTGAACGTAAAAAACGAAAGCTGTGGAACAGTAAGATGAGGTATACAAAGAGAGTTTTAGAATCTCTAATATATCTGTAGTCATTCAGAAAGACATTAGCAATGTCCTAAGCAGGCTATCCTGGCTTAACCAGGGAGCTCTGTGCACACAGATTGGCAACTGCTTCTTGGAAGGTTAGAATATATTTCCCAAGTGCTCAGCTCAGAAACAATTTCTGGCTGATTGTAGTTCTGGGCATTGGCATGATGGTGAACTGACCAGCAACACTACTGACCAGGAACTGTGATGACAGCCCCTAACAGAGAATACTTGAGCCAAGGAATTAGCTCAGGAAAGTAACTACTGGACAAACAGCAAAAGACAATAAACCAAGGAAGCTTGGGGATCCGGTTTCCAGGGTTACCACTAACTATCACTTAAGAACACCATCCTTAGCAAAATATCAGGAGGTGAGGAGATAGGCGAAAAGAAAGTTGTTTGGTCTATGGAAAAGAGAAACTGTGGGACCAGAGCAATGGTGTATGGATCATATTTGAATAAACAGAGAAAGTAAGCACACAGAAAATTCAAATAACAGCTCCTTTGGAAGAAAACAGCATGGATCCCAGACTATTTGAGCAATTAATATTCAAGATTTTAAGTATATTATTTGATATAAAACCTTTTATGTACATATATTTCTATTACATGATTTTTAAAATATTTTAATTGTAAGTTAAATTCCAGAAACTTGTGATTTGTAGGTATGTAAAGTGCACACTCTTTCTAAGTAAAGCTTTTTTGTTAAATTCTATATATCCATCAGAAAGTTTAACACTGAAAATTTTGTTTTCAAAGGTCTACATAAATAGGTATGCTGTGCATATTAACACACATGAGGCCACATACAAAGACATCTTGAAAGTTTCAAATAATAGTGCAAACAATTATATAGATGAACCTATAAAACTTCACAAGTCAGTCAATATTTAAAGTATAGTTGATTTTTTTAACCATTAACAAGTTACTTCCTCTTGTACTTGGAATTAAAATGTGTTCTACCATGATTTTAATGCAGTGTTAATGATCCTAATAGGCATTAGCATAACCTCAAACAATTAACATAATTCTACAAAGTTTACTTTGTGTTTTAGCATATTCTTGCAATTAACCTTTAACTTCCTTAATAAAACCATGAAATGCATTTTAATTTATAACAAGGCTTAATCTACATATTCTTGTGCATAACATAAAAATGCTAAATAAACAAGCAGGGTCTCAAGGCCTAGGTCATTCTTCCTAAGATTCTCATCAAGGAATACTTAACAGGGACTAATATCTAGGAAGAATGCCCCCTATGTAAAGAGAAGAATGAACACACTTTACATCTCTAGACTTTTTACATCATGCCAATGTAAAAGCATAAAAAGAGTAAAACATAAGCATTAAAGGCAAAGCCCCAGAGTTGCACTGCTTGGATTGGACTTGATTTCTCTGGGAAGTGAATGGCAGACATGACTCTGCTCACTGATTTAAAGAAGTCAAGCTCTGCCTTGAAAATACTCTTGGACTGAGTTTTCAAAATCCTTTATTGTGAAGAAATAGTCAATGAGAATTAGTGGAAATATGATTAATAGATCTAATAAATTGTCTGATGGAAGCAAACAGCATGGGACATACCCTAGTCAGGGAATCATGAACTAAATCTTTGCACACAAGAGAAAAAGTCTGGAGTAGAAGTATCAGATACCAGATTTTATAAAGTTACATTGGATTTTGTGTGTGTGTGTATTGTTGATTTCAATGTACTTAAATGATAAGAGAAAAATTAAAGACATTTTAAAAAATAGTTTCCCTTATTATAATAAATATCATCTTTACTATACATTTTTTGAAATGATTGACTTAAATTAAAAAATTAAATAAAATCACCCCTAATCAAAGTATATATATTTCCAACTTAACCTTCAAGATAGATATGTATATATGAATAATATTTATCTTTATTTTGTCAAGAATTTTGTAGGCTTCAATGGGATCTATGCTTTTACTACTTTCTTTGTTCAAGAAATGCTTTTTTATTTGAACCCATTCATGTAATGATTTGTATTTTTCAATTTTACATTTTTAATTTACTTGTTCTTATCAGAGTGTATTTATTGAGCTGTGTCATGAAAAAAAATCTATTTCTCTCTATCCATATAGTAAGCAGCCATCATGGGTAACTCAACAATTACATTGGCTAACTGTCCCATCTCCATCCTTACAATCTTCATTCATGAAAGGGTTCACCAGACTGCCACATGTCTACATAGGTGGCTGAATAGGCAGAACTGACTCTATTCCTTTGAAGAATACTTGTCTGATAGCCACAACTATGTAGGGTTCATTTCTGGAAGTGAGATGCACTGTTTCGTTCATTCTCTACATAATGTATTGCTTCTGCTTGATAAGGGTATCCCAGGGAGGGATCAGAATTAGGGAGACTGCCTCAGCAAACATGGTAGGGGTGCTCATGGTACTCATGAAGATCTGCATCAGGAATTTGATTGCAACCTGCAGATCTGCAAGTAGCCTTCAGGACAGACAGAGCAACAGGTTGTTGCAGTTCTTACCAAAATCATGGACAAGACCAACATTTCCTGTAATAAGGAATTTTCTTAGGTCTGAGTTGTTGATGTGCAAAACAATGCACAGGACACTTGAGCCACAAACCGTCTCAGTGCCCATGATGTTGAGAGTAACCAGCTGTGCTGTCCCTCTTTATATCATTGTCACATCAGCTTGCCCTGATGTCTTTCTACTTACCAGGAGGTCATTCTTTGATTTTGTGGGCCTTGTGCTCTAGTGACCAACCAAAGTACCTGGGGATTTTTAGAATTACTGATGCCCAGGACACATCCTTAGCCAGTTTAAGTGTAATCTATGATGGGAACTTGGCATGAGTAGCTCTGGTTTTAGTTTCTGGATGATCTCAGTGTACAGACACTTTGTGGGCTCCATTTTTTTTAAATCTATAAAACCAATCAGGCTCAATCTTGTACAGAATAATAATTACATAAAGAGAAATGTGCAGGAGCCATTCAGAGGCTTAAGCAAACCTGTAGGCAGAGTCAGGAGCTAGATCCTCTAGGCACAGGACTCAAAGTGACAGCCCACCAAAAGGGGTGTCCACAATACTATTGGATAGAGTTGACCTTGGATGTCATGTTGTAAGAAAAGCATTTGGGGTTGAAGGAACTGCTGATGGTTCCTTGCGTGACAGTGCAGCTTGATTTACCTTCTGCCATCCATCATCCTAGGTGAGGAGCTGCTGTGTGCTGTGAGACACTGAGTACCTTCCGTGTTACTGTTCTGAGTACTCCCTCTTCTACTCTCTGGCCAGCAAAGAGTAGTGGTGACAAACACATGTTTTCATTCTGCTCCTATCAGCCTGGATAGAAATCAGCCAGGATAGAAATCAGCCAGGATGACTTTACCTGTGTGCAAGAGTTCTGAAAAGCATAGTGAGGATGGCTGTATGCAAAAAGAAAAAGAAAAGCACAAAATGGGCACTGGGCGCCAACCCTCACTCATCACAGCAATCACCACAGGGATCATAGGATGCCTCAATGCACATCTCCATGAAGCCTGATACAAGGTTGCCTCTGTTGTTGGCTTTTTGGGGGAGAATGGAGAAAGGTCTCAAGTGACACTCAGAAGGAATATTACTTAGTCATTTTCCCCTTCAACATAGTGAATATATAGTTGAAATGTACCTTTACCTCCTCTTGCTCGATTTTTTTCCCCAGAGAAATGAGCAGTTGAAACACTATGGCAAACAATATAAAACATCAGCTTGGAGCACCTCCATGTCTCAGAATGTTTGTGCTGAAGCACAGACAGGGAAACTGAGGCACATGAATAATAGGGACCTGCCAAAGGGATATGGAGGCTAACCTACATTCAGTTGGCTAGGACTCAAAGCTGGTAGAACAAAGATAATAACAGAAGGTACAAGATAAATACCGCTAGCATTAAACTGACTCAATTTAATGAATAAATAAAGTAAGTAAGAAAACAAATCTTATGTGCAGAATTGAAAATGATTTCTCTAAGTATTTGTCTCTGGATGGGTGGACCACAACTCTATGAGCTTTAATTTTGAGATGTCCTTAGTAACTCTGTTTTAACATTGACTGAATAGAAGTGGGAGTGATGTTGCTTCACAGTGGAGAAACTCAACAGCGGGATCTGCTGTTAACACAACACCAAGGGCAAAGAATCAAACTGAAAACGATGATGCACCAAACTGGCCCCTTTTCATGTGAATGCTTTGTGCTAACATGCTTCTCATTAACTGATCCAACTGCAAGATGTTAAAATGAGAGTTTGAGCCAATATTTTTATGTAATGTGGTAACAATAGTACTTTATTTCTGTGTCTTCTTTCCCCAAACCCTGACATAATGAAAGAAAAAATAGAAATAGTGCAATCAGACAAAAAAAAAATGCAACTCTCAAAATTTGAAAAAGTAGCTGAATAGTATTTCTCAAGGCTTCTGGGATCAACCAGAGTCAGATAAACTTTTAGAAATGTCCAAAAGTCATTAGGGGGCTCAAGGAGACAGGAATGATGCAAGTGTTTCTTCAGCTGAAAAAATGGCAATAGTTGAAAATTTAGGAAGTAGTAATCAGGTATTTTTATTCTTGCTGCACAAGAAACTAAAATGTGTCATGCATGCAAAACAACAACATGAAATGTAAAGGAAGGAGGAGGCATATTTGTGAGTATGGTATCCATGCTTTCCATGAGAGAGAAAGAGAAAGCATAAGGTACACCTTCCTTCTCTTTGGGTGGAAGATGTTCCAAAATATCTAAGTTTTACTTCCATAATGCTGATAAGCATGCATTCTTGCATATGAGATGTGTACACTAGTCTACATGTAAAAAGTGCTGCAAGGGATCCAGGCAGAATGGGATATACTTGCATTTCAGGCACTTGGGAGAGGAGAATCAGGAATTCAAGGTCATCCTTGGCTACATAAGACTGTTTGGAAAAAAACAAAAGGAAATAAATGAATAAAAGTGAAATGATCTTCAAAAAATTACTTTAATAACCACACAAAAGTATTTGTAAGTTTTGTATGAATTTTAGTAATTCTCCTCTTTTGTCCTCTTTCTAAGAACATTATGCAGATGAGCCTATACAAGCTGACTCCCCCACCCCCATTATTTGAAGTGTATTGATGGCTATTGTCAAACTCCCTGAGATAAATTCCATTTTAAGAGGTAAAAGGACAGCACTCCACTCTAGTCTCTCACCCTCCTGGGAAGAAGTACTAAGGAGTAGGGTCCTCCAATCTCAGCCTGGTTTAATGGCTGCATTCATCAAAATGCTAATTTATGTTGATTTATCAAGACATGATGATTGTGGTGATAAGGCTTCCTGATTTGTGCTTCCAAAGCAGAAGTGTACTTCGATGATGGATGTGCCTCCCCATTGCAGAAATGGATCTTGTTCTGCAGTTAATGTTTCATAGAACTGACTTCATTAGGCAGAACTTGGCTAATGACATCATGAATTTGTTTCATTTTATCAAATTGCATTAATTAGGGAAATGTGCTAAATGTGAATGGTGAAGAAACATGCTCTTTTCCCTTGGAATAACGGAAGAAAAAACAAGGTAATTGGATTAATTTGCCCTTCTTTTTCTTTCTTTTTTTTAAACCTTCATTAACTGAAGATATAAAGATCTTTTCTCAACATGAAAGCATAGGCGACTTTGTGTTAACATGATTCTTATTAGTCAATTTAATTGCAGGAGTTTTAAGTGAGAGCTGGACTGGACTTGTGCCAGGGTCTGAGACATTTGATAATAAAAACCAAAGGTTCCCTATAATGGTTTTTAAAAGCCCCAACAAGCCCTATGTTTCTTTTCATGGTTCTCTCAGTTATTCATCTTTGATGTGTTTATCATCATGCCCCCAGTCTGACATATTCATAACATTACTCATAACCCAAGAGTTTCATTGCGGATAATGGTGCGCCATAAGCACAGTCCCACCTCACCAGGATCTGTGTAGGTCATTTAACACATTGCTGTACTGTACTTAGTTACAGGAGGAGATCGCCCAATGTCTGAAAGCTGCATCATTTGCATGTCATTATAGGTGTTCTCTAGACTGGAGGGAAATAGGTAACTTTCCTTAATGAGAAAGCATAGTTCTTAATCATTCTTTGATGGAAGAATTCCATTCTAGTGCATCTGGAGACACATTCCCTGATACTGCTATGGAGCCTCAAGAAGATTGCTCCAGATTTCACTCCTCTAAAAGACATTAGTAGGGACAGGACACGCATCACATGAATCACAGTAGGTCCCTGCTGTGCCCCAGGGTGAGGTCCTCTTCATGCTCAGTACTGAGCATCAAGGACTGTCATCATAACACACAGTTTAGGGTGCATGGTGCAGATAGATGCCAACATCAAAGTCAGAGTGAATGCAAAACGTGTGTGTTTCATTTTTTCTTTTGAAAAAGAACTTTGTTAGTGGTGTTAAGAGTAAAATCTTTTTTTTTTTTTAAAGCATGGATTTTAAAACAAATAAAAAAGCTAATATCAGGGCCATCTTTTAGAGAAATATGATGTGCATCTATTCAGGGGTCCTGGAGATGGTTCAGTGGGCAAAGGAGCTTGCCATGCAATCCTACAGACCTGAGTTTGATGCCCAGAACCCACACAAAGGTGGTGGAAGGAGAGAGCTGCCTTCTTATAGTTGCCCTTTGTTCTCCACACACGTGCTGTGGCTTGTATCCTATCTTGACACATAATGCACTTCCACAATAATAAATAAGCACTGTTCAGAAATGTACACACATGTGCAGGACACATTCATGAGCAGCAAAGTGGAATGGCTCACTAGTCTCTATCTTTCCCTCCCTCCTTCCTTCTGTCTTCTCCCTCCCTCCCTCCCTGCTTCCCTCCCTCCAACCATCTCTTCCTCCAGGATATAGTTTACTACATGCATGATGGACTGCTCTTCAAATAAATTTCACAACCTTAATTTTCAGTCTGAATTTGAAATGTGCGTTGACAAAAGCACCCATTTTCCTTCTCCTAGGCCTCAGTCTGGCCACCTCTAAAATAGGAATTCCCACCAACTTTCTATTTTCCTATGATCTGAAAAATAATAAAAGAAGACATGAAAATAGGAAATGGTCTTGCTAGAAAGGGTAGATTCAGCAAGAGGTGGGCAATGAGAGGCAGGAATGGGAATGAACGTGAAAATGTAATTCACTGTGTAAATTCATGAAACTGTCAAACATAAGTTTTCTTTAAAAGTCACTTAGCTATGTTAGATCCACTGTATTTTGTTATATTAATACTGCTAGTTAATGAGCTATTTAAATAAATGTATTATGATCCCCTTCCTAATTTAAGTACTAGTTGAAACAATTAATATGAAAGAGATATATAAAATGGCCATTTGTTCTCTTTTATTGAAAATAGATTCTTTTCTCATATAATACATCCTGATGAGTTTTCCCCTCCCTCTACTCCTCTTAGTTCCTTCTCCCCTCACTTCCCACCAGGATTCAATCCACTTTTGTCTCTCGTTAGAAAAAAGAAAACGCCTCTAAGAGAGAACAATAAAATGTAACGAAATAAAACAGGGTAAGATTAAACATAAAACATCACATTGAAGTTGGACAAGGCAAACTAACAAAAGGGAAAGAGGCCAAGAGAAGGCACAAGAATCAGAGACCCAAATATACTCAGGAGTCCCATAAACATGCTAAACTGAAAGACATGTAAATATATATATGCAGATGACCTGGTACAGACGCATTTAGACCCTGTGCTTGCTTTTATAGTCTCTGTGAGTTTACATGAGCTTTGCTCATTTGATTTAGAGGGCCTTGTTCTCCTAGTGTCCTTCACTCCCTTTGACCCTTACGCTCTTCCTGTCTTCTCTTCTGTGGGGTTCCCTGAGATCGGGGAGGAGGGATGTGATAGAGATACCCCATTAAGAGCTGTGTATTCTAAGGTCTCTCTGTGTGTGTAATGTCTGGCTGTGGGTCTCTGGACTGGCTGAATAAGGCACTGATCTATAATATAGCAGGATATCATTAAGAGTCATTTTATTGCTATGATTTTGTTACAATATTGTTAAGAGACATTTTATTTATTTTTTTATTTTATTTGTTTTTACCCTAGGTCTCTGGGCTATCTAGTCTCCAGTTCTTCATCACCCAGGTGGTATTGGGTATGGGCTCCAGTCCTGGAGTGGGCCTTAAGAGAAAGCAATTATTGATTAGTTACTCCCACAAGCTTCATGCCCTAGCATATTTTGCAGGCAGGACAGTATTTCAGATTGAAGGTTTTATAGCTGGATTGGTGCTTATATTTCTCTTTTGATAGCATGAGGAGTACCTTCTCATACTAAACACTAGAATATAGGGGTAAAGGTTCTATGTAGGCACCAGCTCTACCTCTTCATGTTCAATGAGTTGTGTGGGTGTTGTCTTCAGCAATGGAGCTATTGCTGTCAGCAGAGTGTAATCTACTGTCTTGGCAACAGCCTGGGTTGGTTGTTCAGGGATTCCCATGGGGACTCCTTTAACCAACAACTTGATTGTGTGTAACTCTGTCCTTGTGCCTGGAGCTTTGTTTGGTGACAAGAGATAACCATTTGGGACTCTGTCTTCCTCATTATTTGGAGACTTTGTCAGGATCACATTCAAATATTTTAGGTAGTTTCCACTGCACTATGTTTCCACACCACCCCTCAATTCTACCTGTCTTTCTTCAAATTCTCTCCCTCAACTGTATTTCACCTTCCCCACCACATTTGATTCTTCCATTCTCATCCACTCCCAGTTTGCCCATAAAATGATTCTCTTTCCCCCTCTCATGTGTCTTTCCTAGTCCCTTCCTCTATACCTATCTTCTAAGGGTCTGTAGATTGTAGCTTGGCTGTTCTTTATTTAATGGCTAATGTCAATATGTAAGTTAATACATACCACATTTAACTTTCTGGGCCTGAGCTGCCTCATTCAATATGATTTTTCTAATTCCAACAAATACCTATTATTACCAAGAACATTCCTTTGTTATTGATAATTGCCAAAAAAATTACTCCCAACAAATGCAATAAAATCTTTATGCCCAAGGGATGAGCTACTTAGGTGATATAACCACGCTCAGACACTGAGATTTCCTGGCGCTTGAATGCCATTCATGTCTAGGGAGTAAGATACAGCCTCTCATTAAGTTGTAAGTGGCCCCCTCCTAGGAATGGTGGGTTAGGAAGACTCAGTGAGAACACATAAGGAGGCATGGACTCAGATTTTCATTTCTTGTCATGCTGTCCTCCTTTGGGATCTCTGTACATGACACTTTCTATCCAGCAATGTGCCTTCCTTTTAATGGAACCCTGTGCTTGTCTGTCCTACAATGAACAGAGAAAGATAAAAGCAAGACCCTCCAAGCCACAGAACTCTAATGTTTATGTTGAGTGACTTTTCCTTGGTGTTCTTTTTCTTCTTGACTTTATTACATAAATGGACCCTTATTATTCCATCATGATTTGCTTTTCAGCCACAAGTACATTCCAGTAGACAAAAGCATGACTGGTGGCAGGCTTATTGAAATAGATGGATGTACTGGAGAGGGACATAAGTCTGTGTAGCAACAGCTTCAGAAAAACCATGAAGTTGCTAGGAAAGGCCTGCCCATCTGCCCTATGCTCATCCCAGGGGTTGCTCTGAGTTTCTGCTAAGCTTTTGGTCAGACTTCTGGCAGTCTCCCACCAAGAGACCACAGCAGAAAGCATTATGAATCTCCAAAATTTCAAGCAGCCCTGTGACATTCCAGGAGTTATAGCTGTTTCCAAGTGTGCTTTAAATCTTTGCATCCAGGCATTCCTCGAGCTTATGATGGCTTTATGACAGTGTAGCAGTGACATATTCAATGAAAACTATATCTTAGGGTTTGAACCTTGTGATGCTCTAAAGAGACTAGGTAGAAAAGGCAAGCCTGAGCATCTAGTCAGCTGAGACCATACCTGGAAACAACCAGTGTACTGCAGGGACTGAGTTGGTAATGTAAGATCCAGTCAGAATATAAAAGGACATGATGTGTTATAAATGAGCAACATGAAGCAAGGCTTGCAGGGGAGTATCTGCAATCTCCACACTGTACATGAAGAAGGGAAAGCCCTGGTTTATGGCTTGCCTCAGTCACCTAGTGAGATCTTATCTTTAAAGAGACAAAGTGAGCGAGAAGATGTTTGCAAACACATTAAACTTCAGTAGTGGGTCAGTCCATGGACCAAGAATGGAGAGTGAAACTAATAGAACCTTCTATAAGAGGAGAAAAAAAACCAATAATACTAGTGGAAATGGCAGAAATGATTGGGAATCATAGCAAACTTGGCAAGGACATGGGACCTGCTGGAGCTTCATTGTGCAGCAGTGTGTTAGCAAGATGCCTGCCCTCTCTGGCATTCAGTTTTACCTCCTGCAAAACGAGAGCATTTTATAGCATGGTACAGCATCATGTACAATTCTGCATTCATTTTCTGGATTTGTAAAATGAGTCCAGCCTCAGAGGAATCTCTTCCAATTCATTAGCTATCAGATATTTTTACTTTCTTACCCTTTAAAGAAGACATTCAGTAGATATGAACACACTGAACTAAAGTTGAGGCCCACTATGGGGATGCTCCAAGTCTCACTTGTCCTCAGTCCGAAAAGATCCATAGAGTGGACCAGGTGAGCTGGACCTTGTAGAATAGGAATGATGTCTGCTCTGCAGCTGCAGAAGCTCACACGATCTGAATGATTGCTGTCACCACCTGCTTTGGTTGCATACAGCCAAAGTATAATAACAGATTAGTTACCAGCATCTCCTTTTAATGTTCACATTTCTCCACTAGACTGTATTAAGTGATTTTACTTTTCCCTCCCCAACCTTGCATTCTGTTTCAGAAGCATTTAGTCATATTTAACTCAGAGGATGGTTGTGAATGTATCTCTGTTCCCTTAGCCCTCCCTGCAGGGTTTAACTACTGAGTATAAATAATTTAACCAGTGCATTGGGCAACAAAGACATGCCATCCATCAAAGATTAAATCAATGAGACTCTTGTAATCCCCACATCTCTTTAATCTCTGTTCTGTATGAGAGTCTAAGACCTGATACCTATAAGGACATAATGGTGATGGTGGGGAATATGCAATCTACTGACAAGCTGGCTTTTAGGGAAAACATTTGTTTGTTTATTTATCTATTTTTATTTTAAATATTTTAATTATGTATATGTGTTTGTGGGAGGGTATATGTGTACATTATAGCAGCCTGTGAAGGCTGGAGGCACCAAATCTCCCAGGAACTGGAAATCACAGGTGGGTATGAGCCTGCTGGTCTGATGCCTCTGAAGGAATAGTGAGTGTTATTAAATACGGAGCTATGTGGAAACTTTTCTCACATCATAAAAATCTTAAATTAGAACTCCCTTGAAATTAAGGACTGCCTTAAGGAAAAATTGTTATAAAAGTTTATTTGGGGGTTGTGTACACTGGAGACTGATGTCAACTCCAACCAAATAGAACTGTCCGTTCCTCCCACATTTTTGTAGAACTGGGCAGCAGTAGGCTTCTTAGTCCTTTTATCCATGACCTCCAAGTGGCCTGCCCCCAAGGAGCACATCCTACAGGAGAGGCCATAGAACAACCCCTCACTCTCCTGACCATGTGTAGACCTGCTTCTGGGTTATCAGGACAGTGAGTCAGTTGCTTTCCCCAGCTAGACATCTCAGAGGAGTCTCTGCAGCACTTCTACACAGAGAATTTCAGAGCCACCAGGGGAGAATTCAGGCAGTGCAAAGCTAAGTGGTTAAAACGTGGGCCCACAGTTCAGAGCTTCCCAGGAGAACAGTGACCCTGCCTGCAAAGTCCACCGGCTATTAGCACCGCTCTTCTCAGAGCTCTCTAGTGCCTAGACATATTTTATCAGGCTGTCCAGCTAATCCACCTACGAAGTGGAGAGGCTGTCAGAGTTACTGGGAGCTGCCTGGCTGAGGCTATAAACTCTATGCGGAAGCACTTGTAAATGGGTAGTATATAAATTATGCATGCTAGTAATTAAATTAAAGGTGACAAAGGAAAAGAATCTGGCTTGGATCTTTTCAGTAATGTGTAATCTTAGCTGAGGGCTTAGGGAAACCTTTCTGGCATTTTTGGATTTTTATAAATTTATTATTATTATTTGTTGAGGCTTGGGCACAATACATTTTCCCCTCTGTGCAGAAAATAATGCACAAAGGTAAAATGAATTACATAAATCCTAATTTATGGGACCAAATCGGCTTTTGAGTATTATGATGACTTCAAAGCACTGGAGGATGCATGTGATAGGAAGCTGAAAGGCAGCCTGTTTATTGGGTTTTTGAAAGAACTTTAAAGATTGCCCAAGTTCTTGGTTGCTAAAGAACTTTAAAGTCAGGAATATTTGAAAGAACTGACACACATTAAGATAATTATTATAAATATTAGTACCAAAGTCTGTCTTTGACTTGAGCATCAAGAGACATGGGTTAAATGGAGGATAGTGTTAACTATGGGTGTGAAACTAAATCAACTAATCTTTATCTTTGAAGTGTGTGTGTGTGTGTGTGTGTGTGTGTGTGTGCATGTGTGTCTGTCGGTGTATGTTCATGTATGTGAGTGTGGATATATAAGTACTGTAACACATGTGTGGAGGTCAGAGGCCACCCTTAGGTGTCTGTCCTTGACGTCCACCTTTGGGAGGTAGTCTCCCTTGCGGTGTACAGCTTTCTACAACAGGCTAGCTGACCTGTGAAAGTCTCAGGGTTCTCATGCTTCTGCCTCCCACCTCATAGCAGGTTCTCTGAGGTCACTGACATGCTGCTGCCTCAATCTCCAAATGAATTCTTGGAATCTGTACTCTGGTCCCCACCCTTGTATGGCATGTGCTCCAGGCTCTGAGCCATC
This sequence comes from Peromyscus leucopus, assembly GCF_004664715.2. Lineage (NCBI taxonomy): Eukaryota > Metazoa > Chordata > Mammalia > Rodentia > Cricetidae > Peromyscus > Peromyscus leucopus. The sequence continues at coordinate 7,702,385 of NC_051077.1, read as the reverse complement.
TTCTTAGACCATTAACTTACCTTTAAACTGAAAGGTAGACCTTCCATCTGAATTCTTATGATTTTGTGTCTGTAGGTCAATTATGTACCAAATAGCTTATGATAAAATTTTATATATAGTGATATTTAAATTAGTGTATTGATACACTCCACATAGCTTCTAATTGATATACACCACGACTTATTTATGTACCAATAGTAGCTTACGGATGCAAAACTACAGCTTACTGATATGTAGACTACAAATTGTGATGTACAAACAGAAGAGTACACCTTTCAAAGCTAAAGTGCATTTTATTGCCAGGTATGTCAATGCTGGCGCTCCATGGGAGTAGTTCTATATTAAAGTAAGGTGGTCTTACATTAATGTGGGACTTAAAATATAGCGTCAGCTAAATCTGGATATTTAAAGTATTTTGCACTGAGTTGTTTCATGAGTGTGGTTCGTGTTGTGAGAAAAATACAAAGCATATTCACTGAGGTGTCTATCAATGAAAATGAGGATATTCCAAGTCTTAGAATGTGTGGATTGTTTTCGGTTTCTTGTCCAGCCTTATTTTTAAATTAGCCACATATCACTGACCTACTATCACATCAACTTATGGTTTGAACAGTGAGACTTAGAAATCTACACATTTGTAAATTTTACAAAGCCAATTCCGAAATGAAAACAATGATAAGGATTCACCTCAGCATCCTAAAACCCAGGGGCTTCTAACTGATACTTATATGCAGTTAATAATATATTATAATGTACTTGTGGCTATTTAAGTGGACATCAGTCTAAATATTACAAAGTGGAGAATACATAAGCATTTATGAATATGATATTTGAACTTAAATCCATATGGTAAACTCGCAGGTTGAGAAATGATCTTCTGATGTATTTAAAACTATATATTAGCCTAGGTAGCAAGGGCACACTTTTAAGCTCATGACATGTGTTAAGTAAAATAAAATGCAAACTCGTATTCTCATAGTGAACAGTGACTCCAGCTGTAAGACATGCAAATTGAACTTTCTTGAGGGGATGTTAAATAAATCCATGAAGAATCAGTTGGCTCAGGCTGTATCTGAGGGGTTGACATGAAGGGAATACCATGCAAGGATACACCAAAAAGGAACAGGAAGAGCTAATGAGAACAGCAGAACAGTTAGAAAGGAGGTGGTGGGGGCTAGGGGTGAGCTATCCATGGTGCTGAAAACCACTTGCTTTGGAGAGAAGAGACTAGACTGGGCATACACTTGGGGGCAAATATTTCACCCTCCACCTAAATTTATACTATTTGGATGATGTTACAATGTGTAAGATGTACCCGATACTAAGAACCTCTTCATTCTGAGCTACCATAGAGTGTGGTGGTATTGTGTTCCCCAAAATATTGTGCACCCTAATAAACTTGCCTGGGGTCAAAGAACAGAACAGCCACTACATACAGAGGCTAGAAAATGGTGGCACTCACACCTTTAATCCTAGCATTCCAGAGGCAGAATCCCTCTGGATCTCTGTGAGTTCAAGGCCACATTAGAAACAGCTAGGCTTGGTAACACACACCTTTAATTCCAGGGAGTGATGGCAGAAAGCAGAAAGATATATAAGGCATGAAGACCAGAAACTAGAAGTGTTTGGCTGGTTAAGCTTTTAGGCTTCTAGGACAGTTCATCTGAAATTCATTCTGGATGAGGACTGAGAGGCTTATAGTCTGAGGAAACAGGATCAGCTGAGGAACTGGCAAGGTGAGGTGGCTGTGGCTTGTTCTGCTTCTCTGATCTTCCAGCATTTACTCCAATAACTGGCCTCAGGTTTGATTTTATTAATAAGAACTTTTAAGGTTCCTGCTACAAGAGAGCCCAAATTTTACTAAATTATAGTTTCTGTTCCAATAGGGTTTGATGTCTTCTTAAATAGATTTGCAAACTTAAAAAAGTTACACAAAATGGTTTTATACACAGGACTTCACTCTTTAGTATATCCACATAGAATCAATCAAAGCACAATAGAAAGGGATTTTTAATTCTAAAAATATTTGGCCAAATGCTGAATTATAAAAGTCTATAAATTACTAGTACTCTAAGGATTCTCACCCACGAATCTGCAAGAACGTTGGGCTGATTAATTTATTCATTTTAAAAATGCATTCAAATTATTTAAAAATTATATATTTATATTTTCTAACATCATGAGTAAAATGGGAAGTCCTGGAAATTGCCCAAGTTTCAAAATGAACATAGAAAACTTAGACATCATAAGATTCCAAATTGCTCTCCCACATTTTAATAAAAATTGCTAAGAAGGAAATATACTTTATTATCATTATTTTATATTTAAATTTCTTTTAGCAAAACACAAACCACCAAAGCATTCCATCCATTATGGAGTTGCTGTGAAGGTTAAGAATGTAGCTAATGAGACAGCCATACAATAGAAATAGGGATACAGAGATAAGAGTTTACAGACTGGACAGCATTTTCTCCTTCCTCTACTGTTCCTTTCTCTCTGTCTCTCTGTCTCTCTGTCTCTGTCTCTCTCTCTCAGTATTTTTGTTGTGTGTGTGTGCATGATAAGGTTTTATTGATGGTTAAAATGATTGAGTTCATCTATTGCAAATAAATTTTTTAGTAATACTTGTTTTTCATAGTTGATAAAACTGACAAACTTATCAGTTTTAATCTTATAACTTTAAGCAAACTAAGACTAAAGGTCCTTGCCTTAGAGACCCAAAATAAGAATTTTTTTGAAAACAGTGGATGTGTTAAAAGCCCATGTCAATGGGAATGTTATGGTTTATAATGACTACATGTTCACTTTGTATGAAAGGGTTTGAACAGAGCTCATGCAGCTTTGGAGATAAATGATTCCTTTAGGCTGCTGGTAGCTTCACCCTTCATGCAAATCAGAACAGAGTCTTTGGGTAAAAGGGCAATCAGAGCATGGAATTAACAAACTGAAGGAGGCTCTGAGCTGGTGGAAGTTATATCTTGAAAAGACATTCCTGATTTCAAACAGTTTTGTTTTGTAGGTCTCCTTCAACTCAGATCTCAGTAGGCTTGAGCACAATTTTAATTAACCTATTAATTTTCTAAGATGAAGAGTAACATATGTAATATATTTAAGAGTGAAAAATTGATTTCTTTATTACAGTTTTGTAGTCCACTTAGTTATCTAATCTCCAATTTCAGATGGTGCATACTTGATAATATATTCCCTTACCTTAGGAAACATGGAGGAACTAATATTCTGTAATCTGTTGTTAACAATCTGGTTTTTGAAACTAATTTTTTCCATTGTAAATGAACTGAACAAATGATATGACTTATTCTGATTCTCATGTCTTGGTGAGGCACAGTAATACACAAATTTAGCATAATTGCAGCAAAAATATATGATATGTATAATAATAAATGAATGAATGATCTTCCTAGATAGAGAGCCATTTTAAGGTCTATAAGAAAAAAATAAAAATCATATTTTAGTGTCATCATATTTCTATGCCTTCTAATTTTTAATTTTGTTCAAGCTGATTTGTAAGGTGCTAAAGGAAATTATAAAAACAAGCAAATATGAAATCTTGCTTTTTATTTTCCATATTGTGTATTCATGCAATGTGCAAATATTATTCTAAGCTGCAAGAGAAAAGCTATGTGTGTTGTAAGTATTTGCTACAGGGAAGGTCACAGCAGGCATCAATGATGATGTCAACTAGGAGGCCAGCAGGCTGCTGACACTGGGACAGAGTTTTATCAGGGAAAGAAGAGTACAACGAAAATATAGAAAATAAGAATGAGGAGTTGTTTGGAAGAATTCCATTGGTTGAAGAGTGGGGCACATGTGTTAAATAAGTGTAATAGAAGAGCTTGAGGCAGAAAGTAATGATTCATGAAAAGCATCTTGAGTTTATCTAAGGAAGGGGACTCTATGTAGAGGTGCAGAGTTCCAGCTCCAGTCTTGTGCTGTCTCTTTCCCTGTGTGCTTCTTCCCTCTGTCTGTATCCAGGATCCCAGTCTTAGCTATTGTTGTGATTTGAAAGAAAATGGCCTCCGTAGGGAGTGGCACTATTAGGAGGCGTGGCTTTATTGGAGGAAGTGTATCACTGTGGGGGTGGGCTTTGAGGTCTCCTTTGCTCCAGGCTATGCTCAGTGTGATACATGCTTGCTTCTGCTGCCTGTGAATCAAGATATAACTCTCGGTTCCTTCTCCAGCATCATGCCTGCCTATACACCGCCATGTCCCACCATGATGATAATGGACTAAACCTCTGAAACTCTAAGTCAGCCATAATTAAATGTTTTCCTTTATAAGAGTTGCTGTGGTCATGGTGTCTCTTCATAGCAATAGAGACCCTAAGTAATACAACTGTCTTGAGCAGTTCAAGCCTCTCTTCCTCTGTTGTAAGTCTCTGGCCTCAGGTTCATATTTTAATAAGCATGTGCACACATCAGGAGTAGGAGGCAGAAGATAAATCTCCATGTTCCTGTTAAACCTTAAATGTTATTGCACTTGTCACCTTGAAGCCCTGTTGAGTAAAGCAGCCTTCATAGGAGATTCTCAGCACATATCTGGAGTCCTAAACCTTGAGTGAGGCAGAGAAAGAATTTCTAAACCTACACAGCATCCTCTTTCACTTTACTCACTCCACAGGCTTTCACAAGTCTAGTCACCCAGAGGACGGAGAATAATGAGGAGAGATCCAGTGTACAGAACAGAAGCTCAGACCTCTAAAGTCCTGTACATGTATATCATACACAGGAATCTCCAAAAATGCTGCCTGACATGACATATGATTATCTAAATTTTACTTTGATTCGAGATGTTAGCTTGGCTATTTATGTTTCTTTTGGGGTTTAACTGTAGGGTGTTGATTCATTTTCATTTTCCTGAATTCTGGTAAGATAGTTAAGCTTTCTGAAATGCCAATAATAAGAGTATACATGAGGATGATTTCCTATCAGACAAGCATGATAGAACTATAGTTTTCTAAATAATGTATCTTGCACTCTGCATATTCTATATTAACAGTGGACACTCAGGGTTACATTTTTTACTCAGAAAAGGACAAAAACAGCCAGTGATTTAATGACAATACAGAAGTTAAAATATGCTTATCCATAACTTATGAAGTGATTGATATATTTGAGATGGGTACAGTTGTTTCATAAACCTCTGAAATTACTAATTCATAGATTATCCTTGTATTATATATTATATTACACAACCTGGTTTGTAAGTTGACATAAATGGTTAGATATGTATTTCCTGCAGAATAACCAATCATACCTAGATAAACTTCAGAATAACCAATCATACCTAGATAAACTCACTTTAGAGCAGGAGGAAAGTGAAGAAAAAAACAAATCCATTAAATAGTTGAACTGAGATGAAAAAGAGACTCTAATGCAAAAGAAGAAGGAGGAAGAGGTGGAGAAGGCAAAAAAGGAAGGAAGAATGGAGAGGAAGGAAAGGAAAGAAAGAGGGAGGGATGGAGGATCAGTAAAGGAAGGCAGAAGTTACTTTGAGACTGGAGGATCCACTGTAGCTAGGTATGTGTCTGCTCTGCTTTACACCTGCTGGTGGTAGGAATATGACATGTGGACCAAAGACATAGAGAAATCTGTAAGCATTCATACCAGGTGCAAGGTAACCTATGGAAACAGATGGACGACACACACACACACACACACACACACACACACACACACACACAGAGAGAGAGAGAGAGAGAGAGAGAGAGAGAGAGAGAGAGAGAGAGAGAGAGAGCAGACCATGCTCCATGAAGCAGTAGCTCAAAGTAACAATCTCAAATCACATCAAACAAGATATGATGGCAACAATGAGTCACACTACATGTCCTGGAGGGAATTCCCCCTTACATAATCTGAGACATTCACTTGAAATCAGAATTTTGAGGAGTAAAGAAAGCATTATTATAATTAACAATACAGAGAAGTGAAACTTCTAGAAACAAAGATACACAAGAATATGAACTATAATAAAACATCCTTGTTAGTTGCTGCCAGAATAAGCTGAAGAGTGAGGCAAGCATCTAACAGTGGATGAACAATGTGGTCAGAGGCAGCAGACTTGGAGCACAGCTTGAGGTCATGGCCATGCTTCTCCGATTTGCACAGGGAGGGAGACTGGAAAACTATAACACTACAGAAAGAGACCACGGAGGATGGTTGAACACAACCATTAAATGACAAGGGGTAATGTGGGGACATCAGGGCAGACAAATCCATAAAGCAGCCATGCCTGCTTTACTTCTGTTGCTGTGAGGAAGCCTACTGACAAGGCAGCCTCAAGGAGAGACAGGGTGTGTTTGGCTGAAATTACAAGTCACAGCCCATCATTGGTGCCAAGCTCCATTAAAAACTTGGAGTATCAGGCCGGGCAGTGGTGGTGCACACTTTAATCCCAGCACTCGAGAGGCTGAGGCAGGAGGATCTCTGTGAGTTCGAGCCCAGCCTGGTCTCCAAAGCGAGTTCCAAGAAAGGCACAAAGCTACACAGAGAAACCCTGTCTTGAAAAACTATAAAAAAAAAAAAAAAAAAAAAAAAAAAAAAAAAAAAAAAAAAAAAAAGGAACTTAGAGTATTATGTGCAAGGTCAAGACCAGAGAGGGAATAAACTCATAAATCTTGCTGTTTACCCCTGTTACATGGTAACTTCTTCTGCTCTTACACACTCCAGAGTGCATCCTATGAAACGGGGCCATCTATATTCAGGATGGGTCTTTTACCCCAAATAATAAAACAATCCCCCACAAACATGACACCTACCAACCTTATCTAGATAATGCCTCTTGCCTCTGTTGAGGTACTCTCAGATGGTTCAAGACTGCAGAAAGTTGATGATAAAAGCTAACACCATAGCATCCTAGCCAAACCGGGACATGCTGCTATTGCTTACAGCCTAGTACCACGGACACAGCACTGCCCACAGCCTAGTACCACTGGACACAGCACTGCCCACAACCTAGTACCATTGGACACAGCACTGCCCACAGCCTAGTACCACTGGACACAGCACTGACCACACCTAGTACCCCGACACAGCACTCCCACCCTACCACCGGACACAGCACTGCCCACAGCCTAGTACCACTGGACACAGCACTGCCCACAGTCTAGTACCACCGACACAGCAATGCTCACAGCCTAGCATGAATGGACGTAGAAATACTCATAGCCTAGTACCATTGGACACAGCACTGCTCACAGCCTAGTACCCTGGACACAGCACTGCCCACAGCCTAGTACCACTGGACACAGCACTGCCCACAACCTAGTACCACCGGACACAGCACTGCCCACAACCTAGTACCCTGGACACAGCACTGCCCACAACCTAGTACCACCAGACACAGCACTACCCACAATCTAGTACCACCGGACACAGCACTGCCCACAATCTAGTACCACTGGACACAGCACTGCTCACAACCTAGTACCACCAGACACAGCACTGCCCACAGTTTAGTACCACTGGACACAGTGCTGCTCACAGTTCAGCCAAGAGTGGACATGGCACGGCTCACAGCAGAGAAGGTGAGAGACACAAAGAAGGCTCTCTCTCTCTCTCTCTCTCTCTCTCTCTCTCTCTCTTCCCTGTGGCCATTGGTTTCTCAGCAGGGCAAATATATTGTATACTTATTGTGCTGATGAAAAAATGACATCTGGCATCATGGAAAAAGCTAAACTTAGAACAGCTTTTTTCATTAAAAAAAAAGGAGACAGCATAAAGCTGCTTTCTTATTAGAAACACTGTACAGGTAGTTAATGCACTCTGCTTTTGAAAGACACACACTAACAGATTCACTAGCAGAAAGCCTCACTGAAGAAAAACCCAAAGAAATGAATTAGTCAAAAGGAAGGTTATGTCAACAAACATTTACACAGAGATAGGAGCAGCTTGGATGGATTGATTGTGGTCAAACTTATAGACATCATACTAGCAGAGTGGAAAAAAAAAGCCTATAATTTCAAGGTTGCTTATCACCCTACTAAGGCCTGTGCAATTGGATGGAAATTTAGTATAAAGAGAAATTGAAGCATTATTATACTAATGTATCTCAAAGTTTCAAGGTTAACCACTAAGTAAGCAGAAATAAAATATATAAAATTTAGAGATGAGAAAATCACAGCCAGGGAAAGGGAAGAGGTTAATTAGAAGATTTTTCAGGATATAGCCACTGGCTGATTTAAAAAAATAAGTACAGGAAAATATGATAACAAAGTAATCTAAAGCTAGGTAGAAAAATGAAGCCGTTAAAATGCTTTTAATCAATCAACCCTATCATGTATGTGTATACATTTACCTTTCCATCTATACAATGCTGCAGAGCGGGAAGTGGACTTTTCTAATTAATATCAGAAGTCGTGGACACTCAGTAACAAATCTGTCAGTGTATACGTCCAGGATGTCCAAATGCTGGGGATTTAACTAATGTAGAAACTTTATGAGTCTCACTACACAGCTCTTGAAGTTACAAAGCGACAAGAAATTTGAAGGGACAATGAAGCAAAATAGACAGACCCAACTTTTGAGTGAATGCCTTTGAAATGCTCATCTCACGATAGGTATGTTAAGCAGACTGAAAATCAATAAGGGTATACAGAACCAGAAACAGGGATTTGAACTAAGGGTCATTCAGTAAACACTGATCCCAGTATTGGAAAAATACTTTTATTTCCTGAATACATTAAAATATTTTATAAAATGTACAAAGTGGAAATTAAAGTCAGATTTTTTTCATAGCAGATCTTAATGGACAATTTTTTTTATTGATGACATTTAGCAAGATAGTAACAATGTAAGATAAAATCTGTTTATTGATGATTTAACAATTTTCCAAATAATAAATATGTCAGGAAATATTTAATTTCTTTTCCTCTATAACAATTTGTAATGAATTATTTATATCCAAGTAAAGGGATCAATACAAAATATAACTGTAGATGTGGGGGAGAAGCTGTGTCAGGATTTTTTTTAAATCTAGACTTCAATAATGCATATAGAGAGAAACATAATTAAAAAATTCACATGATGTCCACCAAATCAATGACAAGGTGTGGGAAGGTTGAGGTGCCATGCGGAACAGCACTGCCAGATGGAGTCTTCACTGAACACTACAGAGGGGTATGAGTTGGAAATACAGTCTTGAAGATGTCAGGTAAAGCATTGATTTCACTGGAGTCTAAACCATGTCTCCTGACATCAAGGGAGAGAGACAAAGGAGACAAGTGTGTGGAGGCAAAAACAGAAACTGGAGTGGTTCCTGCAGGAACCATAAAGCATCCTGTACTGGTACAGTCCACCCTCAGCCAGGAAGACCTTGGCAGAGATCATGGCTGTGCCAGAGCCTAACTGCAGGCTCCCAACATCCTGAACTGGGATAGGATCAACTTATGATAGTTTATGACACTCAATGTGTGGTGCTTATTATGGCAACCCCAGGTAACCAATATTGTCAGCTATTTTTCTGATATTGATTTTCAGATTCAAAATATTTTAATCAAAACTCCAATATGGCGTCTGTATTTCCCTCTCCCTCTAATTTTCCCTCCCTCCATCACTCCCTCCCTCAATCTATCCATTCCTCTCCTCCACTGTGTGTATGTGTATATGTGTGCATGTGCGTGTGCGTGTGCGTGTGCGTGTGTGTGTGTGTGTGTGTGTGTGTGTGTGTTAGAACCACATGCATGATTCCAAACTTTCTGTGATGCTCAGCAGTTCAAGGACCAGCAAGACACTGACAGCATAGATCAAAATGAAGCTTTGCATTTGTTTATATTGTTGCGATTTATTGCAGGAGCAGAATTATAACCAATGAAGCTGACTGATAGCCAATTACCATAGGTGGATGAAGGTGCATTTTCCCAGCAGAAAGCAAAGAAAGGGCCATTTATAAACACCCCCCATAACAAGTATGTACACAGTATGGATTGGAGGGTGCAGAGACAGATGTGGACTCTCAAGTACATCATGCATGCTTTCCTTGCTTTCAGAAAGTCAAGATTTATTAAACATTTTAAACATAGAGAATATAGATTTATTAAGGAAAGGTAAGAAAGATCTCCTGAGGATGGGACTGACTTCAAGGGAGGATTAGCTATGAAGTCAATTTAAGACCAAAACAAACAAGCAAAGACAAACTACTTCAAGGTGAAAGTTTGCATCAAAGAATTTCAGAGTGTAGTGCAAATCATGTTGATAATCTCAGATGGGGAAATAAAGATGTTAATTCAGACATAAAAATTCCAAGCAAGGAGTAAAAAAAGACTTGTAAATTCAGCTACATTACACTTAAAAGCTTCCTTTCAATATAATTGTTGATAAAGTCTATAATAAAGTTGCATCCTGGGAACAATTATTCATTAAATGTAAGATTTATAAGTGAGTTTAGAGATAGTATGTTTTTAAAGAATAATGAATTAGAAAGTAGTAAAAATTCATTAGAAAAAAATAACTGAAAACTTGAAGGAGATCACATGGGAAGGTTTGAAACCCAATTAGTTCTTGGCCAATTGCAAATTTAACACAAAACAAACACACTTTCACGTGGAGTAACATTTAAAATGTTTTAAATTGGAGAGTTTTAAGCTTTGATAGTGTTTAGAACTGTTGAATACTTCTGGGTTGAAAATGTGACCTAGCCACTTTGTATAGGATCTTATTGGTTGATAGGCATGCAGTATATGGGTGCTGTAACTCACCCCATTAGCAATGCAACCCAGGAAAGCATAGAGAGGACATACTCCAGAGCACATGAGTGAGTAAATCCACAGCCATGAACTGTGTAATGCATATAGGTGAAATGGTCTGCAGCTCATCCACAGTATGAAAGGCACAGAAAGTGTGGTTCACACAACAGGGCTGAAAACTGCAGTGAAGATCTCCCCAATGATAGAGCAGATCTCTCTACACTGTCAAGTTGACTGAGAAAATCAAGTTTTATAAGACATGTAAGTTTACTTATGAAATAGTGCATATAAGAAAATAGTCATATAAATTTTACAATTCTAGTAGGTAGTAACAGTGAGTTAGAAGTATTTATGGGATCCAGGACTCCAGGTAAGCTGTCAGGGAATGAGTCTGATATGGGAGGCATGCTTTATGTCCTCTGCACACAGGGATGCTTGTATACCTTCATTGACTAATAGGAACACATGGTCTGTTCCCACTGTAACAGAACAATGACCTGCGATGGTCTATAGAGAGCAGCAGAGGCTCCAGGAAGCCTCTGACAACTTGATGGTGCTGATACCTATTTGTGTAGAAGTAGCTGCCACTGTGCTTATGTGCAAGGGGAGAGAACAGGGAAGATACTTGATCTGGAAGGAAGGAGACACTAGGAGGTGTGATTGCATTTGAATCAGAAGCACAATGTTGCAGAAGCTGAGTGAGGAAGGGTTTTAGATGGCTTCCTGTCAGTGGGCTGTGCATAGAGCTAGCTGTGCACAGTAGGGCGGAATGGAGGTGGAAGCCTTAGGGAATGAAGGTGCTGTAGCTAGGCTCAGTGAGGGTCAGTTTCTTGGTGTGTGAGGTGTACGGAAAACCAAAATGGGTGATGGGAACTGTCTATCCCAGCTGTTTATAAACTCAAAATGTGACATATTATCTCTCCACGAGAATGACAGTGAAAAGCAACTTTGTGTGCATTTGAATATTAAGTAGGCAATCCAAGTGAAGTAAGATCTAGAAGAATCATCATTAGGGCTGAGGAGGTCATAGAGTTAAGAGGGCATCAAGAATGATATTTTCTATAGAGCTAATTACAAGCTTTTAGCTCCAGGTCCGTGCTGTGGGATGTTATGTATGGCAAGTGTATTGCTCTGATTGGTTAGTAAATAAAACACTGATTGGCCAGTAGTCACGCAGGAGGAAGTATAGGCGGGACAAGGAGGAGAAGAATTGTGGGAAGTAGAAGGCTGAGTTAGAGACACTGCCAGCTGCCACCGTGACAAGCCGCATGTGAAGATGCCGGTAAGCCACGAGCCATGTGGCAAGGTATAGATTTATAGAAATGGGTTAATTTAAGATATATGAACAGTTAGCAAGAAGCCTTCCATGGCCATACAGTTTGTAAGCAATATAAGTCTCTGTGTTTACTTGCTTGGGTCTGAGCGGCTGTGGGACTGGCAGGTGAGAGAGATTTGTCCTGACTATGGGCCAGGCAGGAAAACTCTAGCTACAGGTCCCCTCTGTCATTCCCACAAAGGGCTCACACTTTTCAATAATGTTTTATTTGTTTTGTGGTAATGTTCATTTCAGACTGTTTTCTTAGAACAGATTTACTTCAACAACAAAAACTCAAAGACTTTAACATACTTCTCCTTTCAGGCCACATTTGCTTCTTGTAGAACATTAGAAACTGGACTAACTATGTGTGTCTATGTAGCAGTAGTCCGTGGTACTTTTGTATCCAATTAATAGAACAAACCATGTTTGTGGCATTCTGAAATTTACTCATCCTCTGATACAGCAATGTAAGTGAGCATCCTTTCATATCTGATGAAGAAGGGGGGCATGAAGATAAATGTCCTTCATAGTTTGTAACAATTTTCTGTTTTGTTTTTATTGAAGTTTGTTTTATAGAAAAACTGAGGAAGATAGCAGAACTGGTGGCCTGGATTTCCTGTCCTACCTCAGGACTGTCTTATCACCATCCACTGTCAGTATCACCATCAAAGTTCACTTTCATCATGCAGAGAAACCCATGCTGATACATCACTGCCACCCAGAATCAACAGTTTGCAGTGGGACACACTTCCTGGGGTTGAGTGAGAACTGATAAGTCATGGCATGAACCCACCAGGACATGTCATACAGAGCAGCATCAGTGACCGGAATTCCTCTGCTTCACATAGTCTTCTTTTTCTTTCTGTATCCATGGAAACCCACTGGTGGGTTAACTGTCTACAGATCTACCTTCCCAGAATGCCATGGAATTTGAATCCTATGTGTACAGCCCTTCAGATGGGTTTCTTTCTGGAGGGAATTTGCATGTGAACTTCTTCTTAATGTATCCTTTTTATTTTTGGCACTGGTTAATATTCCACTTTCACCACAGTTTATCTGTCCATTGATTGAAGGTGAATACTGAATAGCATATCATAATAAGTGGGGGAGGGGTTCAAAACAGCTCTACTTTATCATTTGGGCTCTATCTTAATCACATATTTATTTTAGTTCAAAATTATTTTTAAACATAAACTGTGTTTCTAAGACTGGAATTAGCTACAGAAGACTAAAACAATTCAAAGTTGCATAACCAATGGTACTACAATGAAGATTGAAACTCAAGAATCTAAATTAAAATTGATGTTTACCACAAAGAAAAGACAAACACAGAAACCTATACACCCATCAGGAAGAAAAATGATTAAGTTGTCACACTGACATTTATTCAATACTTTCTAAATGTTATCTCAGAATTATTAATTATGTATTTTATTTTATGTAACTTTAAATCATGATAATTGTCCGATATGAGCTAAAATGTGACATATCAATATACTTATTCGTTGTATAATGATCAAATCATAATAACTGATACAGCTAAAACCTCAAATGTTCAACATGACTTGGCAGTAAATTGTTCAAAGTCTCTCGTGCAACTATTATGAAATATGCAAGCATTGTTGTTAGCTACAGTTGCCCTTGTGCAATAAGACAATATTCCTTCTGCTATGGCAGAGTCTCCGCTAACCTCCTCTCTCCATTCGTTCTCCCCCCACTCAGATCCCCCATCTCTGGTAATCACTATCCTACAATCCTCTTCTGAGACCCACTTCTTGATCCTTCTTGTGAGTGAAACCATGAAGCTTTTGTATTTCTGTGCTGTCTTCTTCTGTTACTATGTCCTCAAGGTCAGCCCAGGATGAATTGATCCATTTATTGTGGAACACTATTCCCTTGAGTATATGTATATTTTCCTTATCCACTTCTCATGTGATGAGCTGGTTGACTAGGCTTCTCAGCTATTGTGGACAGTGGTGAAGTGATCTTGGGTGAGCAAGTCTCTCTTGAGCATACTTGCATTTGAATTCCAATAGATACTTCATTAGATGGAAAACACAGGGTAGCAACAGTCATACTTAAGCTTTTTGCATATTTATTTTCTAACCCTTTCACCTAGAGCCCAAGTCTTTTTCAATGTGGGAGTCACTTATTTCTTTCCTCTTCCCTGTCCAATCCCTGCTGTGCCTGTGCTATTCATAGAGATGTACCACATCTTAATGGTACACTGTTAGAGAAGACAAGGTTTCTTCATTAGCAATAGATACTTAATTCATTAGGCTTCCCAAAGAGTGGTGATGGAAACATCTATGCAAACCAGATTTTGTATTCCTTCCTAAAATGAAAAAAAAATACAGAGAATAAATGTGGCAGTGTTTATCTGAACAAAGAGCATCCTAGACTCAGGCAGGCAGAACAAAGAACCCAACAGGCTTCTGAGAGCCACTCTGTGCTAGGGTAGGCAGTGTGTAGATGGGGAGTAGACCTTTGTCACCTTTGGCTGTTTGGTTCCTTCTCTTTTTGTACCACCTCTCTGTAATGTGTTCGACTCTTGAACTCTCTGTAATGTGACTCTTGAACCAATCTATAGATTAAACTGTAGGCTGTTTCAGAGGCCCTCAATGGGATAACTCTGCCAGGAAACACCCTTACCACAATCCCAAAGGTTCCCCATTTCCTTAAGTCAATCAAGTTGACAACCAAGATGAGTGACCATAGTAGATAAAGTGAGGCAAGGAAACAGCTTTCTTGTGGTTATATCTGGGTACTTGCCAAGTATGAGGGTGTAGTGAGCTCTTGTATAGGTGGGCACTGTCCAATCAGCTGGCAGCCTGCTGTTGAAACTTGGCTGTTATTGGCTGACATTCTAATTGTTAGAAGCTAATTGTTAGAAGCATACACTTGGAGTTCATGTGAAATGAGTTTATGTTCTAAGTTTATCACAGTTTGCTGTGTAGGAATTCACAGTGCAAAGGGGGATTTGGGTCATATTTAACTCACTGCATAAACAGCTATGCTGGATTCCACATCAAGTCTTCCAGTAAAGGGCAGAGTATCACTCAACATCCCACCTGACTATGTTAGTAAGATGTCCAGAGAACAGCAAAGGAGAAAAGTGCATCCTGTATATAATTTAATATGAGTAAAAAAGCTAATTCAATTGTAAGAATTGTGATTCAATCACTTATTTTCTGGCAGCAATGTGATCTAGCTTAAGGATTTACTGCTGAACATTTTTAAATGCCTCTCACCAAATGGTAAAATTATCTTCTTTATCTGGGGTGATCATGTAGCCCAGCATGCAGTTATTGGTCTAAAGCCATTCCAGGAGTGGGATTTTTCTTAAGATTTCTCAGCATTCATTGTTATTCATAGCTGCAGAAAAGTAAGTTGAGGTAGCTTTAAGCAGATTCCATACAAGGTCTCTAGTTTCAGAGGCAGGTAATTAAGAAACTGGACCAAAAATGATTTTACTACCCAGGTAGCTGCCAGAAGCACATTTACCAGCTCTCTAGAAGGCATGGCATTTCATTCATTGAGATTAAATTACTGTAGTTCTAAATTAATGTAGCTCATTCTGAAAGCTGGGTTTTCTTAGACTTATCTATATAAAAAATCAGTGAAATCACAGCTAGAAATATGCTCACTTTGTTAGAGAAGTTTCGCAAACAGATAAATGATACTAGCTATGCAGCAAGTTCTAATAATTTTGTTTTTCATCTAATTTGCCAAATGAAATGTCACTTTGGGTTCCAGTCTGTTGCATGTAAAAGGTAGCATAAATTTAAGGTTAGCAATGAGAATGAAATTGTATTAGCTATCAAAAAATTCAAAACTTAGTAGGGCTCCGCCTTATGGTACAAACTGTTTCCTAAAATAAGATACTTATGAAATATAAATATGTGTCAATTCATTGTGAGACATACACAACTGAGAAGTATTTTATCCAAAACAACTGAGGTCGGTTTACTAGAGACTGAAAACCTGGAGACTTACCACACCAAGGGAGATGAAGCAGAGGGAGAAGGAGAGATGGAGAGGGGAGGAGACAGACGAGAGAGAGAGAGAGAGAGAGAGAGAGAGAGAGAGAGAGAGAGAGAGAGAGAGAGAGAGACTATTTCCACCTGGAGAGTGTTGTAGAAGACAGGACAGATACATTTGCTGAGTGAATCTGAATATAATTAGGTATGTGAATCTTGATCCTTTCATGCCAAAGTAGAATAAATTGATTTTCATATATGCAAATCCTTGTGTGTATTTATATGTGGTGTGTGTGTGTGTGTGTGTATGTGAATATGTGTGCATGTTTGTGTGTTGCTAGGTAGCCTTAACGTCCTAAGTGTTGAGAATACAGATGTATGCCACCCAGTCCATCTTTATTTTTACTTCTGGACTTTTTATTAAGTATAAGAAAATTTCTTTCTTTTTATTGGGATTTGGGTTTTTTGTTTATTTGTTTGTTTTTGGCCTTCCCATGTATTTAATCACCCTAGCCATTGAAGCATAATAGACCTCTATGTTGTCCTGAGGTGTATTTATCTTTTAAGAAGTGGGTAGAAGGCCATATACAGGAGAGGGTAGGAGAACTAACCCACATGTCTAGGCTGACCTCAGACATGGTAATACAAAGAAGGAGAATCTATGGAAAGTTGGGGTCTGAGAGTGGATATATTTAATCTCTGAACCCCACAGAGCCTCATGAGACAGGGTACCCAGGCACAGGACACTGCTGTGGATATTACTCTGTATGCTGTGAATGTGTTGCTCTGATTGTTTAATAAATAAAGTACTGACTGGCCAGTGACCAAGCAGGAAGTATAGGCAGGACAAAGAGAGAGGAGAATTCTGGGAACAGGAAGACTGAGTCAGGAGTCACCAGCCAGACACAGAGGAAGCAAGATGTAAAAATACCGGTAAGCCATGAGCCATGTGGTGAGGTATAAATTTATAGAAATGGGTTAATTTAAGTGTAAGATCTAGCTAGCAAGGAACCTGAACCACTAGGCCAAAGAGTTTCAATTAATATAAGCATCTGTGTGTTTATTTGGGCCTGAGGGGCTGAGGGCCCAACCAGGACTAGAGAAAACTCCAGCTACAGGACACTGTGTGATTCACCTGGGAAAGGAAGACATTTGGAAATGGTTGTGTCCACCACTAACTCTGACAGGTGTTGTGGAATATTATTTTAAAATGGGTTAAATTTGTTTGTGCTGTAGAACATTTGTTTAATGATGCAAAGATGTGTTGTATTCTTTTATGATGCATTTGTTTAACTCTGTGAAGCTGTGTTACTTTGCCTGTCTAAAACACCTGATTGGTCTAATAAGGAGCTGATATGTGAGGCAGGAGAAAGGATAGGTGGGGCTGGCAGGCAGAGAGAATAAATAGAAGGAGAAATCCGAGAAGAAAATATCTAGATGCAAGAAAAGAAGGGGCCAGCCACACAGCCAAACATAGAATAAGAAGGAAAGAGAAGATACACAAAAATAGAGAAAGGTAAAAGCCCAAAGGCAAAGGGTAGATGGGATAATTTAAGTTAAGAAAAGTTGGCAAGAAACAAGCCAAAGTAAGGCCAGGAATTCATAAGTAAGAATAAGACTCCCAGTGTGATTTATTTGGGAGCAGGGTGGCAGGTCCCCACAAAGAATAAAGAGCCAAAAAAAAGTAAAAGAGTAAAACAAATAATAGGCTCTCTCTGGTGGCAGGGTCTACATTCCAAGGAACTTTCTGGTGGTCAGCAGCCTTGCGAGAAGTTACGTTCAGCTTCTAGGTTTGAGAATTTAACGGTTCATTATGGTCACACACTCTCTTGCTCTAGATTTGACATAACTAAGTAAGCATTTCAGCACTCATGTGGTAATGTTGCTACTTCCTGTTTGACAAAAGCAGTTGTTGGGTTCTAAGTTCTCTGCAGAGATGGAGTCTTCCTTTGTAGAAGCTCTCTATCAGTTGGGGCTGCTGACTGAAAATCAAATCAATGAATTCTGTGGGGGAAAAGGCTGCCACTAACGACAGCAGGTGAATACAATTCCCTGTGAAGCAGGGATGTTTTGAGCTCCACACACCAGACATGGTTACCCTGGGCACATTCACTGTATGTACATCCCTCTCTGCTCAGGGAGATTCTGTAGGACCACATCCTTAGCTAGTATGTAATGCCTCAGTGCAGCTTATGTTGCAACTGTGTATAAGCTTTCTAGCAAAACTTACAGTAGATTGAATTTAAGCATCAAGAAAATGCAAGCATTTTCAAGGCCTAATCTCACCCTTAGTATTTGATTATGTCTGATTTCACTGACAGAGACTATCTCATTTCAGTTGTGATGTTATTGCTTTTGAGGCTTCCAGTATATGGATAGCAGCATCCAAAGAGCAGAGCAGAGCAGACTCAAGCTCTGTGACATCGTCCTGGGTAGAAACTGACATTGAGTTGCCTCACCCCTGCCCCATTCCTGTGTGCAATGACATTGAGTTGCCTCACCCCTGCCCCATTCCTGTGTGCAATGACATTGAGTTGCCTCACCCCTGCCCCATTCCCCTGTGCAATGAGTGCTATATTTTGTCTAAAAGAGTAGAGGATGGTGTTAGGAGCATAAAAGTTTTTGTGGCTGTCCTTGAAAGTCAGTATGAAAGAAAAAGGGGGAGCTAGATTCCATAACGTGGGGCCTGTTTCCAAGCCAGACATACACTGACTCATTGAAAGGCAAATCAATTGCAAAATATAACTGACCCTTTCCTTGTCTCACATCTGCTCTTGGACAGAAGGCATATCAGCTCATTTCCATTTGAAGAGCATCACACAAAAATAATAAACACTTAGGTTTGTTGCTTTAAAACATATGCCTTTTAGTATATATTTACACATGTCAAATTCATTGTCTTAGTAGGAAAATGTATTCTATACAAGACAGGCTGAATTAGCTCATCCCATGCTCCAGGTGACCTATAGAAACATGTCTGTGGTGTGAATGGAATGTTCTAAAGGATGGTGGTGGTGGCACTATGCTGTAATTTTTCCCAAAGCAGTGGAAATGTTCACTTTAAGTAGGTGAACTTTGTGGATTATGGTTTATACCATAATAGACTTAGGTATGCGGAAATGTACATGCATACAAATATACACATGGACATACATACACATGCGGGCATTCACATGCACACATGCATCCATGCGCGTGCACACACACACACACACACACACACACACACACACAGTAATAGCCATCTAGCGCAACCACTGAATCTAAGCATGGACAAGTCGCCGCACTGACTGTCAGCAGTGGCATCACATGGACCTCTGCGCTCCCTTGCAAACCTCTGGTGCCTTTTGAATGACGGTAAATGAGTGGACGTGAGAAACATGCTGCCACGTTTGACTTCCCCACTGTCTTACTTCTAATAAATTAAAAATGCTCCACGGCTGAAGCATTATGAGTTACTGTTGAGAAACAACGTGAAAACGAAATACAGAAAGCAAGCATGGTTGACTTCAGAAGTGTTCTGGCTGTGTGAGGACACATTGCATTACTTATGCAGCTGAAACTGTTTCTCCACCGCCCCCCTGTTTCCTTCTACCCAGCACCAGAGTGAAGCTTCACCCTCCTTCCTCCGAAGAGTCTGTGGATGTAGCATCTTCGCTTCTAGCCGTGACCTTGATGAAGAGGAACAGCAAGTACAGGAGAGATGCTGGATTGCTGTAAGCCGAGGCTCAAAACAGCCCAGTTCCTGAGGCTCGTCACTGTATCAGCCGCAGGCTATTTTAAAAATTAAAGGACTTCTATTAAAATGTAGTAAACAGAAGCAGCTAACAAAAACACTTCTTTAGCACTCCCTGTAATCTGCATTTTCCTGTATTGTGAAATGCAGTCTCCATGACTGCACCTCCCACGGTGTTTATATGTGGAAGTGATGGAGCTCAGGAAGTGATGCTCAGGTTGGAGGAGAGCAGAATAGTGAGCAGCAGAGGAGAAGAGTGTGGCTTACTTTGCAGAGAGACTGCAAACTGAGATTGATTTTAATTGCATCAGAGGGGGTTAGATTAGACATTTAAAAGAACATTCAATTAAGAGTTGTCTGAATCACTAGATTGCATTGACAGCACAGGTGTCAAGATATAAGCATCCCACAGAAGACAGTGGGTGCAGTAGGTGACTTCTTGGACTCTTCACACCTGAGGCTGAAGATGGCATTTGTCACATGTGCATGCATGTGCTGAAAGACGCTTTATATTTATTTATACTTATAATTCCTACTGTGTGTTCATAGCTTGGCTCTACTAACTCACCAGTCATTTCTGATCATGTAGATTGAGTTTTGGAAGCAGTTGGGCTCAATTTATTTCTAGTAAACCACTCAATAGCATTGGCAAGATCAGCACTTAAAGCTTAATTACCTTTATTGAAAGCATAAACCACAGCACTGTTTGGGATTTTCTGCATTTTAAACCAGTTAGGGAAAAGGTACATGTACTTGGCGCAACCTTGGCTATATTTTAGGAATGGCCTTAGTTATTCTTTTTTTCCACAAATACGTACCTGTTTCTCTCTTTTCTCTTTCCCCTTTGTTATAAACCGCAATTGAAATATCAAAATGCTTTACCTACCATTTACTCATCCTAATGCTGCAGTGATGGTTTATGATGCAATAATACACACACAGAGTGAATTAGCTACAGGGATGATGGGTCATTTTCTCCCCTAGGATGCCAGGTTATTGTCCCATAAAACAGTACAACAGGAATGTTATTAACAATATACAGTGTCCTTGGAATCCATTTTAACTGGAGTATATGAAAATAAGTTAAAAGTGAAAGCGATTATGCATCTGAAAAAGAACTGTGGGAAAATATTAAATCACCTGAACCATGGGGGCTTAAGAAACAGAAGTAGATGTTTACATTTCTCAACATTCCTAATTCTCCAGCATCTGACATCACTACACAGACAGCTTCAGATTCTTTAGGACTGAAGAGCTCACACATAAGATGAAATTAGGCCAGTAAGTTTAAACACTATATGATAACATCTGGCCACATTCTGTGACAAATCATGTGTGTGTTATCTGTGCTTTGGGTCAGTTCCTAGGCATGTGGACCATAGCTGACTGCAAGGCCCTTTAGCCAATACATCATTTCCCATCAATATAAGCCTTGGTTTCTTTTAAGAGTATCCAACCTTTGACTTTGAAGAGCCCAAGGACCACACATTCAATTTAGGAGCACCCAACCTGTAGCCTTTGGGTTGATAGAGCATATGTGCACTTATTTTGCATGACAGCAGAGCACGATAAACTGTGTATAAAACCTTGCTCCCTCTGTGACAATACTTGGAGCACTGACTCCAGTCCCACTTCTACCAATGACTCAGTAGGATTTGGGTCCAGGAGACAGTCTAGGCTTTGTGGTTTCTCTATGAAGTGAGGTATAGGGCTATTTCTACATCCTTCCCCCTTTCAATATACAGCAGCACTTTACCCACAGAACACTTTAGTAGGTGGGGCTCTCAGATAGTAATCTTGGTCCTGAGGGACTCACCCACTCTTCAGCTTGCTCTGGAGCCAGGGAAGCCTGATGTTAGAAAGCCTGCAGGTGTCCGGCTAATGATGCTGCATGGAAAGGGGCCTAGGCGTCTGTCTTCAGCATTTTGACTAAAGAAGAAAGGCTCATTTGCATCAGTTTGAATGCATTGTAATAACCTCAGCGTACCTAAAAGGCATCAAGTGTCCCATGAAGGAAAAGAATTTAAAAGCATTGGAGAAATTTTACCAAGAGTAACCCCAGATTTGAATTCTCTCTCTCTCTCTCTCTCTCTCTCTCTCTCTCTCTCTCTCTCTCTCTCTCTCTCTCTCTGTGTGTGTGTGTGTGTGTGTGTGTGTGTGTGTGCAGCACGAATCTTAAAAGGTCTTATTAATAAAAACAAACCCTATGCCAATTATTAGGGTGAATGCTGGGAGAACAGAGAAGCAGAACAAGCCACAGCTACCTCACCATGCCAATTCTTCACCTGATCCTGTTTCCTCAGACTGGAAGCCTCTGAGTCTTCATCCAGAATGGATCTCAGCTGAACTGTGCTGCTCTAAAGCCTGAAAGCTTAACCAGACTCTAGTTCTTAGTCCTCATGCCTTATATACCTTTCTGCTTCCTGCCATCACTTCCTGGGATTAAAAGCCTGTGTCACCATGCCTGGCTGTTCCCAGTGTGGCTTTGGACTCACAGAGATCCAGATGGGTCTCTCTACCCTAGGATTAAAGGTGTGTGTGTCACCATGATATGGCCTCTATATCTAATGTCTGTTCTGTTCTCTGACCCCAGATAAGTTTATTAGTTTATATAAGGGCACAATATATTGGGGAACACAATATCACCAACTCTCTCTCTCTCTCTCTCTCTCTCTCTCTCTCTCTCTCTCTCTCTCTCTCTCTCTCCTCGTATGTGTGTGTGTGATCTTCCATCCCCTATTTTCCTGTAGTTTGATTCTGAATCTGTGCCTGCCTGAATGCTGAATGTTGTCTTGTCTTGCCTGTCTCTGTGTACCTCACAAAGGGCTTTGTTCTGTATTTATTGAATAGCACAGAAAGTATCACATGAGGAAGGAATGAGGGTACCATTTATAGACATCTGTAACAGAGTGTTACAAGGGATGAAACTTTGTTGATTCCAACGGGCCCAGATAACAAAGAAAAAAATGTTATCAAGCAATATGTATATGCTATTTCCAGCAGTTATGGTGGATATATTTTATAAAGCCACTTTCATTTTATTTACTGTTTTCAGCAAATGATTATCACAACACACATACATTGCTCTCTAGATCAGGGGTATGAAAAACTATATAATACTACGTAGTCCACAACTGCCTGTAATACCAGCTCCAGGGAATTCAGCTCACTCCTCTATACTCCTCAGCAGCGGTACATATGCAAACACACAGAAACATATAAATGATAAAAAAAAACTCAAAGAAATTAAGACTTTGCCCTTTTAATATATTAATGTATCAATAGGCTTTTTAAAAGGCAGGGGTACCTATTTCTACAGCCTGTCTCCATTCTGTAGATAGCATTGCAGAGAGAACCATTGGCTTACCCTTTCTTGTTCCCTTCATTCCTCAGCCATTCCTCCATATTGATGGAAACATTTTCCAGCATGCCTCACAAAATGTGGCATTGAAATCATTCTGGTTCATGCACTCAAAGCTAAAGTGCATAAATACCAATGCAGTGCTGAGACTTCCAATCCCTCAAGAGTGCATCCCATTCTGCCTGCTACCATTCCAGTCAGAATCCACTGTCTTGCAGGCCACATCTGAGAATGAAAGATACATGGATAAAACAAGAATTTAAACTCAGTGTCCTGGCTAGTTTTATGTTAACTTGACACAAAATAAAGTCATTTTGGGAAAGGAATCTCAACTAAGAAAATGCCTCTTTGAAATTAGGATTAGGAAATAGGCAAGCCTGTAGGGCAAGCCTTTTCCTAATTAGTGATTTACAGGGGATGGTCCAGGTCATTTTTGGTAGTGCATCCCTGGACTGATGGTGCTGGGTGCTATAAGAAAGCAGGTTGAACAAGACATGAGGAACAAGCCAGTAATCAGCATGCCTCCATAGGCTCTACATCAGCTCCCGCCTCCAGATCCTGCCTTGCTTGAGTTCCTGTCCTGACTTCTTTTGATGATGAGCTGTAATATAGAAGTATGAACTGAATAGACTCCCTCCTCCTCAATTGCTTTTTGGTCATAGTGTTTCATCACAGCAATGGGAACCCAAACTAAAACACTAAGTGAATTCAATGTCCAACTATGGATGCTCTGTGGTAGTTTGAATACACCATCATCACAGCAACCTAGCTCTTGAAATTCATAGATATATAAGATATATAAGGACTTGGGTGTGCATGTGTGCAAACCAGTTGAAGCTCCCAGCTACCCCTTTCTGGATACAGTGATCCAGAAGAGAGTAAAGCACAATTCTCAACTGGCTAATACTGTTTTCAAATTCAGTCTCAAGAAGCATGTAGTATGGATCCATATTAACTTGAAGAGAAGATAGTATTGAAATTAGCCTTCATCATCTTATTTGGGTTCCTACATGTTCTTGATTTGCAAAGAGAGATAAAATACCAGCAGTAATTATTATGCATATATCATCTAAACACACATACATTTTATAATGCATGAATGTGAAAAGCACCAATGACTGCATGTTTTAAAGTTTAGAAGGAATTTAAACAGAAGCTGTGAACATGATGACAATTGGACATTTATATACAGAGTGGAGTGGAATGGAGTCAGATATGGTGATTTTTTACATCACTTCCAGAGACATAATTATTCTTTCAGAAGTCAAGGACCTCAACCTTCCTAAATTCAAATTTTATTATTTTCTAGTTGGATAGAAAATACATTGAAACAGAAATGATTTTTGATATTATAGCTTGAAACTGTTTCATATGCAAAAAAGTAGTTCTCAAATGGAGTTCAGTTAGATTGCTTTGACAGCTTGGATTTGTGTCTTTTTGATGTTTTAAGAGACCAAGTCCCACCTTCATATTAAGTGCAGTAATAGATTATTTATGTTAAAATTTACAAATGCCCTGGTTCTTGTAATTTTATGGCATGGAATTGTCAACTCTTATATGCCCGACAAATGAAAAACAATGCATTTCTAGTTTCCTTTGTGTTAAAGATGTGTGAATATGATTCCCACCAAAGAGTCAATTATTTCCAGCAAAGTTCATCCATGACTGTAAAGAAACAGACCAAGGCAAGAGCTTTTCCTTCCTTTAATCTTTTCTGAAAACCCTCTCTGACTCAGAAGTGATGGCTGTGGTTGATCCATAGTCCTTCTCAGACTGAACTTGAGGGTATTTTTTTTTATTCTTGAATAATTGGCCTCAATGACAATAGAGTTCTCATCTGCACCAGTCAGATGTGGACATTTTATTTCACCTTTGATTCCTGTAGGCTGTAACATGAAAGTATAGGGTACATCCCATCTATATCATAAAGGAAATTTTAAATACGAAATTGTGTTTAATCATAATGCATAATGACTCCTCATATTGGCACTAGTTAAATTTATCAAAACTAATGCATTAATTCACCTACTTACTCTTCATTCATTCCTTTATTCATTCAGTCTCTGAATTAGTCACCCATTTATTAACTTCAGAGGCAATAGGTTATACCTTTTTGTAGAAAATGTGAACTCCAAATATGACTGATCTTGACACATTTTTGCTGCTTATTTCTTTCCAACCCTAATATTGAACTATGTATTTGAAACTGCTAGAATCCAGTGTCCTTCACAATAGAGTTAATATTATATACTTTACCACATTAAGGAACAATATACAACAGGCTTCTGGTATGGTGAATGGGCCACAGGTTTATGTTTCAATAAGTAGGTAGCAGACTTATGGTGACATGAGTGAGCAATTGGCCTACAATGCAATGAGTGGGCAACCATCCTACGGTACATGGGTGAATAACATCCTTATAGTGTTGTGAAGAGACCACAGACCGTGTGTATATAGTACCAAGGGCAGGCAACAGGCCTAGGGTCCCCTGAGTGGGCACCAGGCCTACAGTGCCATGACTGGACCTCCCTGCTTGACCTACTTTACTTTGGTTTGTTATTTCAAGTATGTTCATCTCTCCGTCTCTAAGATATTACCTAATTTCTTTTCTTCGGCCAAGCAAGATAACCCTGGGGTAAAAGTGTTTGTATCCAGTAACTGTCACTTCTATGACTCTGAAATCTACCATCCCTGTATCTCAGAGCTTTTACATTTAGCACTGCTATGTGATGCTGTGAGATGTCTTTCTGTATGCTGTGAATATGTGTAACTCCCATTGGCTAATAAGTAAAGCTGTGTTGGCCTATGTCAGGGCAGGATGGAGCCAGGCAGGAAAATCCAAGAGAGATAGTGAAAAGAGAAAGGAGAGTAAGGAAAGATGCCAGTCATTTGCCCAAGGAGCAACAAGATGCCCGCAGACTGGTAATGTCACAGCCACATGGCAACATATAGATTAGTAGAAATGGGTTAAGTTGGAAGAGCTAGCTAGCAAGAAGCCCGAACCACTAGATCATACCGTATGTAAGTAATATAAGCCTCCGAGAGAAACTTCTGTCTACAATGTGGAGTATGCTTTAAAGATTATTATTTAAGTATTGTCTCAGTCTTCATCATTTAAGGGACACATTGAATTCACTTCCTGTTTTGTAGTCATTGAGAGTATGTCAGCCAAGCTTGGACTCCACATCAAAGCTCTGTTTTGAGTGCATTCTGTCTTCCTTTCTTTGCCTCGTCATTTCCACTTTATTTATCAAATATGTTTTCATCATCAGTTTGTTAAGTTTAGCATCTTGTAATAGGATTTCTTGGACTGCCAACCCCCAAATCATGACATAGAAACTTATTATTAACTATGAATGCTCAGCCTTAGCTTTAGGCTTTGTTTCTAGCTAGCTTTTTATTTTAAAGCTTAAACTTAAATTAACCCATTTCTATTCCAAGGCTTGGTTACCTCAGCTACATGTTGTCCATCCTGCTTCCTCCATGTCTGTCTGTCTGGCCCCTGGCTGGCTGGTTCCCATTTTCTCTGCCCACCAGCCCTGCCTATCACTCCTCTGCCTAGCTGCTGGATATTCAGCTTTTTATGAGACCAATCAGGTGCTTTAGAGAGGCAAGATAAAAAGCAACACATCTTTACAGAGTTAAACAATTATCCTGCAACACAAATGAATGCAACACATCTTTTCATATTTAAATAAATATTCTATTCCATAAAAGCACATGGTATTTTCCTTAATTGCATTCAAGATAAAACATGAATCTCTGATGTATTATCTGGCCTCAGATAACACTTTTCCATTTTCTGATCATGAAAATTAATTCTCTAGTCTGCAGAAAGGATGAAGGACTAAAGAACACTGACTACAATTTACTCAATAATTAATAAAATTACATTTCCCTAAAACTTTGTTGATTCTTTAATGATAGAATCTCAGTGTGTAGCTCATCCTGCCTCATACCCTTCATGAACTTTCTGCTTAAACTTCCTTACTGCTGTGATAAGGTGCGTCTCTCCCCACATCCAGTGTATACTCCGTATCAGACTTATCAGTACTGATATGTGTTGCGTGTATTTTGAAGATATGCAGACGAAAAGAAGCAAGAAGTGTCTAGAGCAAGGCACATATCTATCCCAAGTTCAACCTTAAGAACTTATAATGCTGGGAAACAATGAAAGATAAATCCATTGTAGGACAATTCATAAGATATTGTTAATATGTCAAGAAAGCACCAGTTAAATTGCTGCTACCAAAGTCAACCACTAAATTATTTCCAACAGACTCAATTGATAAGCCATTCTTCCTAAACACTTTTCCAACTTTCAAAAAAAATGACATATTTTTGTGTAATTGGTTTTCTGCTGTGCTGATCCAAAATGCTGAAAGTAATTCTTTCTTCGTTAACTTCATAAGTCATGAGATCAATTAAGAGCCCCTTTAAGGCTTTGATCCTTTAAGACAAAATGCCATGTTTCACTGTGTTCATTCAGTTATTTGCTGTTATTTCTATCACACAGAATGCTGCTGTGTCTGCCACTGATGTTGCTTGAAGACCTATAAACATTCCAGAAAATTCTGTTCAGTAGCCATTTTGCATGCCAATCAGTGGTATTGATTTCCATATTGAGTGGAGATTTTGCTGTCAGTGGTGCTTGAGCAGTGCCCAGCTCAACTGTTTATCATTGATCTTTTCAAAGCACTGGGCCACAGGAGAACTGAATTGTGTCATTTGTAAATATTTTCTCTGCTTTCTTATTTTTTTAAAAAAATTATACAACTAAGTGGTATTTTTATGTAAATGCTAAAATGAGATTTTATGAAAGAGGTAAAATACATATGCATGGAAAATGTAGAAGTGAGGGCTTTCACTGAGGTCTGTAATGGCTTCTTACTTGACAGCACCTGTTCTGTGAAACTAGATGCAGAAAAATAATCCACCCAAACCTTTTAAAAGGACATACTCATAATCAAGCATATTTATCTTCCTATTAATATGGGCACTTTTGAGCTTTACAATGGTGAACATCTAAGGAGGAACATCTAATGAACACCTGCTGTCCAGTTGTTCAATGCATTGTTTTGATTGACATCTTTGCTAAAGACTTCATTTTTACTGATATAAGTATAGATGCTTCACAGTGACTTTTAACAATACTTATAAGCCAGATTGATTGATCTATGGGATTTTCTCACTTTCCTGCCTACACATTTGTGTGCATCTGTCTCTATCTCAAATCTATTCTCTTAATCCCAGATAAGCACAGATTGTTGATTTGTCAGGGGAGATCACCAACCTGAACCATTAAATGGACACATTCCTTCAGCCACCAAGAGGTCACTTCCCTGCCTAACTCTGGTGCTACAGAGTCTTAAAGTAGACTTTGTGCACTGGGTTTTCTGGTTTTTATTATTTGTAGGTGCTTAACAAAAATTCATCATTGGTTTGCTTTAGGAATGTCATGATATTTTATTTAAGACAAATTCTCTGAATCAGTAATAACTACAGTTTGGATTTTGTTTCAGAGTCCTGACATTCTTGAAGTGCACGCACAATTTCATTTGCATGTGCCAGGCTCACTTATTCTAGTGTCTTATAAAGTAATAAGAGTATTGAGACACTTACACAAGATTACCAACAAATATTTAGCCATAAATAACATTAAAGCACTCATATTACACAGCTGCTAAGAATTATATATACCCCAATGATACACACACACACACACACACACACACACACACACACACACACATACACGTACATATATATCTGTTCATTTTCATCAGTTCAATGTTTTATATAATGGTAATAAATTCATTAGAATTTCAAATATATGGTATATTTAAGCTTTTTGAGTTTCCTAGTTAATAGTGCATGTGTGTAGGAAAATTCTATTTGATGAGAACTTCTGGATATTTATACAGTGCAACAGTTCCATGGAACAAACAGGGATCTTCTCAAGACATAATAAATTTGAAGAAATACTTATATTTCCCTGCTCTTTTATGCCTACAAAATGGTGCATTCTCATTTATCTGAAGGGCCTTGATGTTATGAGCCTATTCTTAAAGCTTTGTTACCTACACAGCTTAGCCTTGTGACATGAATGGTGTGTCATTGGCCCCAGGAAATTTTACAGTAGTTATTTAAATCTATAGAAGGACATAAATGTACCAGCTGTTCACAAGGTGGCAGAGAACATTTTAGTTTAATGTATATTTCTAAAGCACTTCTTTAATGTACATGTTGAGTTATAAACAATACCATACATGAAATAAGTATGGCATTAGCTAACCTAGATGGTGATAATCACAGTGATGTCTGGAACAAAAAAAACGTGTCAGAATTTTTTTTGCTAATAATTATAATAATGTGAAAATAAAATATGTTTTCTTCATAGGTACACAGTAAATATAATTTTACCCTATATTAAAACTGAGGTTTTTATGCTCATATATACCCTTGACTCTCATAATCTTTCTACTCTTCTCACAATGACCCCTGAGTCTTGGAAGGAGTAGCTTCCATTTAGGACTGAGAATTCCACAGATTCTTATTCTTGGCACCATACACTTGAGTCATAGGATGTGGATAAAACTAGCTTGTACTTACTTACAAGCTTCACCCCTACTGCCTAGTTTTTATAGTGCTAAAAGACACTATGCTTACTACTTGAGGAGAAAAGTTATTAACAGTAGTACCCAGCTGTAAACCCTGGGAGATGCAATAATGGCTGTCTTGGAAAGACACACCCATGGTGCCACTGTGGTACAAATGGCATGGGAGTAATCAATTACTTATTGACTGAATTGAAGGCCAGTTGTAGTAAAACAAATGGCTACTTATCAATTAAATAAGTCTATACATGGGAAAGGGGGAGGCTTTTAGGTTATTATAAGTTAAATTCATATATATGTATATATTAAATAGAGGGTTTTATTTTTACTTTATTATCTTTTTTATTTAGTGTGCGCACATTTATGTGTATTGGCTCATGCAATATGGAATGCATGTGGAAGTTGGAGGATAACTTATGGTAGACAGTTTTCTTCTTCCACCAGATAGGTTGTGGGGATGGACGAACATGGTCAGGCTTGTTGGACAATGTCTTTGCCCATTGAACTATCTCTCAAGTAGACACAAAAATATAAATAATTTAATTCACCAAATTCTTTCAAGTTGACATAGTCTGAAATCATGAGCAGCATCTTCTGTTAAAGTTTAATCAAGTCCAAGGATGTGTTTCAGTATCAGCTCCTCACCTCTACCTCTGTGCACTTGAATTTTGTTGGTGTTGCTGACTCAGTCATCTTAGAAGCTATAATGTAAGGAAGGTTTTCTGGGCTACATAAGAGACAAGAATTGAAACTAAATTTCTCACTGCATGTACAAGGTAAAACAAATTGTAAAGAACACTCATGTGTGATCAGAATAAAATCAATTGTGCAAATGATAAGCCTTTTCTTTTTAAGATATTTCATAAAAGTCACATCTAAATGATCATCAAACCCACTGTGGGTAGTACTGTGTTCTCTGAGAACAAGAATTCTGTAATGTTTACCTTTACATCTCCAGTATTTGAAGCTCTGAGAACAAGAGGCTGATTGAAGAAGAAGAAAGTTATGACCAGTAAGTGGTAATTGCAAGCATATACTTTGCTGATGACATTTGGATGGGTTTCTCTGCAAAGAAGGTCTTCACAGAATGATTGCTGCACACAGAATGATGCTTGCAGGGCACCATATTGAAGCAGAAGAGAGCCAAGGAACTTTTTGAGAAGTGAATGGAGATGCTGCTGCTGAGTGCAGTACACAGTGTATCCTGGGCATAGAGCTCTGAAAGTCAGCAGTGGCTGTGTCTTCATGGCCATATAGTTTTTCACATCTAACGGAGGTCAGGTGCAACACTTCAAGGGAGAAGCATAGATATGTTCTCATGAACTAAATCACTTTTATCTGTTCTCTGCTTAAGAGATTTAGATATGTAAAAAAATAATTCTGATAGGACTTAGACCTGAGTCTTTGCCTACTGTGAGGACATGGATAACTAAAAAGTGGAAGTCTACAGAGAGCTTTTCTAACTCACACGGAGAAGACAGAGCTAACACCACTGGTACCCATGCATGGCAAGGACAAGACACACCTCTGCTGAGAAGATGGAGTCAAACCACTTATTCACAATGGAACTGCTGTAATCCTTTTGACAATCTACCCATGCTTCTTTTATGAATGTACAAAGAATGCAACCCATGTTCACAGTCCTCATTGCCAGTGACCATACCAGCAGGCTGTGGAAGATAATATGAGATATGAACCATATAGAAGCATAACCAAGTGGTAAAATGTAAGAACAGAAAAGAAACATGCATGGTGAAACATATATGAAAATTATTCAATACTTTAAATGTGCTAGGTTTCCGGGAGTTCATACCAATTAATAGTTCACAAAAATTACATTAATTCACAGAAACTCAGGGAAATATGGATCCATGAGTATGAATCTGCTTAACTCAGATGACTTTAGGTTTCATGTGTGTGTATGACTTCAGTGTGTTCCTATGATTGTGATTCAAAATGAAAGACCATGCTCAAAAGTGGGATTCATTGAACATAGTGATGTTTGCCTGAAATCCAGTCCAGACCACATAATAAAAAGCTGTATAAAAAAACCTTAACATAATTAAACATAAAGTGTAGCTCATCTATCACATTAACATTTGTGTGTTTTCTCTACCTAGAGAAATGAAAGCTCATCATTCAATATGAAAAGTCTTCTTACATCCATCAAAACAAAGACACCAGTGCTTTGTGCATTGGAAATAAGCACATTTGCTATTTCTCTTCTGAAGTCATGTGACTCTTGTTTTGTTCTATGCATCAGAACTGAAATTGCCTTATAGTAGATATTTGTATTTCTTCTACATATTACCACAAGTTATAAGCTTATTTATATAATCCTTTTGTCTGTGTGTTTGTTTTGATCCTTACAGCTACCATCTGGTCTTCTTTGGGCTGCTGTTTGAATAAGATTGGCTTAGTCCTGGGATTGCTGAATTCATCAGATAGAGAAGTGATCTATATGTTAAAGGTGACATGAGCACTCAAAATAAGGTCAAGGAAAAGCTGCTACTTCAAAGTACAGTGTACATCCTTGCCATAAAAACTCTTGGCTGGAGGTTATTCAAAGAAAAACCCCAAGGCCAGGATTGTGCTACAGAATGAGATACTGTTAACAGGGGAAGCCTGAGACTCCAAAGCCATACAAGCTAATGCCACTGAACTAGGCTGTACACTTGAACTAGATAGTAAGACCCTATTACTGAAGATACCACATCTCTTGGTCACAGGCACAAGGAAATCAAGCCAGAACTGGACTGGAAGCTCCTGCCCCTACTGACTAACCTTTGCAGAAGGTGTTATAAAGATGTCTAAAGAGTTGTTTTCAATGGTCTTATTCAGCTCCAGACTCTGTACAACTCTATCAACTGTCCAGGCAACAGTGGCAAGTCTTTTTGGGGCCCACAAACTGCTTTCTTATTAGATTTGGTACTCACTCCACACTAGGATCCATGACTGTTACAGGAATATTCCATCAAAAAACCATAGCTGTGGAGAGCACATGCCATTGTGGGAAAATTACTACTGCTGTTCTTAAGTGGACATGATGGACTCATCAAATTTTCTTCTAAATAAATATGTTTATGCAAAGAGATTAATGCAGCTGTCAGAGAAGCTTCCCTTTGCAGTTGGCAATAGTAAGTGCAGGGACTCAATTGGTCAAAATAGTAGGAATAAAAGACTGTTGAAAGTCAAACCATAGATGTCTCATCTATGTTATCCCTCCATTGCCCGGGAAACATTAGAGAAGAAGAGAAGAAAATAAAGTAGCATCTGAGAGAAAACAGGGGGAGTGGTGTGGAATGGTGGCTTCCAGGCACAGCCCTCTTAAATTCACAGTAGCTGTGATTGCCTACACAAATATGCAAAGAATTGGGCTTGTCAATCCCATGTCCTGCAAATGGGAGGGGATCATGGAGCCCCAACTCTCTCTGAAGATTTATGCACAGTTAACAATGGAAGAAAAAGAGATTTTCATCAATGATGTAACCATAGGTAACGTGCCCGGGTTGTCATAAACAAACCCCCTCTCATGCAATTATAAACAGCCTTAATGAAACTCTCTCTCACTCTCTCCTCTCTCTCTCTCTCTCTCTCTCTCTCTCTCTCTCTCTCTCTCTCTCTCTCTCTCTCTCTCTCTCACACACACACACACACACACACACACACACACACACACACAAAGACATAATATAGACATAGAAGGGAAGCTAGTAACCAGTGGAAAAGAAGGGAATTAGTGGGCATGAAAGAAATGCAAGAGTCATGGGGTTGGTATTATGGACATACATCATGTAAATGTGTAAAGATGTCATAATGAAATCCAAATCCACTATTACACATAATTATGATGTGCTAGTATAACCATGTTAAAAATAAAAAATAGAATTTTCATTAGAACAGTATAAACATTCTGGTATTTTGCTGCTGTTCAATGCTTTCTGCAAGTAGCTAAACCATAGAATGTTTCATAAAGTTAGAGAGTGCTAGGCAGTTTTTAATTTTAGACACAGATAATTCTTTTAATTTGTTTTATTTTTAACAAAGTCTTGCTCACAGGCTTGTGGTGATATATTATATACCTCAATATATTGTGCACCCTAACAAAGCTTATCTGATGATCAGGGTGAAAAGCCAGCCACTATATTAAACACAGAATTCAGGCAATGGTAGCACATGCCTTTAATCCTAGCATTCAGGAGTCAGAGATCCACCTGGATCTCTGTGAGTTCAAGGACACACTGGGGAACAGAGCCAGGCATGATGACACACACCTTTAATCCCAGCACTAACCATAGAGGTCTGGAGGTCTGTACAAACTGACAGAAAGTGATGTAGCTGGGTGGAGAGGAGAAGTGAGATTCAGAACAGAAAGACATATAGGCATGGGTATATAGGAAGTAGGTCTCTTTGGATGAGGATTTCCATGTGGTAAGAATGTGGCTGGCTTCTTTCTGCTTTTCTGGTCTCTCTGATTTTACCCCAATATCTGACTCAAGGTTTTTTTTATTATTAATAAGACCATTTAGCAATTCATTTTACACAGGTTAGCCTGGAACTCATGTTTCTCCTGCTTTGGATACTGAGCAATGGGATTACCCATATGTGCTAACATGACAAGTTGCCAGTCACATTTCCCTTCTCCAACCTTGCAAATGTTCCTCAGAGAGCAATGGAGTCCTTCACCCTCAAAGGAGAATGCCTCATTTCTCTTTTTCCTCCAGTGCAAGTCCTCCCCTCTGCAGCCAGCTCTGTCATTACAGTACCTTGCTGTCTGGCTTCTTTCAGACTTATGGGAGCAAGCTCTACTCACACAAGTGTAGAAAAGAGAGTCAGCAATATTCTAGGGTAGCAGGATTACTTTTCCTCATTAGCAATGTGCCTTCTGTAGGCATAGCTTTGCATTGCTTTGGAAACTTCCTTCTCTTTGACCTGTTACCTCTGAGGAGTGATGGATCTCCATGCCCATTTCCTCCATCATTCTCCATGTTTTCAAAAGCATTTTATAATCTTCAGTTATCTTCCTGAGTCAGACATCCATTTCCTGCCAGAAGACAGAAACCAAGCAGCTCTAGTGACAGGCTGGTGTCATTTGTGAGAGACAGGTAGGCCACTAGCCTATGGCACAGCCAATGAATAAAGAGAAGTGAGGGGGTGGTCTACTGTAATCAAACACAGTCATGAAATGCCCTTTAATGGTAGCTCTACAATCTTTCTGTACTCACTATAGGGATCAAAATACATTCTTAACCTTACCCATATGACTTTCATTAATATTTTATTACTATACATTAAGAAAATTCTCATATGTGATAATTTTCCCACTCCTGAGGCACTGAACTACAGTTATTGTGCAGGACACTTTTCCAACTGTAGGGTTGGATGCTTGCCTTAAATGATCTTCCATATGTTAAGGCTCACAAAAGCAAAACTGCCTTATCAGTTGTCTTTATGCTGACTCTTCTTGGTGCTCTTCAATGTTATCTTAACACCCCCCTTTATTTAATACTGGTATCCGCAGCCTGCCTTCAGTATGTGAACCGGCTGCTTGTTGATGGATTCTTTATTTTCATTGACTTAAAATGTCCTATTTGGCTAAACCATTCAATACAAAGTCTAGTGGAATGAATTAATTTTAGGTTGGCAGATTATATATTGTATTTCTTCTAGGATTTTGCACTTATTTTTATATTGCTTTAGATGGCAAATATTCAGATACCTGTATTCTCCCCATTGTACCATGACTCTGCAGCATTACCATTTACTGTTCTATGCTGTTTTACATTGTGGTTATAATACACTTCAAAGAAGTTAATGTTTTCATTTTATTTACGGATTTCTCTGTGTGATGTATACACATGTTCCTTTTCCTACACTCTGTGTGCATGTATCAGAGTTCATCTTCAGATATCCTCCTCTAGCTCTCTCCAACTTACTTTGACTCAGGATCTATCCCTGAACCAGGGGCTCACCATTTCCTTAGGGTATTCTGACTGCCTAGCGAGCCCCCGGGGTTCTGCTGATTTCAACCCCCGTAGTGCTGGGGGACAGCAGTGTAGCTGGAGAATTTCTCTCCAGCTTCCGCCGCGAAGTCCTGCCAGTCCCGGAACCCACATATAAAATAAACACACAGACTCTTACATTATTTGGTCCCACCTATACTTCCTGTCTGGCTAATGGCCAATCAGGGTTTATTTACATATAGCGATATCCACAACACAGCAGAGAACTCTTCACCCCTCCCATTTTCATAAGTGAATGCTGGTGTCAACCTCAAGACCTTGTGTTTGAGTGACAAGCACTTGACCCACTAGGACATATTCTCATCCCCAAGATTTTGCTTGTTATATGCATCCTGCTTCTAGAAACTGAAAATTCCATCATTCTCAAATTTGGTAAGATGTGGCATTATAATTTATGTAGATAAATTGTCATGTACTCTTTAAGCTGGTTAAAAGAAGATATCAACAGTAAGGAAGCACCTACATATCTCCTCCCAAATCTGTCTTGGGTCAAGTTGGCCCCCTAGCTCTTATATAGAGAGAGTGTGGAAAACAGCCTGTTTTATTAACATTGTTCATGAGAACATCTAGAAGGTAAGCCATTTTCAACAGACGTTGTTATTGTTGTTTACCCAGTGGTCTAAAAATGCCTGCAATGCACACATAAAGTTGACAGCTCATCATTCCTGGAGGGAAGGTTCAGTCAAGAACACAGCTGACTGCCTCAGCTTCCCCAGCTGAGTTCTGCGGGATGGTTCTAAGTCCCAGATTTGATAATGCGACCTTTGTCTGCTCTTTCACATGTTAACTCAGCCATCACTGCTGGATCTTTGAATAGGTCGGTTTTATGATGCTGTGCTATGTGCTGCTTCTTTATCTGCACTTGCTATTTGCTCTTCTTTTATTTGTTATATACTAACTCACTCACTCAAAACATAATCCATAACTGCTATAGACCAGACTCTGGACCATGCAGAAAAGGTGTACATGTCATTATTGTAAATATTCATCCCATTTCAAATATTTCTCCTTCTGAGATGCAAGTTGCAATGTTAAAACTTGAGCTGTGGACATATAGGTCCTCAGTGCTCAGTTAAAAGTTTAACACCATTTCCACATATTTCAAATAAGAATTTTTAAAGTTGTCTTTAGTAGATCAACTCTAATGACATATTTCATTAAGTGCTAAGTACATACTATATTATTTATAATATCAAATTAAGTTTTTTTCCTGACATTTCAACTTAACTTTTAAAAATATTAGTATTTTAGAAATTTTATTTGTATGAATACTTTATCTGCATTTATATACATGTAGCACATGCATGCATTGCCTATAGAGGCCACAATAGCTAACTGGAGCTTGTAACTGAAGTCACAGTTGGTTGTGGCCTGCCATGTGGGTGCTGGAAACAAAACCTAGGTGTAACCCCACTCCTGGTACCAGTCTGGCTAGCTCATTTGGTAGAGCATAAGACTCTTAATCTCAGGGTCATAGATTTGTGCCCCACATTGGACACCAGATATTGGTGGAAGCATTAAGGCATCTCCACGTAGTTAAAAGGAAGGTTTATTTGGGGTTTTTACTTACAACAAGTAAAGGGATAGGTTACAGGGTCTAGGAGAGGTGAAGTGCAGTCCAGTGGTGTTCTCTGGAGAACTCTACTCGGTCTACCATCCAACATCCAGGATTACCAGGAACCAAGAGAGCCGCACATCAGGATCCCAGGTCTTAAGGCTCCCGTCTTGGCCCTGCCTCTGGTACAGGCCATAGGTAGGCATGACAGTTACCAGAAGCCACAATGGGTAGCACTTCCAGGTCAAAACTGGAACAGCTACCCACTACACCTAAGTCCTCTGGAAGAGTAGTCAGTGCTCTTAACCACTATGCCACCTTACCAGCTCTAGCTTCAATTTTGTTATTTCTTCCATTTAT
This sequence comes from Peromyscus leucopus, assembly GCF_004664715.2. Lineage (NCBI taxonomy): Eukaryota > Metazoa > Chordata > Mammalia > Rodentia > Cricetidae > Peromyscus > Peromyscus leucopus. The sequence goes on along the minus strand of NC_051077.1, from coordinate 7,664,736 downwards.
TTGTTATTTCTTCTGTTGTTATTTAATTCTAAAAATAATACTTTTACATGCATTATAAGCAAGTTCTTTTTATACCTTTATGACTATAGTAGTGACAAGACTCAGAAATCCTACCTTGCCCATTGTAATATCTGGACCATCTTGGGATGACTCTGAATGTGGATTAAATACTCTATTTCTTCATGTATTACAAAGTTTTGAATTTTGTTCTTTATGCCACCAGTGACACATTGTGGACCTGTTCATGAAAGACACAGATCTCATTTAGCTGTAAATGACTTCCTTAAATTCCAACAGCTTATTTTAAATCACTTGTGCTGGAGGACAGATGAAACTTATTGTTTTTGTTATGTGAGGATGCATTTATTTGCACATACAAATTATTAGTTACTTCATAGCAAGTCATCTTAGGACTCCATGACTTGAAATAATCAATGTGCCATGTCTCTCAGTTCCAGTGGCTGTAAGTTTAACAATGTAATACCAGCATGATTCTGGATCTGGGCCCTTCCTAAAGGTGCATTCAAGGAATAATTTATATCTATAATGATCAAAGACATAGCTGGCCCTGAGAATTCACTTCTGGGTATATTCATATAGCTTTGGCCATAAATAATCAACTCACCAAATTTTCTACATACTGCATATGGTGTAATAGTTAAATTTCTCTATGGTTAGTGAACCCAGTGAAAGAGAAATGTCAATAGAAAATCTCTGATCTTCATAGTGCAATGTCAGAAGTGGCATGTCACTGCTTCATGCATACTCCACCCACGTGGGAGATATTGTGGGGAGGAATAATATTGAGTGACCAGAATGTGAGGAGACATCTTAGAGGCTGGATACAATAATTTACCATTCCACACATGCAAAATCATTCATTTCTAAGACCTTCCAAAATTCCATTCCTTTTACTACATCAAGTGAAAACACAACACTAAATTTTCACGTGATCAATGGACAGATGGTTATGACTCCTCTCATGTGGTTCAAAGCACCCTTCTCAACTCCCTCCTTGCACATCAGATGCAGCAAACAGGATGAATATGTTACACCCGGTAAGAGTGGGAGAACGCTTCATTTCTGTCTTGGTTTTAAAATATTTTATGATTAACTTATTCTGAGCTTTCAAAATTTTATCTCACCCCAATTAAAACTGAGTCCTGGGGGCTGGAGAGATGGTTCAGTGGTTAAGAGCACTGGTTGGACTTCCAGAAGTCCTGAGTTCACTTCCCACCAACCACATGATGGCTCACAACCATCTGTAATGAGATCTGATTTCCTCTTCTGGCCTGTGTACATAGTAAAGTAAATCTTAAAAAACAAAACAAACAAAAAACCCCGAGTCCTTGCCCCTGAAATTACAAACACATCTGTTTTGATTTGGCTTTTGTCAGTCAACTGTATGATTCACCAGGCACACAGATTTTGACCTTCTTTTCTCCGTTCTCCTGTACACCCCTAGCCTTCTTCTGTCCTGTGCACCTGATACTGGAGCTGGGTATTCTATCTGAGACACTTAATTTGTGCTCCTCTTACGTTCTGATGTTTAGTTGACTTAAGCCAATAACAGACATTGGGGAGCCAGGTGGTAATTAATTAAGAGAGTTTGGGGACAATCTTCTCACTGTTCTCTTTCGTTGCTTCCATTTGGAGAACTTCTCTTTAGCATGACATCTAAGCTTGAACTTGAATACTTATTCAACCCAAGAGAGGGTCTTTCAACTGTTACTTCCTAGAACCTTGACTATCCATTTGGACTTTCTACACTTGTCCTCTTCAGACCCTCTTCATTAAATCCTCTTTTAAACATAATCTGTTTCCCAATCACATCTCAGGAGATAATCCTCTCCTCCTTTGCTCTTTCTTTTCCTATTTAGCAAGATCTTAGGTTCATACATATTTACATGGATGTTCCTAAGTTCTCAGTGTATGAATGAATACATGGGATTGTATGGATATAAGCAGAGCAACCAAGGAGAGGCAAGCACAAGGAATTATTTTCTGTTGTGGATTAACCTAAATGCATTTTGAGCTTTCTGAGCACAAGGAAGGCAATCTCTAGAGGAAGCTGTAGTTAGAAGTTGTGTTGATTTTCATTGAACACTGTCATTGCTGTACAAGGAATTCTTTCCTAAGATTGTATCATTTTCCACATTGAAAATACACGTGTGTGTCAGAGCAGAGTTCTAAACACATCTTCCAACAAATGGACATTTAAAGATCTCACAGTATGAAGGTGACAGAAGTGCCACAGATATCTCAAGTGATATCAAGGGAAGATGCCAGGGAAACGAGAAGGGACTCTGCTTTCAAGGAGGAAGTAGGCAGTCTGCCATTTCTATAGGATTCTTAGTGTGTTAGGTGCACTATGATGAAGCTGATACCTCACAGTCCAGGCCTTAGCATCATGACTATTCCTTTAGCAGTGGGTAGGTAGAATTCTGCTGGAGGAGGAGACCATACCTGACAACAGGATAAAATCCACAGATGCTTGTAGCACCTACCTACTCTCCTTCGACTGTAGTCTTATTTTTTTGTGATCTTACAAAGTTGAGCAATATGATAATTAAAACAAAATTCACTTGGAGAAAATTGTATCTTCCTTTGTGCTAAATCTTTGACATAGTGACCCTAGTCTGTAAGCACGAGATGGAATGATAAGAGAAGAAATGGTGAGAGGTAGAGTAGAAACAAAAGTAGGTTAGTTTATTTTTCCCAGTTTAGTAATGGGTAAAGCCAAATTATGCTGATCCCTACTTGAAGAGGTAAAAAGATCTAAAGCCATACATGTGAAGCTACATAATTTTTACTATTGTTTCAGAAAGCTTAAGATGTATTTATGTAGAACAGAAACACAAAAGGTGCCCATTTGGATTAATTCTCCTTTGCCGCCTTTGTTATATATACATACCTGAACATCTGCACACTCACAGTTACACACACACACACACACACACACACACACACACACACACACACTTGTTAAGTAGGAAAAGCTGGAAAAGAACAGAGTGACCAGAAGGACATCATTAGGAAAAAAAGTGGAACCAGTTATGATTTCAAAAAGAATTTAATGACAAACTCTTTCCTGAGATATGCAGAGTGAAAAGAATCATGGCAGATAGTCAAGGCTCAGAGGAATAATACCAGGAAAACAGGGCCTCTCGTCTGCTGAAAGGTCAAGTACACTGAGCATATCTAGAGACCATGGTCAGGTGGTGTACTGAAGTTTTAAAAATAGAGACAACTCTAAAACAATAGATTAATACTTGTCTTGTAAAGACTTTCTCACTGTGATATTTATGTGATTATAAAGGAGTCACAACCACATGATGAATTAATTTTACTCAGACTCCTCTACCTGAGACTACTAGGAAAAAAAAATACCTGAATGTTTCAGCTCAGGGCCTTTTGTATTGACAGATAAGAATCTATTAACGTGCCTCAACTTCCATTCAGAAAATTGAACCCTTAAGAAAACAAATTATTTTGTTGTTAAATTCAGGTATTGCAAAAGGACTAAGGAGTAAAATGTTTGTCTATTGTGTGTGTGTTGGAGAGTAGAAAGGGTCTATCTATTTAAACAATTATTCTGTGCTGAGTACAGTGGCCACTTGTACATTATTATGTGAGCCAAATTTCAACCAGACCCTTCAAGGCAAGGACTGTCTTCATTTCTCAGATGAGAGGATGGGAATTCAGAAAGCTACAGTGTCTCACTGGCAGACATGGATATTATGACACCTTGTAAAACTTTCCATGATAAATTGGTCATTATTTCTGAAAGCCAGATAGAAAGTCTTTAATTAGAGTTTTGAAATGTGCTAGATAATTCTCAATTTTATGCACCTAGGTGAGAGAATGATCCAATTAGGAATAGAGTCAGGTTTCTGAGTAGATATGTGGATAGTTGAATATGGCTCTCCATATTAGAGTCAAATGAAAATCAGCCCCAATCCATGCTCATCCTTCAGTCTAGTTCAGCCAACACCTGAGTCTCTAGCATGTGATACCATCCATGAATTTACTCTGTGATTAACAACGCAGTACACACCTGCTGCCAACAATAATATATTATGCACTACTAAAGATTTGCTAATGAATACTATTTTAGTTATCTGATACAGGAAATTGATCAGTACATGTACACAGTAATACATCTGCGGGCAAAGAAAGACAAGACTATAAAAGAAAAAAAGAAAACAAGAAAACCAATTTATCAAAATTAAAATCCAATAGTTTAAAACAAAATAAAATCATTTAGTATCAGACAAAAAACGCGATGACAAAATGATATATGATCCCTATGCATATGCTAAAATTTAAATTTAAATAACAATGGTTTGAAAGGACAGGGAAACAACCTTAAGTTTGTGTGACTTCTAGGAGCACACAGAACAATGCAGATATTCCCGTTAAGTGAATCTACAGATTCTGCTCTGTGAAAACAGGACAACATTTCTTACATGCAAGCAAAGCAATCTCGGGATCCAGCAGGTTTCTTTTAGGGTGCATGGTACATCAAAGAACATGGGGTCATTATCTGGAGAGCACTGCACCCTACAGTCATGAGTTCTGTATAGAGCTGCCAAAATTGGAATCAAGAGCCATCAGGGAGGAAAGAGGTCAGGAAATCTCCCTACACATATCCACATCAGCACATAACTACACTGATCTCCATTGTTTTCAGTCATTGGACATTGTGTTAATTCAAAGATGCCATTTACTATATAATTCTTTAAGTAATAAATACAAAAATTTTAGTTTCTGCACTGGAATTATTGTTTAATCAAGTTTTGTTCTGGAAATTTATCTTTACTGCTGTTAGTTTTAAATCCTGGGTTTTAGCTGAGGTTATATTAGTCTATAAATCTTGAATATTGTTAATGAACATTCTTAAAATCTGCAAGAACTCATCAGCTTTACCCTAGTTCCAAACAATGAAGGAAGATTATGAAATATAAATTTTGATCAATTACTTTCATAATGTATGCTATTTTTCTTCAAAAAAAAATTTTAAGCAAGGCGGTGGTGGCACACGCCTTTAATCCCAGCACTCAGGAAGCAGAGGCAGGCAAATCTCTGTGAGTTCTTGGCCAGCTTGGTCTACAGAATGCGTACCAGGACAATCAGGTATACACAGAAAAAACCTGTCTAGCAGAAAAAAAAGGAAAGAAAAGAAAAGTCTTCTTGTATTTGACGCCATTCTTTCTCTGTGCACTATTCATACTCAGGCTTGTCTTTCTTGAGAGGTTGGAGGTTAACCTAACAAAAACAGATTAATGGCAATATCCCTCTTTCTCCTTGCTATCCTCACATCATCATTTCCAACATTTCACCTTCCCTTCTCCTCTCTACCTCCCACTTCCTTTTATCATGCTCTCTCTCCTTCTTGCTATCTTTTCTGAGACATAGTCCCACTGTGGTCTCCAAACATGAGATTCTGCTGATTGGTACCAGGAATCATAATTCACAAGTGTGAGTCAGCTGACCTTCACCTTTCACCTGCCTTTTTCCCAGCTATTGCATCACAGGTGCACACATTCAGGAAGGTCTGAGGAATCTGGATGCAGACCTGGTGGAGCACTGGGAGTCTAATTAGTGAGAAAGAAGAGGGTTTATATGAGCGAGAATTGTTGAAGCCAGGGTTGGATAAAGCACAGGGACAAATAACCAAACGAATGGAAGCACAGGATCTATGAACCAAAGGCTGAGGGGCCCCCAACTGGATCAGGCCCCCTGAACGGGTGAGACAGTCATTTGGCTTGATCTGTTTGGGAGGCAGCCGTGTGTTGGTGCCGGGTCCTGGGCTTGTTGCATGAGTTGGCTGTTTGAATCCTGGGACATATGCAGGGACACTTGGCTCGGTCTGGGAGGGGGGGACTGGTCCTGGCTGGACTGAGTCTACCAGGTCGATCCCGGTCCTCGGGAGAGACCTTGATCTGGAGGAGGTGGGAATGGGGGGTTGGATGGGGGGAGGGGGAGGGGGGCGAGAGTGGGAGAACAGGGGAATCTGTGGCTATTATGTTGAACTAAATGATGTTGTAAAATAAATTTACTTAAAAAAAAATCTACCTTAAAAAAAAAAAAAAAAAGATGTTGACTCACTCTTTCTAGGTCACTTCGTTGCTACTAAAGAGTGAGAATATATTTTACTCTATATTTTTTATTTTATAAAATACTTTTAATTTATAAATGTATTTTATTCTATTTAGTCATAAATATTTTATATATTTATGTCCAATCTGTGTTGTTTTATTTGTATGCCTTTAGTGGGCTTTAAGAACTTTGTTTGGTCATTTCTATTTTTTTTTATTATTTGTGTGTGTGTGGGGGGGACTTTGTGTGTTTGCGTGCATGTATGTATGTGCATGAAGTATGTGCAGTGCAGGTTGGTGGCAGAAGAGGAATTTGGATCCTCTGGAATTGAAGTTATAGATGATTGTGTGCTACCATGTGCGTGCTGGGAATGGAACTCAAGTCCTCTATAAAAGCAACATTCATCTTTACTACTAACTTTACACTAACTTTAGTGTGTGTGTGTGTGTGTGTGTGTGTGTGTGTGTGTGTGTGTGTGTTTCAGTTTTTCTGGGTTTGTGCTTTGTTTTAAAAATCCGATGTTTTATGATTTCTTCAGTCTCAAATACTTCAATTTCATTCCCACTGCTCCCTTATTCATATAGGAAATCCCCTTTCCCTTCCCTCTCTGGGTCTAACAGAGGTTTTCTGGGACTTTTAAAACCTCAACTCACTATTAGTGTGTTGTTCTCTAGATCAGTCCTGGAACACTATCAACAACTATTTTTCTCTTCCTATGTCTAACCTACTCTGGATACATGCTGAGTTTTTATACTATTTCAGTGAATAAAATATCAGAGCATGCACAACTCAGAAATAAAACATGAGAAGGAGAAGAATGTTTGAAAACTCAACCCAGATTCTACTTAGGGAAAAGGTTCTATAGAGCTTTTAGAATTTAGGAAAATAGTGTACCTATCTTAGTTATGGTTTCTATTCCTGGGAAGGTACACCATGACCATGGCAACTTTTATTAATATATATATTTCATTGCAGCTGGCTTATAGTTCACAGGTTTAGTCCATTATCATCATAACAGGAAGCATGGTGGCATGCAGGAAGACATGGTGCTGGAGATGGGTTGAGAGTTCTACATCTGGATGGGCAGGCAGCAGGAAAAGAGGGAGACACTGGGCCTGGCTTGAGCATCTGAAACCACAAAGCCTGGCCCCAGGGATGTACTTTCTCCAGAAAGGCCACACTTACTCTAACAAAGCCACACCTTCCAATAGTGCTGCTCCTTATGAGGCTATGAGGGCCATTTTCGTTCACCACAGTACCCTTCCCTCTATAGTCATTTTTAATACATGCACTTTTATGAACAACTTACTGTTACCATTCTGTTTCTGAATTTTATTAATTTCCCATGTGTGTCATCCTATTTCATATGTGAGTTCTAATTTTGAGTTACATGCTCACATTTGGTTGGATTTTATCTGAATATCCCAAGGATGAGGTTCCCCTCAGAAAACATTGCTGTTTCCTGTTTCCTTAAATGATCACTACAAAGCCGTATTGGTTTATATGTTACAAGTTGTTAGCATTTAGGCATCTTTGCTGGCCTGCCCTTAGGGTCCTGACAGGATCTGTCCTCCGATGCAGCCACTAAGAGCACCCCTGTGTACATTTGCTGCTTTCTCTTATAAAAGGCGAGCCTCACCCACCTCCTGTTTCTTTCTCTTCCTTCACTCTTGTCCCCAAAGATGGGTCTTTCTCTGGCTTCCCCTTCCCAATAAACCTCCCATGTGAGCCCTGTTGTATGGTGTGACTCTTTCTTGCCACTTTAAAATTAAAAATAAGTCAATTTATGAAATAAGAATACATGTAACCGACCCATGCTGCAGCATGGTGAGCCAGAACCCACATGAGACTAAGTGCCATCCATGCTTCCATTGTCACAAGAAAGCTTTAACATGGATGTGCACATCTTTTTTTTTTTTTTTAAATACCTTTATTATTTATTTATGGTAGTTCCAGGCCCTTGTGCATGCTAGGAAGCATTTTAGCATAAAGTTACATCCCCAGCCCTTGGGTGTGTCTCTTTGTTTTGAACTGCACTTAGACTGTAGCTCTTAGATCTGAGGTTCTCAGCTATCACTCTAGGTCGCGTCTCTCTTCTCCTGTATACACACTGCCCCTTGTTGAGCACAGAGGAGCAAGTGTGACAGCCATTCTCAGGACAGTCAACATTTTCACGTACATTTGGAGACCTCACTCCTTTTCCATGTTCAATCCTTAGTTGTTTTTTTTTTCAAAGTAATTATGAAGGTAATTATTTACTTAAAATCACATTTGTTGATTTAAATCATATTTTTTTGTTTTGAGAATTAAGCATCCTGATCTTATGTAATTTTGTAATAGGATAAAGGAATAGCAGAGTAATTTTTGTGTGATAATTTACAGTTGTTAAATGTCACCCATCCTCTGGTGTTCTGGTTCCAGAGTTCATTAGCTCCTTGGAAGTGTAAAGATGTAAAATGCATCAAAAGCATGAAGGGGATGCTCATGCTTCCCCTTAGTATCTCCTTCCTCCAAGATGCATGGTACCCCGTGTCCACTGTAGACTTCTCTGTGCAGTGCAGCATCTTCAAGGTAGGTACCTCCCCTGACAGGATGAAGCCCATACTTTTGACTGAATAGAAAGAAAATCTCCAGAGTGGCCCATGATTCTTAGGGAAATAGGACTTTTTCCTGGCCCTTTAATTTCAGAATCAATTCTAAGAATGAGGATCTAGCCCTGCCCAAGATAAAAATAGAGACCTCAGATCCTTGAATGTCATTTGTTTGTTTAATTTACTTTGCTGGAGATCTGTTTCATAGTCTTTCCATTATTATTTTCTAGCCAAAAAGTGTAAGATTTGGTTGTGTTTTTATTTAAAACTTTATTTTAGATGATAGGATAATCCCATGTGATGATATCAAATTTTAACTTATCAATAGATCCATTTGTACAATATAATTAATGATAAACAATTATGCTGAATGGGAAATGCTTCAACAGACATTATTTTATGTGGTGTGGATTCAAATGACACGAAGTTATTTTTGAAACACAATTTGCCCAGGAAAACATTATTTTCTGTGCATGAGAAATTCAAGTAGATAAAAATTGACATTATCCAATAAGAAGGTTGTTTCTATTTTCAGTCTTGGTACATTTTTGTGCCTTTCATTACTTTCCAGTTGTGAGTGTCCATTTTTAAATATAATGTTACTATGGACATTTCCCTGTGATACAAACTGACATTTTCTAAATAAGCCACAATATATTTCCTATTTTTAGACTTTGCCTAATTTTCATTTTCTCTTCCCACAGGTTTCCATCTTTGGTCTTTGCATAAATTTATTAACTTTAGAACATTCTCTAGGATTGGAGAGAAGGTAATTACTTAATAAATTATCAAAGGCAGAGCACCAAAGCAAGTTGGTTGGGAATAAAACCAAGTCTGAGAATATAAAACACATCATGGCACATCCACTTCTATTATAGTAAAGTCCTTGGGATGAGTCCTTTTAATATTTTAAATAAGTAAATTCATAGGAAGCACAATTTAAAGGTACCCATGTTAGATTTTGTGTTTATACACGTTATTATGAGAGTTGGGATGTGACTCTGTTGCTTGTCTCACATGCATGTGGTGGTGCCCACCTGCCACCCCACCTCCGAGCGCACCTCTGATGTTGTTTCCAGGGAGGCTTATCTGAAGAAAGAATACCCACCTTGAACATAGCAGCACCTATCCTCTGGGCTGGAGACAGGGACCACCACGGAGGTGAAGGCATGTGCATCAGAAGTTCAAAATCATTTTTGAGTACTTAATGAGTTCAAGTTTAGTTTGGCATGCTTGAAACTTTGTCTTAGCATCATAAAAAAAAAAAAAAACATAAACTGGGAAAATAAGAAAGTTAACATGGCATCCCATCGCCCCTCCCTACTATACACATTAAATGTTGACATATGATGCAGCTGTAATGGTTGTAGCACATCACTTCTCCCTACCACACACATTAAGTGTTGATATACGCAGTCATAAGGTTGGAGCAGTGTTCAACCATTTTGTAAGACTTTACTTAAACCACACCCAGAAGTTTTTGACCTCAGAACAATTTCTCTTTCTGGATCCTTCCTTTGACTCAGCTCTGTGTTAACTGAAGGATGTCTGCTTGCCTTTCTTGACCTGAATATCCCCAGGCAACCTTCTGCACTGTCCACAGACTGTCACCGTGGAAGCCATCAAGTGATGTGAGGAGATTTTTAAATGACTATATTCACTCTGGTGGATATCAGAACAGATAACCCCAAGGAAGGCAGAAGTCAGTATGTGACAGAACTTCCAGAACAAAAAAACTCATTCTTTACTGCTTTTCACTACAGAGATTTGGGCAGGGAGGCCATTCTCGGGAGTATGCAAACAGGGACAACATCAGGGATTTCTCTCCATCAATTTGGCTCAGGGCTCCCATGCTGCAGTTAGAATTTGTATATCTGTGATTTCTCTGGAGCTCACAGCTCATTATGATCTTTCTTTCTGATGATGCTTTAGATGAGGCTTGCTATGGCTCATCTTGTCAACTTGACTGGATTTAGATTCACCATGGAAACATACCTCTGGGTGTGCCTGTAAGATTGTTTTCAGAAAACTAACTGAAGAAAGAAAAACAACCCAGAATATGGGCAGGAATATCCGGCGGACCAGGAGCAGAGACTAAATAAAAGGTAGCATGGACTGGGGAGAGGACTAGGGAGGTAATAGCACTTGTTGTGAAAGCATGAAGACCTAAGTATATACAAAAAACCAGGCATGGCTGCATATCCCCTATCCCAGCACTGAGGAGCAGAAAGAGCTGAATCCCAGCATCTCACTGGCTACCCAGCCCACCTCAAAGAACAGCTTCTCATTTAGTGAGAGAAGCAATAAGGTAGAAAGCTGCAGAGGAAGACATCCAATTTCCCCCTCCAGCTTCTCCATGCTTGCTTGTGTGTACACACAGCCACACGCTCATGTGCACATAGCACATAAACTCATACACACAGGCATACTCACATGCATATGTATGTGTATGTGACACACACACACACACACACACACACATACACACAGACATACACACAAATAAACAAATAGTAGCAGACCATGAATACTCATCCATCTCTGCTTCCTAGTATCAGATGTAATGTGGCAAGCTTGCTGCCATGTCTTCCCATTATAATAGACTGTGTGGAGGCTGTGTCTGTGCCCATGTCCTTGCCACCTAATAGAACAGCCACCAAGATATTGTTTGGGGTGTGTACATGTGTGCATATATGCACATACTCTCACACACATACACTCATGTGCAGGTGTGTGTGTGTGTGTGTGTGTGTGTGTGTGTGTGTGTGTGTGTTGTCAGGTGTCTTTCTCAGTTTCTCTCCACTTCAGTGTTTGAGACAGGTGCTTACTGAACCAATTAACTAGATTGGGGCCATCAAGACTCAAAGACCCTCTTGCCTCTCTGCCTTACCATGTTGAGATTTTGTACATAATCCACCACACTTAGCATTTTATGTGAGTGATGAGCATCTGGAATCAGGTCTTCAGGTTTGTATATTAGACAAGTGTGGTGATATTTTGTTTGTGATCTAACAAATAAAGCTTACCTGAAGATTAAGGTGGGGAGCTAAACCACTAGTTAGCCATAGAGGCCAGGCAGTGGTGGCACAGACCTTTAATCCCAGCACTCAGGAGGCAGAGGTAGGTAGATCTCTGTGAGTTCAAGGCCACCCTGGGCTACACAAGTCTGATCCAGTCTAAAAGAGAAACAGAGTCAGGCAGTGATGGCACACACCTTTGGTCCAAGCTCTTGGGATCTCACACCTTTAATCCCACCACTAGGGAAATGATATGGTTGGACAGAGAGAGGAATATAAGGTGGGAGGAGACAGGAGCTAAGGTCCCTTTCAGTCTGAGGATTCAGTAGAGGTAACAACTCTAGTGGCTGGCTGTTCCGCTTCTCTGATCTTCCAGCTTTCATCCTGATAACTGACTACAGGTTTTTATTAAGACCAATTAGAATTGATGATACAGACAACATACTGGCTTAGTCAGCCCCCTGCTCCCAATCTCAATATCTGTGATTTTAATACCAACAGGAAATGGGCACTATGTTAAATGATGTAATATATATATATATATATATTATATATATATATATATATATGTTTTTTGAGACAGGGTTTCTTTGTGTAGCTTTGTGCCTTTTCCTGGAACTCACTTGGTAGCCCAGGCTGGCCTCGAACTCACAGAGATCCGCCTGCCACTGCCTCCCGAGTGCTGGGATTAAAAGCATGCGTCACCACTGCCCGGCGACCTAATATATATATATATATATATATATATATATATATATATATATATAATATTGAACTGAAACAAATGCCACTGTGTGGGGAAATTTATGTAGCTTAATGTAAAAACATACAGATTTAGCAACTAGTTTGTAAATCCTCAGACTCACTGCAGCTACATTTCAAATACATGCACAGAACATTTGTCTACACTAGTGATGAAGGGCAAGACTGTGTCAAATCATGGCCTTCAAATATATGCTGGTGTATGTATATGCATCATATCATCTGTGGATCAACACAACCACATATTCAACTTTTCTTAAGCTAGTGAGAAATTGGCTAATCAGCACCCAGGAAGAGTTACAGGCAAGAGATGAATAGTATGGCGTGTTCCCCAATGTCCTTTGGGAGTTCAATAATGAACCAAAGGGAAAAGAAAAAAGAATGATCTTAGGATGCTTAAACAATATTTTGCCTTATTTTAAAGAAATGAAACTTCTTTATACTGATGTGAAAGCTGAGAATAAAATGAGCATACTTATGTATCCCTTTCTTTCTTAATTGAACCTCTCTCTTCCTTTCTTTTACATAATCCCAAGCAATTTATAAAGTTTCCTCTTGTCATAGATGACCATGTTGAAGTTGGCTAATAGATAATAAGTCCCAATTAAAACAAACCTTAAAGATTTATTTATTTTAATTCTATGTGTATGGGTTCTTACCTTAATCTCTGTCTGTGGACCACATTTATACCTGGTGCCCAAAGAGGTTAGAAGAGGGTGTTGGGTGCTCTGGAAATGGAGCTACAGATGGCTATAAGCTATAGGTGCTGAGAGTTTGAATCCTGCTCCTCTAGAAGAGCAGCCAGTGCTTTTAATCACTGAACCACCACTCCATCCCAATAAACCCTAATGTTAAAAATACAGTTTTAAACTGATTTCTTATGGAAAAATCACTCACTTCATCAGATGGGGCTATCATATGAAACTCCATTCATATGGAGTAATTAGTTTGGTGTTTCAGTTTCCTTTCCATTCCAGATAAACATTTCAGACACATAAACAACTATTAATTCCTTTAGAAGAAATAGATTAAAAAGCTATACATTTTTTTGGCTAGTTAAACCTTTGATCATCTAGATACAGGCAAGAAAATAATATTGTTTCTATTTACTTTAAGCTTAAAATAAGGAACACAGTCAATTTTCTTATTTAATAGAGGTATTAATTGAAATTAAAAATGCAATACTCAATCTAATTAATAACTTGCTTGGATGGTATTTTAATTTTGCAAACTATGTTGAAGGGTTCCATGAAGAATTGGTTAGGGACACGAACAGCTTATTCATTTTAAAGTAGATACATCTTATTACATGAAAAAAATATCCCTTAAGAATGCCTAGGCACTAATTAGGAAAATTAGATCAAGAGAACCTAAATAAGCACTGGTCTCCAGGGAGTTTAAGTGGCTGGATACTCTAGACATAGCAGAACATTTTTTTTTTTTTTTTTTTTTTTTTTTTTTTTTTTTTTTTTTTTTTTGTGGCACAGCCTTGCTTTCTTTCTCTGTACCCGGTCAGCATACTAATTCTTCAGCTTCCAAGTGTTCTGATCATGTGCATTCAGTTCCACAGATATTAATAGAAGATTCATTTTCAAATAACAGAACAGTTTCCTGTCCCATAATTAATCTCATGTAATTGAACTCTAATTCCAATTCTATTGCAACTCAGCCATCTTTGAGTGTAAGTTTAGCCTAAGAAGTTTTAAATGTTATAATTCAACACTGTCCTGCCTATGAGGAGGATCATTCACATGGATGGCTCTCCAATACATGTTCATTATATTATTCAGTTAAAAAATTCCATTAAAATGCCTTTATTTGGGCTATAACAGATTTTTTTGAAATATTGAAATGAATTTATGATGCTAATAGTGTTCCTCAATAATTTTAAATTCAACTGATAACTTGCTAAAGTCATTTCCACTACAGTGTCTTTTCTCAGGATTTTCTTTTCCATCTCACTCAGATCAATGAGTACACACCACCTCACTGACATTATCCCATTTTCTTATCGGTTCTGTTGGATTGGAGCCCATATCTTTGCATATCTTCTTGACATTTTGACTGTGAAAGCCAAACTGTGCTATGCATAGATTTGAGAGAGGCATTTTGGCTTTTAGAAAGATTTTCTCCTGTCACCATGCTGTCGGAGAGTCCAGTTCCAACAGCAATGTGGTAATATGCTTCCAAGGGCTCAGGCTTTCCTGAAGTAATTTGGAAAATTTTTCACTTTGAGGCCATTCTGTGTCTCTTTGCTTCTTATATTTATTGATTTTTATTTTTACTAAACTTGCTATACTCTGTTAAAGCAATGCTATTCCATCAAATGCAAATGTTTGCATGTCTTAAAACATCTCACTTTTTCTCAAGGTTAAGGGTCTGCAAACATTCCCAGCTCTTTTGAGAAGGGCAGTCATGGTCTTTGAACGGGTCATCTGCCTTCATTGTTTGTTCCTTTTTCCTACTGCCTCGGGACTTTAGTGAGTAGTTTTAGAGGATGAAAAGATAAAAAGCAAAAGGTAAAAATAAAAACAAACAAACGAAAAAAACGGTATTAGCTCTTAGCCATTGTAGCAGTAAAAGCAACACACATGTTTGTTTATGGGGGCTCCAGGAAGACTTTAAATAACCCTGGAGAGGGCAAAGTGAAAAATATATGGTTAGCCTAAGAGCTTTTATGCTTAGTTTTAAAGTTCACACAGGTAGCAACTTCATAATTATATATTAGAATCTGATTAGTACTGGTTTTCTATAATTAACCTGAGTGGATAGACAGTATGTATTTGTAATTTCTAAATTTTCCCATTATTGTTAGACCTGTGTATTAATGTTGTTATTTGAGTTCATATGGGAAAGTACTATCATTTTCTTTATAATTTAAGATTTACAACTTAAAATATAATGAAAATATCAGCTGTATTCAGGAATCCAGTAAAGTCAGGTTTGCCAGTGTTCTGAGCTCATGAGGATTGTCTTCCAAGCAGAATTAAATCCTGGGTCTGCACTCCAGTTTTAATATGGCCCCAAATGAGGCAGAAGCCCTACTCTGTTCATTTAGAGGGAAATGAAATGCCTTCACTCCCACAGAAGAAACATGGAGGAGGCAGGAACAGACAAAATGGCGTTGATGTCCAAACCCAAGTGCTAATCTGCCCTTGTAGCTTTTCTCTTTTATCTATTCTGATACTTCTGAACTTCCCATCCTGACACAGTTGAATGTCCCCCTACCACCACTAGACAGCAGACAGATACTTTACACAAAAATTTCTCCCAAGTTGTGTGCTTTCTTTCTCTGACATTCCATTTTTGAAGAGTGCTACTGAGGGAAACTGTAAACACTGTCTATTCTCAGAATGAAGGTCCCCTGATAGTTGCCACAGAGACAGAAGTTCAGAAAACACACTTTCTGAAGTGTCAATCTTATAAGCATTTGTAGACTATCTTAACTACCTAGCATTTGTTTTAAAAATCAAATTTCCACAGCAAAATGCTTCATTATCTTTTTATTAGGAAAATCAATCACAGTTGTTTTGATTGATGCCTCTCATTCATGATTTAGCAGATAAATGTTTCCTTGTTGCTATGCTTTCCTGTTACAGATATATTGCTTTAAATTTTATATCTATATCTATATCTATCTATCTATCTATCTATCTATCTATCTATACATATACATATATATTTCTATTGACATTGGACATTGCTTATAAAAATGTGTTTGAAAATAGTGTTTGTTAGCCTTGTGGTGGTGGCACACGTCCGGAATTCGGGAGGCAGAGGCAGGTGGATCTCTGTGAGTTCAAGGCCAGCCTGGGCTACAGAGTGAGTTCCAGGACAGGCCACAAAGCTACACAGAAAAACCAAGTCTCAGAAGAAGAAGAAGAAGAAGAAGAAGAAGAAGAAGAAGAAGAAGAAGAAGAAGAAGAAGAAGAAGAAGAAGAAGAAGAAGAAGAAGAAGAAGAAGAAGAAGAAGAAGAAAATGGTTGTCTATCCACTTATTTTACACAGCTAAGTACTATATGGCTAGGCACCTTTTTCCATGTGACTTCTATCTACTTCCATTGAATCATTAGTCAGTTGAATCATCCTAATTGCTTTCATGATATGAGGTTTATACAAATGTATAAATATCCTGTGGACTGCAGCGCATGCTTGAAAATTAATATGAGTGTTAACTTACTTTTCTATATATGACATATTTATACACATAAACATCTTTAGAATCGTTTTCTCCAGTAAGTATTCTAAATACTGCTCTAGTTATGTTTGAAATTAAAGAAAAATTATATCAAATATGTTGTAGAATAATCTTTTTGTACACTGTGAAGAAGTGTCACTCTGATTGGTTTAATAAAAAGCTGAATGGCTAATAGCTCTGCAGGATTTGCAGGCACAGAGGGTGCTGGGGAGAAAGGCAGGGAAGCGAAGACAGATGGAGGAAGCAGGAAAGAAGGAAGGACAGCATGTAGGTGAGGCAAATGAGCCTCAGGGAAGCACATAGATTAGTAGAAATGGATTAATTTAAGATATGAGAGATAACTAAAAACAAACCTAAGCTGTCGGCTGAGCTCTCATAATTAATAATAAGTCTCCATGTCATGATTTGGGAACTGGCTAGCAGAGCAGAGAAAGACTGGCTACACAATGAACTCATTGTTTACTGACAATAAAGCTCAAAATCACAAATACTTGAAATGCACAATTATATTTAATGCTGAATCCCTAAATTTATGCAAATTCATTTATTTTTTCAACTTTATCTTATGTATATGAGTATCTTGCCTTACACTAGTGTCTATGCACCACAAGTGTTCACAAAACTTTAAAATTTGTAGTTTTCTTTAACATTATCTAATAGTGGCTAAAATCTCCAAAGAATGTCAAAGGAAGAAATTTCAACCTTCAAAAATGTTTTCCATTATTTTCAAATATTAAGAGTGGCCACATATTATGTATGTGATGTGCTAATGTGATTAGCTAAAACACACTAGCTATAAACCAAATACCATGCCATAGTTAGTTACTAAGTGAATATTTTCATTCCTATTTAAAATATAAAGATGCCAACAGAGGAGTGTTTAAATTCTGTAATGTCGATTGTAATGAATGCTCCCTGATATGAACAAATGGAAGTTCTAATTATACATAACATACTGTACAGTGTCTTAGAGTAAAGCCATTACTCTGTTGTTTTCAGTTTTAGAGGAACTCTGAGCAAAAATCTTATGTAATCTGTGTCTTACATGGATAGTTAAATTTAAATAAGATAGATGATGCCAAGTTACTGTGACTACATAGAAACAGAACTTCTGATAGTTTATTTTTAAGTAAGAAGAGTTAGAATAAAGCAATGAAATAAAGCTAAGAAACTTCTGTTTTAAAAATTCTGCAATGCCAGAAACACATTTAAAATAAAATGCTTTCAACCTTCACTCCTAAAAGATACTATTAAAAACAAAATCGAAAAATGGAAGCTAATGAGAAAAAGCAGATGAATTAAGGATAGGTAGGATGCAATTTACAACCACAATGGAATTTTTGAGTGAATAAATCAATGCACTATATTTGCCACAGTGAAACTTTCCTAAAACTACTTAAATATGCACTAAAATAGAAATGTTTCAATACAAATCTATGAAAAAGATATTCAAAAAGTTCTCAACTGTCCTAAAATCTCACAAACTACATTTTAGAAGATCCTGTTACAAAAGCTTTTCAATATTTTTAGTGACATTCCAATGTAATCACACCCCAGTTTGGTATTAATTTGATCCCATCTCACTGTATTTTTGTGAACTTTCTGTCATTAAAATGAGTTAGATGTTAAGAACCAGATAGCATCTTTCATATATGGACCCATGAAATCTCAACATTATGGCTGCCTAAGGAGACCTGAACAATGATACCAATTGACTTGTCAATGTGGATGAGGGAAATCACACAAGGCCCCACCCCTAGATGAAAAACTACAGATGATTGATTGATTGATGACTACTGAATGAGGAAGAGGAAGAAGAAGAAGAAGAAGAAGAAGAAGAAGAAGAAGAAGAAGAAGAAGAAGAAGAAGAAGAAGAAGAAGAAGAAGAAGAAGAAGAAGAAGAAGAGGAAGAAAGGGAGAGAGAGGGAGAGGGAGGGAGAGAAAGTCTGCTCCAGGGATGAACAAAACTGAATGGACTCAACAGGTTGTATTTACATATTTATTGGTGTGTGTGTGTGTGTGTTCGTGTGTGTGTGTCTGTCTGTCTGTCTCTGTGTCTGTGTATATGAATAATAATAAAAGATGAAGAGCCCATAAACATGGGAGAAAGCAGAGAGACAGGGGAAGAGCTTGATGATATAAATACACATATACAAAATTTAAAAATTAAATTTGATAAAATGCTTTAATTTAAATCTGAAGTTTTCTCATCTCAGAATGCACCTGAGTCCAGGATTTGGCAAAATGATTTTGTCTCTTTTCAAAATTCAGTAGACTTTTAGATTGTCTTCCAAATAGGGAAGTTTTCTGCAATCCAGGGCAGATCTGAAGGTAGATCTATGTGTGTGAAAACTTTGCCTCAACTTATAAGTATGCTCATGTTGTGTGTCTATACAAATCATTATGCATAGCTTCAGCTAAATCTGCCTATTAATTTCATCTCTGAATGCAGTTGATGCTGCTTTTGGAGGACTTCTGTTCACTGAGTGACTAAGCCTGTACTGGGGTTCATTGTTCTGATGTTTGTTTCTCTTTTTCCCATCACCTGTAACAAATTCTCAGTAGATAGCCCAAATTGGTTGTAAATTCATGATCCTCTGCCTCAGCCTGACTCATGCGGGGCTCACATGTGTGCACTGCTGGTCCAGTTATGGTGATATGTGGTTGTGCATTGGCTTTCTCCAATGCTATCTTCAGCCCAACTCACAGGCATGTGCAGAACTTTCAAATCATCACTGTGGATGTACTGGAAAACAGCATGTGTCCTAGGACACCCTTGGAAAACTCTAGTCTTCAAATACAGAATTGTTATTGACTGAAAAACAGTAAATGAAATTTCTTTATAGCCCAGAATGCTGCCCTTGGAGCCACAAGCCATCTTGCTTCAAGGCAATTTCATCTGTCCTTAATGAGCATTGTATCTCTAGAAAACAAGTGTTGGAAACTTAGAACTGACAATTATCATTTGATGAGATCTAAAATAAATGTGTATTGGAGAACTTCAGGCTAATGCACCCTCCAATGGTAAAGATTCATATTTTATCTCCTTTAATCATCCTCTTTTTATGAGTTTAAGGAGGCTCATCATGCAGTACATAATTTACATGTTAATACCAAATATGGTCCCTGTGATTTTATTAAAAACCCCTCTGAACATGCTGTTTGTGCTAATTTTCATCCTAATGGCACCGTATTTCATCCAATCATACCCAAATAAATTATAGTGGAGGCACAGTTCCCTCTCAGTACCGTTTAGAGTGATTTAAATTCTAGAGAGGTTTCTAAGTGTCTGCAATATAGAATATTTAATGAAAGTGTTGAAAACATGCACACTTAACATGGAAAGATGCAACATACAAAATTTTCCTAGTTCTGTGTGTAATCATTAATTAAATTGGGGTTTTGAGCTCATACTTGTGGTATGTGCACACTAGGGGCCTCTTTGACACAGAAAGTAGCTAGTGGGATGCTTGTATGCAACATGAGGAACTGATAATAAAGGTTCTATACTTGTGCAGCAATCACTTAAGACATAATCTGTAGGCTTATGGTTTAAAGAGAGAGTGTTTGAATTATTAATGTCTGTGACATCTAGATAATTGAGAAGTATCATAAAATCAAACAGATGTAAGAATCTTTCATTCTTGATTCATTGTTCAACTTGTAGTTGAAGTAAATTCAAATAAAATGTTATTTAAAGTTCTTGTAAGTCCCTAAATTTCACATTACTGCCTTTGCTTTTAATCCTAGTTTTTTGCTCATTCTAGCTTCAGTTCCTCCTCTACCATTTATCATCCATGTGAATCTACATGATGCTTCTCAGAAACATTGGAAAACTGCAAACTAGTTGCTTAACTTCAAATACGGCAGTATGACCTAGAGACAATACCACTTCTCACATATTATTGTTAGAAATTTAATTGCTAATGGCACACACACAGAAACACAGACTTCACTCAAAGTTTATATTTTCCTTTAACATCCTTTATGGGGCTCATAATCTTCCAACCTTCCCACATGGTACGTGGCAGCCATGACATTTTGGTTTTCTTCAGGTTAAAACAATGGCTCTCTTTCCTGGGCTATTTTGCTAAGTGTGCAGTGTCATGTTTGGTTTCATGTAACACATTCAAGACCCCTGAATATGTAATGGTTTTTGTTGCATGTATATGCATGTGTGTATAGAAGATCTAGTCTCAGAATTAAACTCCTGAGCCATGTTGCTTCTGTATTCTAATATGTCTCTCAATGATACTAGACAATGCTATGTCAGGTGAAGCAATCCAACCACTATGACTGTGACTATGCTTTTCTGAAGTATCAACTAACTAGACCATTGAGGGGAGACGAGATAGTGGATTCTGGGGTCAGCAAAAGTAGATGCTCTTGGGGGAATGTGAAGTTTAGTTAAATACAGTGAAAGTGTTCTTGATTTATGCTGTATATATAAAACAGAATATGTGAATTGCTAACTATCCAGTACCATATGCTTAAAAATAGTAGGTTTCATGTGTTACATAATTTTACACACACACACATACACACACACATACACACACACACACATACACACACACACATACACACACACACACTTGCACACATGCATACACACAAATGTGAATGCACACGTGTAAAATAAAGTTTGAATTTCTACCTAGCTAGGAAATAATAAAGTCTTGATTACATGGCATTTTATTTACAGCAATAAAATATATGAATTATTCTTTATTGTTTTGAATTAAAGGTTCCAACCTAAGGCAGAATCCTTCCAAGTCAATTCCCACTGTAATGGCATGCTGATTTGGAAACTTTCCTTTGGATGAGGTAATCTATTACTTATAACTCAGATAGGTGGCCAAATAACTGATAATAAGTACAGATCTAGGCTTCCATATCTACAGCATATATTCATAAGTGGCATCTGGCTAATTCTCAGAGATCCAATGTAGTATTCACTGGCAGCATAATGATATCCTCCTAGATCTTTCTTTATGTTAAGCAACATAAGCCAGACACAGGAAGACATGCATGTTTTTCATACATGGACACTATATGTGGTATGTGTGTGTGGCGGGAGTGCCTACACATATGTGTGCAATTAAGAGTAGGAAAGGGAGCATGGGTTGAGTGAAAGAGGTAGTAAGATAGGACAGAAGGGAAGAACAAGTAAATACTTCCAAAAGTTCTCACTACCTTTATTCCCATGCCTGCTTACTTATGAATTATCACTTGATTTATTATATGTGAATATCCACTAACTCATCCTTTCAATGATTGAATATCTCCTCTCTTGCTCTTCCTCTTCCCTCTCTTCTTCCTCCTTTCCCCTCTCTTATTCTCTCTCCCTCCATGAGTCTACTCCTATTTGTGCCAATCCTCTGACCTCAGGACACATTCCTTACCCATGACTTGTTGTGGAATATTACATTACACTGTGTGAAGATATGTCACTGTGACTGGTTTAATAAAAAGCTAACCAGCCAATAGCTAGGCAGGATTTTCAGGGCAGAGAGGACAATGGAAAGAAGAATGCAACATCACCAGACAGACACAGAGGAAGCAGGAAAGCAGGATGGACGCTATGTAGATGAGGTAAACAAGTCTCAAGGCAGCACATAGATTAATATAAATGGGTTAATTTACATTATAAGAGCTAGCTAAAAACAAGCCTAAGCTATCAGCCAATCTTTCACAGTTAATAACAAGTCTCCGTTTCATGATTTGGGAGCTAGCTGGCGGGACAGAGAAAGACATGCTACACTGACTTGTAAGTTACTACTTTTCAGAGTTTAGTCCCTGGTCTTGTTGAAATCAAAATAAAATTTTCATTGGATTCATACACTATAAATGATATTTTTCTACTTTATAAAAATCTCATTTTAAGCCTGTCACTGTGTTATAGCAGTAGGCCTATACTATTATTTATGTGCTGTTTATTTAATTATCATTGAGAAATCTATTTTAAAATTCTCCTGATTGCCACAGTTACTCTGCTTTTACACATCCCATTTGTGAGTTTTCAGGGCCTGGGTTTATTTTTTTTCTGTATTTTGGAGAATATTATTCTTTTAATTATATTGTAGAATAGAGAAATCTCAAGACAGTCACAGAAGTTACTCTGAGTGTGGCACCTTGTTGAAGGCATCTACAAGAAGACAGACTTCTTGTCACTTCCTGTTCACTATGGACTTAGGACTGTTTCACCCTGGAGAGGCATGGGGATGAATCCTTAGTGCAGTCAGAGGCCACCCACAGGGCTGTTCTCAAATGATGCATGGGACAGTAGCTTTTATCCCCACTGGCGGCAGCTCTGACTTCTGATTGACAAGTGCACCTGAAGGCTGCTCCTTACTTACTGGGTAGACACAGCTCTGTGTCACACATCTCTATGAGTTTCTCCAGCTTGGCTCTCCTGCACTCTTAGCGCCTGGGTTCCTGCCACAATCCCTATGGCTGTGGACATAGGATGTATCTGCTTAGATTATTATTGGAGCAAAGATGCTTCTTTTTACACTGATTGTGAAAAAAAAAATATGAGAAAAAAAGTAATCCAAGAATTATTTTTGTGTTTTATTTTGTTGCTTTATGGGTAGATTAGTTTAATTACTACTCCTTCATAATAACCATTCATATTAATAATTTGTTATGTTCAGTGTCATCAAATCTAGCCAAAAATTCAGAGATATGGGTTACCCACCTATACAGTGAACATCCCACTCTTTGTATTCTGTGTGTAATCTGTTCTTCAGGCTGAATTCTCGCCTGCTTCCATCTGCAAGAAAACATGGAAAAGCCTCATGCTTGGCTTCCCCTGCTAACTTCAGTGTGATTTGCTGGCTGCAGAGCAATGTCTAGCTCTCATTCTGTTCAATCCCTGCCCTTTTCCATCAGCTCCCTTTAATTCTAACATTTCCCTTAGCCATACATGATTTTAGCTTGTCTTCTCATTTCATTTTTTCCTATAATATTGAATAAGCTGCTCAATATTTTCCGTGTTTGAGAGTAAACATCAGGTTTTCTCTCACATATATTTCCATGTAAATTTGTTAAACGGTTTTCAGTATCTGCTGTACAAGACATCTATCAGTGCTGTTATAGTTCCATTTGCTGCATGTTCCATTCTCTGGGTGTTTGTGTCCTAAACCCTCTGTTTTGTTTGGTGTTCTTTTGTTTGTAAGACATGATCTCTCTATGTAACCTCGGCTGCCCTCCAACTCTCTGCCTCCCTACCTTAGCCTTTCCAGTGCTGGCATTACAGATGTGTACCACCAAGCCTGGGTGCACATTTCCTTCAGTGATGGGTCAGAGGGTTCTGTCAGCTTCTCTGTACTTTTCATTTCCATGTTCTGCTGGTCTAACCTATAGTGGGGGTTCTTCTCAGTCTTGAGTCTTCCTACCTCTGCTGTTTCTTTTATCTGGTAAATTCTGATGCTCTGAGATTCAGTGGTTTTCTGAACGTGTGGACTACTCATCTGACAGGTATGAGCCTATGAAGTATGAAGCCCCCGTTTCCCTATGGATGTTCATCTTCCAAGACTAAACAGTCCCCTTGGCCCATAGCTTGTTCTTCTTCTTCTGAAGTAGAGAAGGTTAGGACAAACCTGGCAGTCCCTGTCCCACTTGTTAGCTGCACTCTGAGTTGAGTTCTTTGGAAGAAAGATTTCACTATGATACCAGTGCATATTTCTGATTTCATCCAATTAGATTTGATTTAGAAGTATTATCTCAAAATTCCAGACTCACACATTCATGTCTTGAAATTTAGACAACAGTAAGGTTTATTTTCCAGTTATATTTTTATTCAAATCTGGACTTTGGAAGTTATAATCATTATCTTTCTGAAAGAACTGAGATGTTTACACGCATTTAATTGACTTGAATGATAGGTAGTGAAGAATTCTCCAAGATTCCAGGTGTGTATTTATTTGTATAGTATAGATTCATATCCTACTTATATGAAATTGCCTCTATCTGAATATCTCAACAGCACCATTAAGGGGATAGAAGAGTAGGGGAGAAGGAAAGAGGGTACAGAGATAATTTGATATTAGGCTGTGAATTCAAAGGACAATTGGAAAAACAGTGAGTGCCAAGTGGAGTATAACTTTGAAAGCAGCCTAAGCTGGGGAGCATATAGAGTCCATCTTGCTTTGGGTCTTGGTCTCTTCCTTTAGCACCATCTCACCACTGGGTCATCTCATCTACCTTACCCAGGATCACCTGTTTCACTTCAATCTATTGACAGCCATAATAAACTCATCTTAAGGGTTTACCATTTGCTTTAGCCAATATTCACACAATCATTGAAAAATGACAAAGAGCAACAAAATAGAGAAGCTTTGTTTTGGCTCATGATTCTAAATGATACACAGTTCATCTTGACATGAGATGGGTGACAGGTGTGTGGTCACTGGCCATATTGCACCATCAATGAAGAGGAAGCTGAGAGTGAAGAGGAAGCAAGCTGGGGTGTGAAACCTCAAGACCTGTCCCACTGACCCTCTTCTAGCAGGCTTCACCTCCAAACAGTTTTACAAACTTCCAAAATACTTATAACTTGTTTGAGCACACAAGCCTGAGAAGGACATTTCACATTTAAGCAGCAATCTCTTTACAGCACATTTAGACAGTTCTGGTGTTAGTCATCAACCCACATGTTTCGAACCCCAAGGAAACTTCTTAGAAATCATGAGTACTAAAGCAAGAAAAGTCTCAAAAAATTCCAGTAGAATTTTGCAGTTAAAATTATTTCACTGAAAGCCAACATAGGGCCCATCAATAAAGCTGCACTTATCTTAATGGGCTTGATTCTACAATGAGAATTTTTCAAGCTTAATTATTCACTTTCTAAAGGAAAAGGCAGATATATTGCTCATTCCATGCAAGTAAGAGTGAACAAGTCATGGAGACCTTGCCCCACTGTATCACTGAGCTTTCTAAGCTTGCGTTGGCATACCTCAGTATTTATGAACCACACACTAGTTTCTAAACCTTTCTCCAAAGGTCAGAGGACAGATGCTCTCTGCACAGATATATACTTCATTTTCAAAGTGGAGTTTTACCATTGAAATAGGTGCTATGAGAGGAATTAAGTTTGGATCCAATAAATACTGTCTTATAGGCACTGGCTTTAATGGATTAGGGGAAGGCAGAAGAGAGTTATTTCTTAATATGCTCAGGCTTGCTTGGATATAAATAATAAAGTGATTAGAAAGGATTTTGAAAGTATAAAGTGCTAAACAGCATAAAGTGCTTCCACACTCCAGTGCTTGGTGCTGCACAGAGTGGTGGAGGGATATGTATATATTTAGCTGGAGGAGCTCAGAGCTCCATAAATATCATGACATGCCTGCATATTTTACAGGACCCATTAGTGATTTTCCAACATCACGAGCCTAGCTCATGATCACATCCCCCTCTTTGCTTCTATAAATTTTAGTTCTTGGAATCACATAGATCACATGGAATCACAAGCTATACCTCTTAGAAGCTGTGAGATGACAAGAGGGACAGGCAGGCTGTCTGTGGGTGTACACATTCAGACATCCCCCATGGGTGGTATGAGCAAATCTACCACAAAAGTCAATGTGAAAGGACACATGGTAGGAGCAAATACTACACCAGGTAAAGCTTAATCCATTAATATAAGCATGAGAGAAAGCAAATGCAGCACAGAAGTGATCATTTTCTTATACTTTCTGAAAAGATATTTAATACCCAGAGCATTGTAATTGAGTTTAAGAGAGCTAGGGTAGAGTCCTCTGATCATGGATAGAAACTGGACAGATTACCAAGAGTCAGCATGCACAAGGCCAAGTTGGGGAAGTAAGACCTTCCTCATGAGAACAGTATGTAAATTAAGCTGTGGTTTCTGAGGCACTGATCTAAAGTCCCTTCACCTCTAACACCAGGTAATGATCTCAGCTTTATAAGACTAGTTGAGAATTTCAAATTATAGAACAATCTATCCAGGAAAGCAGAAAGATACAAAAGTATACACATTACAAACCCAAGGATATCATCCTGTGGTTTTGGAAGGGTGTTCTGGATTCTGTGTACATTGTACTAGGGAGGTCAGTAAATTGCCCACAATTAAAATTGCAAAAATAGTTTTGTGCTTCTGAGTTATTTTCAGTTTTTTCTTTCTGTACCTTTTGTGGCATTGCACTAGTTTTTCCACTTTATAGACAACGGAGTATCACATATCTCCACAATAAATCCTACAAGCTGTTATTAGCTTTAGAGTCTTATTCAAGCTGATACAAGGTAACTGAGACCTGTTGTATTCCAGTGATAGTAGTTAGATCTTCATGGAATAGAGAGAAAATTTTCTCATCTTGTCATATGAAGATACTTAGACTGCCCTTTGGACCATAACCTAAGGACCCATACATAGCAATGTCTGCAGAAACAAGCTGAAAATGTGGGTTTCACGCCAAGGATTCTGAGAATAAAGGAGTCACTGATTTGGGGAGTTTTATAAACATACCCTCTAACTACAAAACAAACACCAAGTCACATTTGTTTTGCCTGTCAAATTGGATCCTAAGATCTCTGTGTTTAAAATTTGAACTTATTGTGCAAGCAATGTGCCAATATGTCTAGCAGTTTGTTGTGGTGTGTTTATTCTTCTAAAATAGATGAATATTTATTTCAGAAGTACTAAATATTTTCAATTCATTATTGAGATTAGTGGCTATCTTAGAGCAAACTCACTGTGTGATGCATACAATATGTACACACTAAGTGACAGGTGATTGGCATGATATTTCCTGAACTAAACAGGTCTCCTTGAACTCTGAACTCATGGGTCGGGGCGACTCATAATGGAGCATGTTTGCATCTCATGGTACTCATGAAGGATTGCTGCTCCTGAATGAAAGGGAGGTTTAGGGAAACCCAACTTCTGAAAAATGGTGTGGTTTTGTTTAATAAATAACGTATACAGCCACACTGAGTCCTGTTCTGACACAGACTTCACAGTAGAATCTCCTTAGTCCTGCAGCAAATGAGGGAAATCTTGAACCAAATTCAGTGTATTCTTTACCTAACTCTTAAAATCATTAGAGGAGAAGTCTCCATTTTCTTTGGGTATGCCTTCTGTGGTCAGAATGTTCCACAAGTCTGCATTCTTAGCTATTCCCAAGCTGATGGTAAAGTCAGCCTTCCTTATACCTCTATTTCTAGCATAGAATTAATCTATATTTTTTCAAATATATTTTATTTATTCTCCAAGAAGTCCATATACAATGAACTTTGGTAATGTCTGATCTTTACCACCAACTTCCAACACCTCCCTCATTCCAATGCCAGTTAACTCATTCAACTATTCATAAAATTTACAATACTGGTTTCAGTAGCTAAAGTAGAACAAAATTAAAAAGGCATGGGAAGCTTTAGAGATGCGGAGGTTGGGCTGGATTGATTTTGTTGAGTATTCCTTCACTTTCAATTCGTGTTACAAAACAGCCTCACGGGTATGTATGAATTCAGAAAGTTCACAGCATTTTAAAATATTCAATCTGCCTGAATCCTATTAAATCAAATAGAGGAACTTTGTGCTCTTAGGAATATGTGAAAGATTCTCATACATAAAATGACAAACATCTGTGAATTACGTGATTTTTTCTAATCAAGATATTCTGATTTTGAAAAGACTACAAGTTATATAAGAATAGCCCAGTTTTTGCTCCTTTATTTAAAAATCTATATACAAAAGCTGTTCAATACGTTTGCCACTTCCTCTGCATTTACATACCAGGGGGTTCTAAAATTGTGACAAATAAGTTTTATTTGCCTTAAGCCAAACACATAGTGAAGCAAGACATGAATAGATATAGCTCCTCAGCTGTGTGAGATGAACCTGTGGGAAGGAGGAGCCTCCTCAGGGCAAAGGCAGTCCTGCCCATGGTATTAGCCTACAGTGACACAAGAGAAAATTATATGATTATATAAACACATTTCAGTACACTTATGATAGAGAAAAACCTATCAAGAATACAACATCTCTCTTTCATCACTTCACAAGCTGGGCTATTAAACTCTTGAGTTTTGTCAATGTTTGTGCACACTTGCAGTTGTTGGAGAAACTAAGTCATATTAAGCCACAGTCTTTTGACTAGTAATAGACTTCTTGCCATATTGTTGGAAACAAGGGTTTGTGGGGGTGTCTGTTGTTTTCTTCTGGTTTTAAGGAACTGGAAAAGGGATCTTAGGTTAGCATGCTGTCTCTGAGTTACACCGACAGCATAGCCTTGCTCCTCTCTGTATTCACTTCATTTAATTTTTATGTGAAACATGAGTTTATAAAGGCAAATATTTTGTTATACATTTAATGTGAAAAGGTTCAAAGACTATGTAAGATAAAATATGTCCTAGAAAAAATTGCTTCCTATTAACTGAAAAGTAATTTGGTAAAAATTAGCATGCTTAGAATATAAATCCTCAATAGATGGTACATACACACACACACACACACACACACACACACACACACACGCACACGCACACACACACACATATGCACACACACACTCTCTCTCCTACATACACATTTATACATAATTATAATTTTGGGCCAACCCCAGGGGTTCGTGGCTGCTAGTACTATATCATTGAGCAACATTCTCAGTTAAAGATTCTGTATTCTAAGTCAGTTGTATTTATTTAACATCTGGGGGGGGGAATAACATGCATTTTCATGTTTATCTTGCTGTTTACTCAATAGTAGTACAAACAGAAGCCTTCAGTATTTATGCATGTAATGCAAATACATTGTGACTGTTCACAAAGTCAGCTGGTTTCATCACAGCAACAAAAATCAACCGATAAGAAACTCGAACCTGTCAGAAAAGGAACGACTCCGTAGTACACGCTCTCCCTTTGTCTTTCCTGAAATGAGTGCCTATCCCATACTCCATCTGTCGTCACCTCCAGCTTTTCCCCAGCCTTGCTCTGCAGAGTCGGGCTTGCAGCTTCAGCGTCTTCACAACCCCAGGCCTGTCCACCTGCAGCAGTTACTACACTCCTTCACTTGGCCACACTCCACCCATACGTCCCATAGTCTCATCGGGTCTCCACAGTGGGTGACTTTGAGTTGGTGACTGCTCTAAATGTATGCAGCATGAACTGCCCTCTGGGATACCCTTCCCAAGCCCCTTCCACCTTAAGTCATCACACGTTCTCTCTGTGTTGCCACAGGACACCTCTCTCAACAACACTTCTAGCTTTCCACTCTTTCCTGAAGTACACTATAACTGCTTCCTTCTCTTTCCCCTTCACTATTCTAAGTTTTCTGCCATTGTGGCTATCATCAACTCACCTTTACCCTCATTATATACTCAAATACTTAATGTGACTGTAACACCTTCATATTCTAAAATATTCATTTTTGTTTTAATATTCCTAATTCCAAGTTCATTCCATTCTGTGCTTGGGTCCTATTTTTTTTTCTTTTCACTTTTAGTGAGCTTTTGTATGTTAAATATGAGTTTTCATTGTGTGTGCATTATAGCTATATGTTCATATATTAATGTAATATATGCCTATGGATACCCATGGATGTGTGCATGCATGCATTTGTGTGTGTGTTCATGCAAGTGTGTGATGTGCGTGTGTGTGCTTGCTTGTGTATGTGTGTGTGTGTGTGTGTGTGTGTGTGTGTGTGTGTGTGTGTGTGTCCATGTGAAGGCCAGAATGTTAATACTGGGTGCCTTCATCAACCAAGATCCTTATGTTCTGAGACAAAGTCTCTCACTGAACCTGGGCCTTACTAATTCCACTAGACTGACTGGCCAATGAGCTTCAGGGATCTTTTTGTTTCTCCCTCCCACCTCAGAGCTGGAGTTACAGATGTTGGCAGGCTTTTATGCAGATCCTTATGAGACTGCATGAAAAACTCGTTTGACTATTCCAAACCTTGGCTATTGCTTTTGAGGTCTGTTAGGCTTTGATTTACTGAGCCCTGCATTTCTTTTGAATTCTCTTAAAGTCTGGGGGCCCTCATCTGTGCACACATGTCTATATTGGCGATCCCCTTAATGAGTAGTAGCTGTACATACACTGGGGCTACCCTGAGAAAATTTGTGTGACTCCTAGAGCTCAGTGCTCTACATACACATGCTAGAAATCAGCCCCAGAGAAACTCTCTCAACTGCCCTGTCTATCTTATTCCATCAACAACCTGGGTGTTGATCCCCTTGGTTGCCTACCCTGCTTTCCATAGAGCAATCACAGAGTTCCACAGCTTCACTTCCTAACTGCTCAAAAACCTGCCCAGCACTCAATGTCTTCTCACTGCTGGCACTCATAAAACAGAGTGGGGCTGATTATTGCTTTTTACTTGATTTATTCTTGCAGTCACCTCAACAGTCCATTTGCCTGTGATTGTAAAGTTAGCACTTCAACTCTACACACAATTCAAAGTGATCACCCCACATTTCATGTCAGATCCCATCAGTTTTGGGGTCAATGTTTTGAGTGGTTCTTGCATGTTTAAAGCACCTATGTTGGATATCGTGACCATGTATCTTAGGTTGTATTTTCCACAAGTGCTCTGAATCTGTCACCTCTGAGACACTCTATAGTAAGCAACACAGTGCTGTCACTCAGGTAGTATTTTCAGGGTGGCTGGCAGGAGGAGTTTCAGTTCTGGGATAGAATAGAAAGAGTCTCAGTGAAGACCAAAGGCAGATCTGGCCTGGGTGGTCATTGTGGGTAGTTGTTATTCTAAATTAAATCCAAATCTGTGTCAGCAGGATAGTGCAGCCATTGAGTTCATCCTAGAAAGGAAAAATCTCCTCATGGAATTCAGACCCATATACCTGGGAAGGGACATATTTTTTGCCATCAGCATCCAGAAGTCCTACCAGTTGACAGAATGAGTGTTGTGCTATAAAGAGTGGACTAAGACAGTCTTCTGTAGTTAGATTTTTTCTTCCCACAACCATCTCACAAAATAAAATGACACAGAGACATATTATTAATTATTAAAACTCTGACGATAGCCGAGGCTTGTTTCTAACTAGCTCCTATAACTTAAATTAGCCTATATCTTTTAATCTATGTTCTTTCATATAGCTTGGTTACATTTATTCTCTATTGTCCATGCTGCTTCCTCTGCATCTCTACCCTTCTTTCCAGCATCCTCTGTGACTGGAAATCCTGCCTAGCTACTGGCCACTCCACTTTTTGTTAAACCAATCAGAGTGACACACTTCACAGTATACAAAAAGATTATTCCACAACACTCTTCCCTGGATATTCTAGTTTGGTGAGGATGATACCAGTTAAGTATCCTCATCTAGCATAATAACTACTCATTTCTTCTTCACTCTACCAGGTTTTGCATATCTAACAATAGACTAGAAGGGGATGTATTAGTTGCTATTGAGGCCACTGAACAGCAGATGAAAGATGGGATAACTTACACTGTAGTGGTGTGTTGCTCAGAGTTCTGACAGATGAAAAGCTAAGGTGTTCCCACAGTTCTTTCTTCTGAGACCTTGTTCCCAGACTGGAAAGATGCCTGCCTACGTGACTCTTCTCATGCTCTCTCTGTTGAGCACAGACCTTCCTTATACCTCCCCATGTGGCCTTATTTTTCATCTTAATAATGACCTCTATCAGACAAAATGATATGGAACATTGTCGTCTAGATATGGCATGGCCATTGCCACACTTGAACTCTCAGCAGCTGTGATCACCAACTAGAGAGCCCACAAAAGTGGAGGAGCCTTGTTAACAGTTTATCCTCATGAGGCCACACCTCCTCCAGGGTGTACAGAGGGAAAGCAGTTGCTGGGAGGGAGAAACTTTGATTTAGTGATCTGTAAGTTACCCATGCCAACCCCTCACCTATATTGTTGCTTTTCCAAGCTAGACTTGAATAGAGTCTTTTCTTTGGTCTGATAATGATGCCCTATCAGCAGATACCTGTTCATCTCTCCCTAGGGAAAGATGACAGAACACAAGACTAGGGTGTTCACCGAGCCAATTTTGGCATATCTCTTTAAATGCTATCGCTTTAAACAGTGTGGCTGTGAGACCTTAAGCTTTAGTAAATAAGCCTAGAGAGGTCACAGTGCAGGGCACAATGGTCTTTTCAGCTCCAGGTCTTTGTGAATTTGTCTATTTTTTTTTTTTTTTTTTGCCTCAGGAGTTTTTAACTCTTCTGTATTTTATTTATGCCTCCTGTTCAAGCCATGGAGATCTCTTTGTAGCCTCCCTTGGGATGGTGCATGCTCTGTGGCTTAGAACTGTGAATATGTCGCTTCTATGCTGCAGGTGGGGTTCAGCTGTAATTTACCCTCAAACTTCTCCCCCTTCCTCTGTGGCAGGGATGGTTCCTTTCCCGTGTTCCGCTGAGGCAGCGTTTGTGCCGTCGTCCCAGTGTGGCCACATTTGATCCTTTCAGCTGCTTTCTAACCATTAGCAGTGAGAACCTGACGTTCCGTGAGAACAAAGGTGCATGTTTGCTGTTCTTTGCTCAGAGCATGGAGGCCCCACTTCACAGGGTTCAATACACCGCCTCACACCTTTGTGATGGTCCAAAAGCAACTGTGCTCAGCAGAAACTAAGCCTTTGACACCGAGCTTTGGATTTCAAGTGTTGGTTTTTCTCTAAGCCAGTAATACAAAGTGTGTCACTATCTTATGATGCTCAGCTGCAGGCTGATGGTTATGTCCTGAGCATGTCTGACAAAGTCTGACTGAGTCACAGGATGCTAGGCAGGGTAGATCCTAGTACATGTTTGACTGAAACTTATTTTCAGCTAATACAGGGTTTCCTATGATGTAAACCTATCATAAGTTGAGAGGAATTTGTGTGTTTATTTCAGGCATGCCATAAATTTTAGTATCTGGCTAAATATGCACACTGATTTTAAGAGAAAAGTCTCATTTTAAATGTATATACATTTAAAGAGATACACAAAAGATTTA